>NC_092177.1:37474601-37788490 GCF_045791955.1 Oncorhynchus clarkii lewisi | reverse complement strand
CGGATTCTTTCACAAAGGAAATGTTCATTTAACACTTATTAACCAAAAGGTGTGTACTGCAAGGGTTTTGCAAAACATTTCAAGCTCAATTATTACATTCTTACATTGACTAACTAGTAAACAGTTCTAAACAATTAATCTATCAAAATCAATCCAGGTTAACCAATTGAGAGTAGAAGGGTGTAACGAGAGGAAAATATTAGGCAAACTTTAGGCATTCAAAACATTAAAAAGACATTTAAGCAAAGACAAACTGGACAGAGAGAGATTCTGAGACAGACCTGTGTAAGGCTGGATAATAGGGATGTGGCATTATCATTATCAATATCATTATTAATCATTCAAATTGGTCATGAATTCATTCTAAATAGAGAAACCATATATAAATGGACAATGCATTCAAAAATTCATTAAATTTTTTTGCAAAAATATTCTAAATTTGTTTGCAATTTATTGACTTACAATAAATTACAAGGCTTTTTATATTTTAAGGGGTTTTACCTCATCTCCTTATACAAACCAGAACACATAAGCAAAGCTACATCAGGGTAGGTGGGATACTATAACAACATTAGGAACAACATTGTTATACTATTCCACCCACCTTAATGAGGATCCTTTGGGCGTGGCGATCCCATAGCCTTTGGAGTCCAGGTTGCCGCCAACCTTCATGGTGTCGCAAGGCTTCCGCTGCTCGATGTACTCGTTCATGGTGGACTCCAGCAGATAGGCGTATTTGCCCTTGGACTTGCGCACCCGCAGCACCCCCTCTGCTGTGGTTTTCACGAACACAGAGGGCTCTGCGCTCCGCATGTAAGTCCACATCTTATCGAATAGGGCAATTTTGGAGCGCTGGAAGGTGGAGAGAACAAATACAGACATATCAGTTACTGTATGAAGAAACAAATATGTAATTACCATGGGATTAATAAGTACATTTCTGTCTCTTACCCTAAAAAACTCCTTGGTACTGCCGGAGTCCAGTGTTCCATAGGCAATCTCGGTCTGCTTCGCCAGATCCTCAGCACTCTCTATGGGCGACACCATCCTCTCAACAGTGAGGAAAGCAGCCAGGTTGGCCGTGTAGGAGGAGATGATGATCAAAGTGAAGAACCACCATACCCCACCAACAATACGCCCAGAGAGGGATCTAGTGAAAAACCAAAAAAAAAACGAGTTACTGGATCCCTGTTTTCCAAATCGATGGTCAAACCCACTGGTGGACCACAATCAATTAATTTGATGGCTTAGGACTGTTTCCTGGCTTGTAGGGCAACAAGAAATGTCCAAAATCTTTACTAGATAATAGCTCCAAAATGTTTGCAAAACATTAAAATATGTAAATGCTGTCAGTATATTGAGTACAAGCTATTCAGAGGTGAGAGGTATACGATAACATGCAAAAGTTCAAAGGGCAGTCAGCCTGAATAGTCCTCAAATCTCTCTTTCCAACACCAAACATCCACACATGCCTTTGAAGATAGAGGATACATACAGTTGAAGTCGGAAGTTTACATACACCTTAGCCAAATACATTTCAATTCCTGAAAAATTTCCCCGTCTTAGGTCAGTTAGGATCACCACTTTATTTTAAGAATGTGAAATGTCAGAAAAATAGTAGAGAGACTGATTTATTTCAGCTTTTATTTCTATCATCACATTCCCAGAGGGTCCGAACTTTGCATACACTCAAATAGTATTTGGTAGCATTGCGTTTAACTTGGGTAGCCTTCCACAAGCTTCCCACAATAAGATGGGTGAATTTTGGCCCATTCCGCCGTGACAGAAGTGGTGTAACTGAGTCAGGATCTAGGCCTCCTCGCTCGCACACACTTTTTATGGGATTGAGTTCAGGGCTTTGTGATGGCCACTCCAATACCTTGACTTTGTTGTCCTTTAGCTATTTGCCACAACTTTGGAAGTATGCTCGGGGTCATTGTTCATTTGGAAGACGCATTTGCGACCCAGCTTTCCTGACTGATATCTTGAGATGTTGCTTCAATATATCCACATCATTTTCCTACCTCATGATGCCATCTATTCAGTGAAGTGCACCACACCCTCCTGCAGCAAAGCATCCTCACAACATGACGCTGCCACCCCTGTGCTTCATGGTTGGGATGGTGTTTTTCGGCTTGCAAGCCTCCCCGTTTTCCTCCAAACATAACGATGGTCATTATGGCCAAACAGTTCTATTTTTGTTTCATCAGACCAGAGGACATTTCTCCAAAAAGTATGATTTTTTACAAAGATTTTTGTCCCCATGTGCAGTTGCAAACCATAGTCAGATTTTTTTATTCTGGTTTTGGAGTAGAGGCTTCTTCCTTGCTGAGTGGCCTTTCAGGTTATGGTGATACAGGAATCGTTTTACTGTGGATATAGATACTTTTGTACCTGTTTCCTCCAACATCTCCACAAGATCCTTTGCTGTTGTTCTGGGATTGATTTGCACTTTTCGCACCAAAGTAAGTTCATGACTAGGAGACAGAACGTGTCTCCTTCCTGAGCGGTATGATGGCTGCGTGGTCCCATGGTGTTTATACTTGCGTACTATTGTTTGTACAGATGAACGTGGTACCTTCTTGCATTTGGAAATTGCTCCAAAGGATGAACCAGATTTTTTTCTGAGCTCTTGGCAGATTTCTTTTGATTTTTCCAATGATGTCAAGCAAAGAGTCACTGAGTTTGAAGGTAGGCCTTGAAATCCAGGTACACCTCCAATTGACTCAAATGATGTCAATAAGCCTATCAGAAGCTTCTAAAGCCATGACATCATTTTCTGGAATTTTCCAAGCTGTTTAAAGGCACAGTCAACTTAGTGTATGTAAACTTCTGACTCACTAGAATTGTGATACAGTGAATGATAAGTGGAATAATCTGTCTGTAAACAATTGTTGAAACAATTACTTGTGTCATGCACCAAGTAGATGTTCTAACTGACTAGGCAAAACTATAGTTTGTTAACAATAATTTTGTGGAGTGGTTGATAAGCAAGTGTAATGACTCCAACCTAAGTGTATGTAAACTTCCGACTTCAATTGTACTTTAAACTCATAGCTGATTGAGTGCGCATAAAGAAATGGTATGACCATAGACATCTCCGGTAATGACATAGCAAGGAAAACTGAGCACCCTGGAGCAAATATACAGAGTTAGCTCTTCCTTTAAACAACATCAAGGCCCAGTCATGTGTAAAGGGACGCTGTGGGTAATAGCTGATAACTTGATGACAAATCTCCCAGGAATTCATGTGACTGACGGTCCCCTCTCTGGTGTAAAGTGGGAGCCTGCTTAACATAATCGGCTGCATTCGCACTTCATTAAATCCCTATACGCCCAGCACTAATATGACACTGAATTAATTACAGCTGGGACTATGATATTTCAAGACATGGCACGTCTGCTTACATAATAAACTGTACGTCAAGGGGTACAAGGACTGCCAGGAGTGTACAGGACGTGTATTAAATGGAAGGGATCATACCAATATGTATAAAATACTAGCTTTTTTATATCACTCAACAGAGAATTGAAAAAATCCAGTTGTCATGTCCTGAAATAAAGTTTGGAGAGGTATCGTTAATGTACACTGAATAAAAATATGAACGCAACATGTGAAGTGTTGGTCCCATGTTTCATGAGCAGTAAAAAAAATATTAAAATGTATTTACAAATGTATTTACATCCCTGTTAGTGAGCATTTCTCATTTGCCAAGAAAATCCATCCACTTGACAGGTGTGGTATATCAAGAAGCTGATTAAACAGCATGATCATAACACAGGTGCACCTTGTGCTGGGGACAATAAAAGGCCACTGTAAAATGTTCAGTTTTGTCAAACAACACAATTCCATAGATGTCTCAAGTTTTGAGGGAGTGTGCAATTGGCAAGCTGACTGCAGGAATGTCCACCAGAGCTGTTGCCAGATAATTTATTGTTAATTTCTCTACCATAAGCCGCCTCCAACGTCATTTTAGAGAATTTGGCAGTACGTCCAACTGGCTTCACTGTCATGTGAAATCTATAGATCTGGGCCAAATTAATTTAAATTGACTTATTTCGTTAAATGAACTGTAACGTAGTAAAATCTTTGAAACTGTTGCGTTTATATTTTTTGGTTCAGTATACAGTGCATTTGGAAAGTATTCAAACACTTTTACTTTTTCCACATTTTGTTATGTTACAGCCCTATTCTAAAATGTATTAAATCTACACACAATATCCCATAATGACAAAGCGAAAACAGGTTTTTAGACATTTTTGCTAAACTATTAAAAATAAAAAACAGAAATACCTTATTTACATAAGTATTCAGACCCTTTGCTATGAAAGTAAAAATTGAAAAGTTTCCATTGATCATCCTTGAGAGGTTTCTACAACTTGATTGGAGTCCACCTGTGGTAATTTGTTTGGATTGAACATGATTTGGAAAGCCACACACCTGCCGATACAAGGTCCCACAGTTGACAGTGGATGTCAGAGAAAAAACCAAGCCATGAGGTTGAAGGAATTGTACGTAGAGCTCAGAGAAAGGATTCTCTTGAGTCACAGATCTGGGGAAGGGTACCAAAAAATGTCTGCAGCATTGAAGGTCCGCAAGAGAAAAGTGGTCTTCATCATTCTTAAATGGAATGTGGCCAGGTCGCCTGGCCAAATTGAGCAATCGGGGGAGAAGGGCCTTAGTCAGGGAGGTGACCAAGAACCTGATGGTCACTCTGACAGAGTGACCATCTCCTCTGTGGAGATGGGAGAAACTTCCAAAAGAATAACCATCTCCCCAGCACTCCACCAATCAGGCCTTTATGGTAGATTGGCCAGATGGAACAACTCCTCAGTACAAGGCACATGACAGACCGCTTGGAGTTTGCCAAAACGCACCTAAAGGACTCTTCGATCATGAGAAATATGATTCTCTGGTCTGATGAAATCAAAATTGAACTATTTTAGCCTAAATCTGGAGGAAACCTGGCACCATCCATACGGTGAAGCATGGTGGTGGCAGCATCATGCTGTGGGTATGTTTTTCAGCGGCAGGGACTGGGAGACTAGTCAAGATCGAGGGAAAGATGAAAGGAGTAAAGTACAGAGAGATCCTTGATGAAAACCTGCTCCAGAATGCTCAGGACCTCAGACTGGGTTGAAGGCTCATCTTCCAGGTCAATGACCCTAAGCACACAGCCAAGACAACGCAGGAGTGGCTTCGGGACAAGTCTCTGAGTGTTCTTGAGTGGCCCAGCCAGAACCCGGAATAGAACCCGATCTAACAACACACAGGTGTGCCAAGCTTGTAACATAATACCCAAGAAGACTCAAGGCTGTAATCGCTGCCAAAGGTGCTTCAACAAAGTACTGAGTAAGGGTCTGTGATATGTAACTATGATATATTCATTTTAATAAATGAACAAAAATGTCTAAAAACCTGTATTTTCTTTGTCGTTATGGGGTATTGTGCGTAGATTGATGAGGGGAAAAATTATTTAATCCATTTTAGAATAAGGCTGTAATGTAACAAAATGTGGAAAAAGTAAAGGTGTCTGTATACTTTCCGAATGCACTGTATATCTTTATCTCCTTATATTACACTGTAAGATTCTTGAGAATACAATGCTATTTAAAACAACAACCTGGGGAATAGTTACAGGGAAGAGGAGGGGGGCCAAATGGAAGCTGGGGATGATTCGATCCTCATTGTAGCATGAGTTGCGATGTTGCAAAATTCACCAAGAATATCAGTGTATGAATACTAGTAAGTCACACTGAGCCAGCCTGACAACATACAATCAGGAGGCAGTTTGAAACCCACCTAGGCGAGATGTCACAGCCCTGTCTCATGAAGGCGCCGAGGGAGAACCAGAGACTGTTGAATATCCCAAACTCGTTGGTAGACTCATTAGTCTGGATCTGGCCGTCCTCGTACTCCTCTGTGTGCCACTCATATGGGCTGAATCGACTGACCAGGAAGAGCACCACGCTCACACCGATGTAGGCAAACACGATGCACATCCAGATTTCGTAGGCCAGAGGGTCCAGGAAGGAGAAGACCCCAGGTTTTGACTTTTGGGGCTTCTTGATCATAATGGAAATACCCAGTGACATAAAGGGCTTGGAGAAGTCTATTACTTCTTCTCGGACGAGGGTGATGGTCAGCGGTGCCACAGCTATATCAGCTTTCTGGGGAGGAGAGAGAGAGAAAGAGCTTGATGTTATAAAGAGCTGATGTTGTTGTTCTAGGGAAACCGGGTGGGCATTAGTAGTGTTTAAAGGGAACAACTGGGGATGTTCGTATACAGCAAGTTATTGGATTTGATCAATATTATAAGTCCCATGCATCTCTTTTCTTACCCCATACACAAGCTCTCCCACCATTCCGTTCCAGATCTTGGTCTCAGCGTCTCGGGCTCCATATTTTCCATCCCCCACAATTTTCAGCTGGTATTTGAAGCCACAGTGTTTGGCTATCTCAGCAGCCAGATCTACACAATAGCCCTCGTATCTTTCATTGTCTAAAAAAAGGTCAGCATTCTTCTTGAGCATTACATATGGGGCTTCCTGAGGGAGAAAACCAAAAATACTGTTCAGTCCAGTAGGATTGCCTTTAGCCTTTACATCATGGTATACAGTTCATGCTAGCTGTATACATTTAGAGGCTTTTCACTGAATGAATGAACAGCTCATAAATAGACGTAGACTACTATGGGTTTGTTTGTGTATGTACAGTGTCCATATTAAAACCACATCAATATGGACACAGTAATACTATAAAAACATGATTCTATGGACTAACAATTGCTAAGTTTTGATTTTCAATTCAATTGTTGTGAATTAAAGAGTCAGGTGGTATGAATAGAGTCAATGATAAGTCATTACCAAGATTGTGGTCACAATGACCGTTTTGTTTTCCATTCCTGTTGTGTCATTCGGAAACACGTCTGATTTTGTGACAGCCATTTTGTCAACTTCGTTCCAATATCCAATCTGTGGAGAAAATAATGAATAGTGAATGAGCAATTGCATAATGTCATGAGACGGTAGACAGCGTTGTTGTTTCAGATGAGTGTAAACATACAGTTATGAATATAACTATTGTTCCCTGAAGGAGCGAACGAGGTATAACATACTATGGGGAGTCTTAAATCAAGCCAATCTGAAAGCAATCTGAAATCACGCCCAACAGGTCAATGGAGGCCGAGGCCACCCTTGGAAGCCTTCCTGGCTATAAAATTGTGGCTCGCATACATTTCCTCAATTCCGTACTGCTCTTCAGCGAGCTCAAACCCCCTGACGGTGTGGGGCCAAAATATGTTGTACCTCGTTCCCTCCTTCAGGAAACAGTATTTATATTTCTAACTGTACCTTCCCTTTCAGTCGGTCACTCTGTATAACATTCTACGGGGACATACAATCACGGCCCAAGCCGGCTCAGAGGGTACCAAACTAGGTCCACGGCAGCCAAAGCACACACAGGTTTCACCAGCTCAAGAACAATGCTTACCTTGCGAGCCTGAAATGTCCATACTAGTACAAAGAACCGCAAGTCCAAAGTAACAGAACCCCTGTCATGACTTGGTAAAGCGCAGATACGCACGGCATAGGATTGACCAGAGTAAATGAACCACAGCAGCCTGAAGCTCAAACCCACAGAAAACCTGCAGTAACCTGGAAACTGTGTACTGGCGCACTGCCACGGCAGTCCAAGGCTCAAAGCCCCTGGAAACGGCCTAACATCGACCCCAGTCCATACCAGTTCCAAAAAGTCTCACACAGAGACCCAAGGTGTCTGGAATGCCAGAACTCACACAAGGAACCACAAGTCCAAAACAACAGGGCATCTGTTGTGTCTTGATAATGCGCATTCCCTATCGATGAACCATGGCAGTCCAAGGCTCAAACCCGCAGGGAAACTGTGGTGACGCGGATAAATGCGTAACATGTGCACTGCCTAACACCTGCTCCCAGACCCAGACATAAGACAATCATGAATTTGGTGTTGCATAACGGTTAACCAAACATACAGTGCCTTGCGAAAGTATTCGGCCCCCTTGAACTTTGCGACCTTTTGCCACATTTCAGGCTTCAAACATAAAGATATAAAACTGTCTTTTTTTGTGAAGAATCAACAACAAGTGGGACACAATCATGAAGTGGAACGACATTTATTGGATATTTCACACTTTTTTAACAAATCAAAAACGGAAAAATTGGGCGTGCAAAATTATTCAGCCCCCTTAAGTTAATACTTTGTAGCGCCACCTTTTGCTGTGATTACAGCTGTAAGTCGCTTGGGGTATGTCTCTATTAGTTTTGCACATCGAGAGACTGAAATTTTTTCCCATTCCTCCTTGCAAAACAGCTCGATCTCAGTGAGGTTGGATGGAGAGCATTTGTGAACAGCAGTTTTCAGTTATTTCCACAGATTCTCGATTGGATTCAGGTCTGGACTTTGACTTGGCCATTCTAACACCTGGATATGTTTATTTTTGAACCATTCCATTGTAGATTTTGCTTTATGTTTTGGATCATTGTCTTGTTGGAAGACAAATCTCCGTCCCAGTCTCAGGTCTTTTGCAGACTCCATCAGGTTTTCTTCCAGAATGGTCCTGTATTTGGCTCCATCCATCTTCCCATCAATTTTAACCATCTTCCCTGTCCCTGCTGAAGAAAAGCAGGCCCAAACCATGATGCTGCCACCACCATGTTTGACAGTAGGGATGGTGTGTTCAGCTGTGTTGCTTTTACGCCAAACATAACGTTTTGCATTGTTGCCAAAAAGTTCAATTTTGGTTTCATCTGACCAGAGCACCTTCTTCCACATGTTTGGTGTGTCTCCCAGGTGGCTTGTGGCAAACTTTAAACAACACTTTTTATGGATATCTTTAAGAAATGGCTTTTTTCTTGCCACTCATCCATAAAGGCCAGATTTGTGCAATATACGACTGATTGTTGTCCTATGGACAGAGTCTCACCCCTCAGCTGTAGATCTCTGCAGTTCATCCAGAGTGATCATGGGCCTCTTGGCTGCATCTTTGATCAGTCTTCTCCTTGTATGAGCTGAAAGTTTAGAGGGACGGCCAGGTCTTGGTAGATTTGCAGTGGTCTGATACTCCTTCCATTTCAATATTATCGCTTGCACAGTGCTCCTTGGGATGTTTAAAGCTTGGGAAATCTTTTTGTATCCAAATCCGGCTTTAAACTTCTTCACAACAGTATCTCGGACCTGCCTGGTGTGTTCCTTGTTCTTCATGATGCTCTCTGCGCTTTTAACGGACCTCTGAGACTATCACAGTGCAGGTGCATTTATACGGAGACTTGATTACACACAGGTGGATTGTATTTATCATCATTAGTCATTTAGGTCAACATTGGATCATTCAGAGATCCTCACTGAACTTCTGGAGAGAGTTTGCTGCACTGAAAGTAAAGGGGCTGAATAATTTTGCACGGCCAATTTTTCAGTTTTTGATTTGTTAAAAAAGTTTGAAATATACAATAAATGTCGTTCCACTTCACGATTGTGTCCCACTTGTTGTTGATTCTTCACAAAAAAATACAGTTTTATATCTTTATGTTTGAAGCCTGAAATGTGGCAAAAGGTCGCAAAGTTCAAGGGGGCCGAATACTTTCGCAAGGCACTGTATATATTCTTATTTTATTGATTTAATTATTTGTAAACTCAGGTTCCATTCATCATTCGCTGACTGTATGGTTGTAATCACGTTTGAGAGTAAACCCCTAGTCCTCAAATTCAACCTTTCAGGGGCCAAACTCCCAGTTTCATATCTCTGTGTCAAATTGTCCTATGCGCCTGGGACAATAGACCCCGACGACACAGAACCCTCTAGGGGTCCCCCAACCAGCAGATGATCTCCCCGGGAACCAGGGTTGTCTGGTCCAACGGGGAGCCACCAGACCCTCCTGATGGACCCTCTCCACGGTGGCCTGAATCCAGTATACCAGAGGAACACATAGAGCAGGGTCCAAGGCCAATGATAGACCAAAGCATCCCTTCCCAACGGAGCACCCAGATCCCTCACTGAGACTAACAGATGTCAGTTTTCTTGCGATGCGTCGGCCCCTCCGAACAGGTCCTATATCTGGGCCACCACCGAGGGGTGCAGTTTCCATTCCGTAGAGATAAGCCTCCCCAGGAAAGTAGGTCTGCAACCACATTGAGAGATCTGGGAAGATACTTCCCCCGGAGCGACAAATTCTCACTGCTTTTTAGAAGCAGATAACAGGCCAGGTTTAAGAGCGAGACCGCCCCCCTCTGCCTATTGATGTAAGCCACCTCTGTCCTGTTGTCGGACCTTACCAACTCATGCTTGCCCTCCAACATCGGACGGAAAGCCTCAGCGCTAGCAACGTCGGGGAAACCCTGAGCAAACGATGGCAGTGGCGAGATGCGTCCAGACACGTAGCAATCATCTAGCTCTGAAACAGACACATCAACAGAAGTCCCAGAGGCACCACAGCTATCATAGAGGCCATCAGACCCAACAACCGCAGGCATAAGTGAAAAGACACTGAGTGTCCCAGTTGAAACCGTGCCAAACAGAGCCGGAATGCGACACTACTCTTGTTGGGACAAAAACTTAAGATTCAGAACCGAATCAGAACAAGACCCAGAAAACTGAATGCGCTGAACCGCATTCTCTTGTGATTCACTGTGCACCCCAGAGACTGAATATGGGAAACCAACATGGAGCTGGAGCTCCACCTGTTCCCTCAGCTCAGCTACCTCATCTAGTCACACGACAATATGCATCCGTCAGATCTATGGACATAAACGTATTGCTGGGTTGCATCCACTGCAATAGACGGCAAAGTGTGAGCATTTTGAATTTACAAACCTTGAAATCCTGGATTGGACACAAAGTTCCATCGCTCTTGGGAACTAAGAAGTACCAACTGCTCTGTACTTCTGATGCAGGGACCTCTAATTTACTTATACTCTGCAGCAGAGGTAACTCTAGGTCTTTCCTTCTTGTGGCGGTCCTCTTGAGAGCCAGTTTCATTATAGCGCTTGATGGTTTTTGCAACTGCACTTGAAAAAACGTAGTTCTTGAAATGTTCCACATTGACTGACCTTCATGTCCTAAAGTAATGATGGACTGTCATTTCTCTTTGCTTATTTGAGCTGATCTTGCCATAATATGGACTTGGTCTTTTACCAAATAGACCATCAAGCACTATGATGAAACTGGCTCTCATGAGGACCACCACATAGTCCCAGCCGTCATCGGCGACAATTTGACACAGAGATATGGAACTGTGGGTTTGGCCTCTGAAAGATTGAATTTGACGACTAGGGGTTTACTCTCAAACGTGATTACAACTATACAGTCACAGCACAACTGATTGGCTCAAACACATTAAGAAGGAAAGAAATTCCACAAAGTAACTTTTAACAAGGCACACCTGTAAATTGAAATGCATTCCAATTGCCGGCAAACCACTACCTGGTGAAGCTGGTTGAGAGAATACCAAGAGTGTGCAAAGCTGTCATGAAGGCAAAGGGTGGCTACTTTGAAGAATCTAAAATATATTTAGATTTGTTTAACACTATTTTGGTTCCTACATGATTCCATATGTGTTTTTTCATAGTTTTGATGTCTTCACTATTATTCTACAATGTAGAAAATAGTATAAATTAAGAAAAACACTTGAATGAGTAGGTGTGTCCAAACTATTGACTGGTACTGTGTATATAGATAAATAAAATCATGGTGTACAAGACATCATGATTGTTGCCTGTCTGAGTGGGCTAATCCATTGTGGAGGCTGTGGGGATGACACATTCCATCACTCGAAGACATGAAACTGAAATTGTATGTGGTTATATTAGGTAGGAACAATGGTGCAACACTAATACAAATAATATTATTCTATAACAGATGCACTTTCTCCCGCGTTGGATTCTAATGATGTGCGCTGAGAGTCGGGAAGCAAGTTCGGGGAGTGAATACATTTAATTAATAAATTAAACAAACATGTAACACAAACAGCACACTGACATGGAACAGAAACAGATACAATGAAACCAAAGGGAGTGACATGAAGGGCAGGTAATCAAGGAGGTGATGGAGTGTCATAATGCACAATTAGGCGTTACGCTGGTGACAGCTGTGCGCCACGACAAGAAGACTGGTGACCTAGAGGACGGAGAGGGAACACACGTGACAGGATAGCAGTCGCTGTCCGTGGTTCTGAAACACATCAGTGCGCTGTTGAATTGGCGCCTTTTCCTAGACCATTTTGCTATGTGCATAAAGGCCATGTTAACCAGCATATTGGTGTTGAAAGCAATGTGGTGGAGGCAGCAGCGGAGTTAGGAGATGAGGAAACAGTCATTGCCTAGATTGTCTAAGAAAAGTGAGGAGGGCGGAATCCCCAACTTAATTAGGCCTATAATCAATAGTCTAACTGTTAAATGTGCCTGGCGTTATAAATCATCCATACACATCGACAGAAATAAAACAGATCCTGCTTCTGTTGCCTTTGAGTGTTTGTTTAATAGCCTACTGATTCCGTGAGCACCAAGCCTTTGTGAGCACCAACCACATGTCAGATAAACCATTTAAAAAATGTTAGTCTTTGCTATGGGGTAATAAAGGCTTTACACTTCTTTTTTTTTTGCGTTAGAACAGCCTCTCTGGTATTATTTCTAATTTATTTAGTGTGGTTTACACTGTTCCAAATGGCTAGAAAAAATATATTTATAATAATAATAGCCCTCATTTTTCTTGATCTCCTTATATTTATTATTATTTTTATTGTTGTGATCATCATTATTATAACAATATGTAATTATCATTATTATTAGTTGGCTTAGTATATCAACCTTCTATAACCACCATCGTTCTGTAGGCTTGGAGCACATCCTGTTTAGTCTTCATACATAACTTACTTAGGCCTATATTTCAATACTTATATATAAGCTACAGTACTGTATCAATCAATTATTCATTCATTCATGTCATCACACAGCATACGAGTCATTCCTGATTTGAAATGCAATCAAGCATTCTTTAAAAAAATATAAATAACAACGCGACCCTTGAATAATTAGCGTAAACGATAAATAAACCGTTCCATTTTGGAAATTGCATTCACGAATGAATGCGACTGGTTGTGGTCTTTGCTGTAATAAAGGCTTTACAAAATGTTTTAAATAATAATTACAGACTCTCTAGTACACTTAATTGATTTAGTGTTGTTTACATTGTTCCAAACCGTTAGAGAAATTAGATTGTAATCTAACAGCACCAGTTTGGCAAACATATGCACACAGCACTTCCTTACTTTATTTTTCTTGATCTCCAGTTTTTTCCACAACTTGACCTTTCCTTGACCCCCTGAGCAACCAGTAAAAATTCCCCCGTTTCAAGTTTATTTGTCACGCCCTCTGCATACGTTTTGCTGTCAGATGTGTTAGTGTTCTGAGTTTGTTCAAATGAATTTACTTATGTGATTATGATATTCTATAGTTCGGGCCCTATTGGTCATGTGCATGCAATGCATACATGTGTCACGTAAAGAGAGCAAAGCAACATCTAGGGGGACCCACTGACAGACACCTAAGTCAGATCTGAATCTTGGAGCCTTTGTGTGATTGAAAAGTTAGTAAATTGCATGAAATGTTCTTCCTTCAGGCGAGCTGAAGAGAGAAGAATTTTGAAAATGGATGACAGCCCTGATATTGTAGCCAGTAAGGCGGGGCTTCCGAGGGTGGGCTCGGCATCTATCATATTGAGACATGTTCTAGCCATATCCATATTCAGAAACACTAACATACCTTCACAGGACCATTATTCTTCAGCTCCATGATATTAACAGAGTAGTTTACTCGTTTGCCATGTTGATCAAACTGAATATTCCCTGTGAGACCGTCCACACGAACCTAGAAGGACACAAAACCACAGCGGCAGAATGCAAGACGCCACCATTACATACCTCAGTCATAGACCAATTTGCTTTTTCCACACAGATCTGGATTCACATCGCCTCGTCTAAGCTTTGAAGCCAATGTTCAGGGTAGAAATCCTGAGAGTGTGTGGGAAGACTATTGTCAATGCTAGCTCAGGGGAGAATGTGTGTATGTTTTTGTGTGTCCTTATACTTCAGTCTCTGTGTGTGCGTGTATGTGGTAGAGCCAGCCAGCTGTTGCCACGGCAACCCCATGCTGTCACCTGTTTGAGCGCTCGTTCAATCTCCACTCCCTGCGCCCAGGGCACGGCGGGGTTAGCCAGACAGTCGCCGTTGTTGCCCTTTCTGGCGATGTCAATGCGCTGCTTGTGCAGGTAGCGGAAGGCCTCCGTCATCACCTGCACCGCGTCGTAGGTCAACGCCGACGTGTACTGCAATAGAACAGAAGGGGAAGGGTGTGTAAGTGTGTTGGGGGGTGAAATGGGGACACAAGGGAGGGGAAGGAAGAGTTAGTGTGTTTCTGAGAGGGGTTGTGAGGACGTCAGTGTGCTTGTCTGTGTGTGTGCAAGGGGCTGTGTGCCTGGGTCTGCACACACACACAGTATGTGTGAGGGAGAATAGGGGCAAAACATTTTGAAGCCACAGCCACGTCACAGCTCCCGGGGATGGAGAAGTGCTAGCTGAGTCCCTCTCAACTCAGCACCCACGTGGATGTCTACTCACCCTAATCTTACTGTCGGCACCAGGGTACTCCTTCTCCTCCAGAGCCTCCCAAATCTGGTCAAATTTGGAAACCAACGGGTCATCGAAATCCACAATCTGGAAACCTGAAACGTTGGCTCCTCCATATTGGATTTTGGAGAGGTCCCCATCCACAAAACCCTGAAATGGAAAAACAAGGGAATCCAAGCACAGACATGAAATGGGAATGTTTGCTGTCAAACAAATGTCAGCTGAAAGAAAGAAACGGGAATGGAATTATTACCCAAAGCTAACTTATTTGGCAATACATAAGAGATTCAATTGGAAGACGATCACTCTGGCTTCTCAATGTCTCATCGCTATGCTTTTAGCTTAATAAATCAATTTTAGTCACTATGTTCTCCCTGAGATTCCGATTCCACAGCTGAGTTGTGAAAACTCACCAAATTTGCAATGATATAGTGGTAGCCTTTCACATGTCTGCCAATGGTGATAACCTGGAGAAAAGATCAGATAGGTAAACAGAACAGATCATATATGAAACCATAATGACATGGAAATCAAACAAGACAGTCTCCATGTAATCATATTCCGTATGCTACAGTAGTCATGAGTGTTATTCTTATAGGCTTTATTTACAGTCACGAACACCTGCCACCTGCCAGTGCTATCACTTGTCAGTAACGAACCAAAACAGGAAGCCCATTTCAGTAATTACCTCAAAAGCCATTTCACTAACTATCTCAAATGACACACCTGCAGCTAATCCCACCACATGAGTGACACCTCCACTTAGAAAGCCAGTTACATGAAGAGATTTAAATAATAATTTGAATAAAAATGCATTGTACGTGACTTCCTATGGGCAGAAAACTGTGACCGGTTTTGATTATGTTTCTCTCAGATAAAACCTTTAGCATGCAGCAGCGAGGGTAATACGCATTGATTTCAGTGTTTTGTGAAACACACATCTGCTTGCCTTAAAAACAAATCGATGTACTCTCCCACGGGCCAGGGATGATTTATAAATAACCCGTTTATGTAAATCTCTGTGGCCTTTAATTCCACTTTTGTTGCAGTTTAATTTAACAATTAAGGGGATTGTTGCAAGGCAGTCCACTTGGGGGTTAGGTGTGAAATGTTTGCAGGCAAGGATGACACTCACCCACACAGGCAAAAACACACCAACAAGATCTCAACTGCTGCATTACACACACGCATCATTGCAGTCATCATAAGCTCAGTCATAGCAGAATAGCTGTTCAATATAACACTGCTCTAACATCAGGGCCAGCCCAAACTACCAGAGGACTGAGCCTTTATGTTTACCTGTTCCATAATGTCTTTGACTTTGTCCTGTTCACAGTCCAGGATGACCCGTCTCTCCTTCTTGTTCTCCAGGTCCTGGAAGAGGGAGCGGTAGGCCTCGTCTTTCCTCTCGTCCTTCAGGTTGCCCACGTTGATGGCGGTCACCTGCCACTTCCTTTCTGCAGCCGTGTCCAGCACCACCTGCAGTGTGGTCAGACCTGGACAGACAAGAGGGTCATGTTCATTGGGCACGATACTGACGAAACAACTCTGAACCGAGTGAAACGAGGAGACACAATCTGAACTTATCTCCAATAAGAAATTATTGTTTTTGTTTTCTGTTACAAAAACATTTTCCTATGGTGTGTTCTAATGAAGCTGACCCAGGATAGGACACACAGGATTTGCCATAGTACATCTGAGAATACAGATCCTTACAGGGTTTTAAATGAATGCAAATAGATACAGTGCATTCGGAAAGTATTTAGACCCTTTGACATTTTCCACATTTCTATACGTTGCAGCCTTATTCTAAAATGTATTAAACAAAAAAAACATATCCAGCAAATATACACACAATACCCAATAATGAGAAAGATAAAACAGGTTTATACACGTTTTTGCACATTTATTAAAATTAAATAACAGATATACCTTATTTACATAAGTATTCAGAACCTTTGCTATGAGACTCGAAATTGAGCTCGGGTGCATCCTGTTTCCTTTGATCATCCTTGATGTTTTTACAACTTGATTGGAGACCACCTGTGGTAAATTCAATTGAATGGACATGATTAGGAATGGCACACATCTGTCTATATAAGGTCCCACAGTTGACAGTGCATAAAAACCAAGCCATGAGGTCAAAGGAATTGTCCGTAGAGCTCTGAGACAGGATTGTGACAAAGCACAGATCTGGGGAAGGGTACGAAAACATTTCTGCAGCATTGAAGGTCCCCAAGAACACAGTGGCCTCCGTCATTCTTAAATGGAAGAAGTTTGGAACCACCAACACTCTTCCCAGAGCTGGCCACCCAGCCAAACTGAGCAATCGGGGGAGAAGGGTCAGGGAGGTGACCAAGAACCCGATGGTCAGTCTGACAAAGCTCTAGAGTTCCTCTGTGGAGATGGAAGAACCTTCCAGAAGGACAACCATATCCGCAGCACTCCACCAATCAGGCCTTTATGGTAGAGTGGCCAGACAGAAGCCACTCCTTAGTAAAAGGCACATGACAGCCGCTTGGAGTTTGCCAACAGGCACATAAAGACTCACAGACCATGAGAAACAAGATTCTCTGGTCTGATGAAACCAAAATGTAACTGTTTGGCCTGAATACCAAGCGTCACTTCTGGAAGAAACCTGGCACCATCCCTACGGTGAAGCATGATGGTGGCAGCATCATGCTGTGGGGAAGTTGTTCAGTGGCAGGGACTGGGAGACTAGTCAGGATTGGGGGAAAGATGAATGGAGCAAAGTACAGGAGAGATATTTAATGAAAATCTGCTCCAGAGCGCTCAGGACCTCAGACTGGGGTGAAGGTTCACCTCACAACAGGACAACGACCCTAAGCACACAGCCAAGACAATGCAGGAGTGGCTTTGGGACAAGTTTGAGTGTCCTTGAGAGCCCGGAATTGAACCCGATCTAACATCTCTGGAGAGACCTGAAAATAGCTGTGCAGCAAAGCTCCCCATTCAACCTGACAGAGCTTGAGAGGATCAGCAGAGAATAATGGGAGAAACTCCCCAAATACAGGTGTGCCAAGCTTGTAGTGTCATGCCTAAGAAGACTCGAGGCTGTAATTGCTGCCAAAGGTGCTTCAACAAAGTACTCAGTAAAGGGGCTGAATAGTTATGTAAATGTCCTATTTCAGCTTTATTTATTTTTATACATTTACAAAAAATTATAAAATCCTGTTTTTGCTTTGACATTATAGATTTTTTTTGTAGATTTTTATTCATATTTTGTACCCTTATTTTACCAGGTAAGTTGACTGAGAACACATTCTCATTTAAAGCAAAGATCTGGGGAATAGGAGGGGGGATGAATTGTAAACTGGGGATGATTAGGTGACCGTGATGGTATGAGGTCCAGATTGGGAATTTAGCCAAGACACCAGGGTTAATTAACACACCTACTCTTAAAATACGTGCCATGGGATCTTTAGTGACCACAAAGAATCAGGAAACCCATTTAACGTCCCATCCAAAAGACAGCACCCTACACAGGACAATGTCCCAAATCACTGCCCTGGGGCATTGGGATATTTATTTTTTTAGACCAGAAGAAAGGGTGCTTTCTACTGGCCCTCCAACACCACTTCCAGCAGCACCTGGTCTCCCATCCAGAGACTGACCAGGACCAACCCTGCTTAGCTGCAGAAGCAAGCAAGCAGTGGAATGCAGGGTGGTATGCTGCAGGCCATTAATGATGGACATTAAAAAAAAAAACATATTTAGAAAAAGGCTGTAACCTAATAAAATGTGGAAAAGGTCAAGGGGTCTGAATAATTTCCGGCACTGTATATAGGCACTGTATATATAAGTTACATTACCACCATGATTCTAAAATTGATTAAATATGTTTTTGTTTCGTACCAATCTACACACAATACCTCAAAATAAAAAAGCAAACACAGGTTTTTAGAAATTTTTGCAAATGTATTAAAAATAAACTGAAATATTACATTTTACATAAATATTCAGACCCTTTACTCATTACTTTGTTGAAGCATCTTTGGAAGCGATTACAGCCTCGAGTCTTCTTTGGTGTTGATGAAGGTCAGATGGGGGGGCTTTGTGAAGATAGAAAATCGAGCAAACGTTTTTCCTCAGAACACACTGTAAGTCATGATTACTGTAGGGTCATTATGATTCAGTTAAGGTTGACTGTTTCTCTGATGCCCATTAAAATAAGATAATTTTATTTTTTTCTGATTTAAGCTCCGCTCAACATGCGCTGCGGGCGATGCGAGGCGATGAGAGAATATCGTTTATTGCTCAATATGGCCAGTTGTTAGGCCGATGCGTTGGGTAGAATGGAAATATACAGTATTCAGAAAACATCTTCACAGCGTGGAATGGATTTGGTTTATCCTTCGTGATGCATGTGTATTGCATGTTCTGACTCACAGAAGGGTACTCAACATTGCATGCGAGAAGCATTTTCACGCATTATGGTTTTAGAAAAGACTTGTATCTTCCTGGGATAGTTAGGAATAACCACACCCTACCATACCACCAACTTTACCATAAATTGATACCGTTCTACCATCAAAGACATACACTATATACAGACAAAATGATGTAGACACTCCTTAAAATTAGTGGATTTGGCTATTTCAGCCACACCCATTGCTGACAGGTGTATAAAATCAAGCACACAGCCATGCAATCTCCATAGGAAACATTGGCTGTTGAATAGTCTTACTGAAGAGCCCAGTGACTTTCAACGTGGCACCGTCATAGGATACCACCTTTAGAACAAATTAATGCGTCAAATATATATTAAACACACATTCCCTAGCTCATTTAGAAAAATTCAAAGCAAAACAAAATCAATAAATGGATTGACACACTCCATTTATAATGAATGCTACAGAACCCTCATGGAATTCCCTTTTGGTTGGAACGGAACACTTCAATCAAGAGAGAGAATTTCAAAGCCAACATAATGTATGAAGTCATAAGCATTCTTGGGAGTCAAACAAATATTACATTTTCAATAACAAATGTCAGAGGTGAATCTTCGAATGTATAAAGCGTAAACAACATGACAGAACTCATGTAGCAAATACATCGTTATGGACAGGATGATATAATCTTATACTGACCACATACTTATACAGTACCACACTCTTGGCATTCGATACGCCATCCCATCTGGTTGGCGCTTAGTGGGACTATCATTTGTTTTTCAACAGGACAATTACCCAACACACATCCAGGCTGGAGTGCTGCATCAGAGGACCTGGCCTCCACAATCACCCGACCTCAACCCAAATGAGATGGTTTTGGATGAGTTGGACCGCAGAGTGAAGGAAAAGCAGCCAACAAGTGCTCAGTATATGTGGGAACTCCTTCAAGACTGTTGGAAAATAATTCCAGGTGAAGCTGGTTGAGATAATGCCAAGAGTGTGCAAAGCTGTCATCAAGGCAAAGGGTGGCTACTTTGAAGAATCTAAAATATATTTTGACATGTTTAACACTTTTTGGGTTACTACTTTGATTCCATATGTGTTATTTCATAGTTTTGATGTCTTCACTATTATTCTACAATGTAGAAAATAGTTTTTTTTTAAATAAAGAAAATCCCCTGAATGAGTAGGTGTCCAAACTTTTGACTGGTACTGTAAGTCAAATATTGGGTCAATAATGATGGTATTTTCCCCTTTGTTTTACATGTTTGCAGCTCTACTGTCTTCACACTTTCACTGTTTTTACACATTAGGGTCTCCATTTCCTTCTTTCTCCTCAAACCCTGGCCTGTATTGATCTTTGTAATGGACACAGATCATCCAATAGCATATCTCTATGTAACATACTGTAAGTGAAGTTGAAACACCATACACATTGGTAATCAACATTTCTGTGAAAATGTTCCCATCATTCCAAATCACAAATCGTATGCCATCACCAACTTAGAAAAACAATAGACCAATGGAGTTTCTCCTTCATGTTTCATTTCCCAAACAGTTTGGGCATGTCTAGCTGAGCAGATGCCCCATGGAGCCACCCTCCATCATGGTGTGTCAGCTGTCATTTGGTGGCTGACAGGCGGGCTGTGGAGACAGCTAGCACCCTCGGAGAGAAGGGGGGTGAGGCTGAAGGACAGTCAGAGAAGTGCTCTCAACCACAAAACATACAGACACATCCAGAACCTCTCTCTAGAGTCTAGACTAATTCAATATTCAATCCATTGTAAATAGAGGCAACCATGCTGTGAGTTCAGTCAGAATATAAAATGCTGTATTCAAGGTGTGCACCTAAACTTGCAGTACCTCTTTCTCTCAACTAAAGCTCCAATTCAAACAATTGCAGATAGAGATAAAGTGCACTGCGGGATCATTTTGAATGTTAAAGTAATTCTGTATCGGAGGTGTTCACCTTATTGTTTATCATCAACGTGGTTTGGTGACATACTCTACAGTTTTTTTTTTTTAACGTGAAACGTGTTTCACAAAATAAGACAACTAACGGCATGATAAAGGGTGGGTTAATGCCCCCAGGCAACCATAGGGAGATGGGAAAAAAAATCTACAATGACAAAGCCATGTCATCACAAAACACTTCAGTGAGAGGATTATCCCCGACTTCCAAAGAATGCCAGTTTTAGCTTTAGCCAAATAGAAATGGGGTGTATTACATCTCTGTGGTACAATCTGTGTAAATCACGATCAAGTGTTAGTCTTACATGAACAAGTTTGTATATACTTCAAGTCAAATCTTTAAATCTGTTTTCCAGCTACAGATCTAGGGTGGTATGAGTTCCAAATACACCCTTATTTAGCCCCTCCTTCCGAGGCAGTAGTATGCACTTCAATAGATCTGAAGGGATTTAAATCAAATGTTATTTGTTACATGCTTTGTAGACAACGGGTGTCGACTAACAGTGAAATGCATACTTACGGGTCCTTTTCTAGAGTTAAAGATACACTACATTGTGAAAAGTATTTGCTCGTCGAACATCTAGATGTTGGAACATTGCTGCGGGGCCTTGCTTCCATTCAGCCCGAACACAATTAGTGAGGCGATTAGGCCTGGCTTGCAGATGGTGTTCCAATTCATCCCTAAGGTGTTCGACTGGCTTGATGTCAGGGCTCTGTGCATGCCAGTCAAGTTCTTCCACACCAATCTCGACAAACCATTTCTGTATGGACCTTGCTTTGTGCATGGGGGCATTGTATGCCATTGCATGGGAGCATTGTATGCTCTCGTTGGCTGTCCCATGCTTCATATTTGTCGACAAAACCCACTGGCTCCAGGTCATCTATAATTCTTTGCTAGGTAAAGCCCCACATTATCTCAGCTCACTGGTCACCATAGCAGCACCCACCCGTAGCATGCACTCCAGCAGGTATATTTCACTGGTCACCCCCAAAGCCTAGTCCTCCTTTGGCCGCCTTTCCTTCCAGTTCTCTGCTGCCAATGACTGGAACAAATTGCAAAAAACTACTGAAGCTGGAGACTCATATCTCCCTCACTAACTTTAAGCATCAGCTGTCAAAAACTCACAGATCACTGCACCTGTACATATTCATCTGTAAATAGCCCATCCAACTACCTCCTCCTTTGCACCCCTGTATCTCTACTTGCACATTCATCTTCTGCACATCTATCACTCCAGTGTTTAATTTCTAAATTGTAATTACTTCGCCACTACGGCCTATTTATTGCCTTACCTCCCTAATCCTACCTCATTTGCACAACCTGTATATATATATTTTTTATATTTTGTTATTGACTGTACGTTTGTTATTCCATGTGTAACTCTGTGTTATTGTTTGTGTCACGCTGCTTTGCTTTATCTTGGCCAGGTCGCAGTACTACATGAGAACTTGTTCTCAACTGGCCTAACTGGTTAAATAAATGTGAAAAATATATATACACTGTTCAAAAAAATAAAAGGGAACACTAAAATAACACATCCTAGATCTGAATGAAGGAAATATTCTTATTAAATACTTTTTATTTACATAGGTGAATGTGCTGACAACAGAATCACACAAAAATAAGCAATGGAAATCACATTTATCAACCACTGGAAGTCTGGATCTGGAGTCACACTCAAAATTAAAGTGGAAAACCACACTACAGGCTGATCCAACTTTGATGTAATGTCCTTAAAACAAGTCAAAATGAGGCTCAGTAGTGTGTGTGGCCTCCACGTGCCTGTATGACCTCCCTACAATGCCTGGGCATGATCCTGATGAGGTGGCGGATGGTCTCCTGAGGGATCTCCTCCCAGACCTGGACTAATTCTGGACCACCTCCTGGACAGTCTGTGGTGCAACGTGGCGTTGGTGGATGGAGCGAGACATGATGTCCCAGATGTGCTCAATTGGATTCAGGTCTGGGGAACGGGCGGGCCAGTCCATAGCATCAATGCCTTCCTCTTGCAGGAACTGCTGACACACTCCAGCCACATGAGGTCTAGCATTGTCTTGCATTAGGAGGAACCGAGGGCCAACCGCACCAGCATATGGTCTCACAAGGGGTCTGAGGATCTCATCTCGGTACCTAATGGCAGTCAGGCTACCTCTGGCGAGCACATGGAGGGCTGTGCGGCCCCCCAAAGAAATGCCACCCCACACCATGACTGACCCACCGCCAAATCGGTCATGATGGAGGATGTTGCAGGCAGCAGAACGTTCTCCAGACTGTCACGTCTGTCACATGTGCTCAGTGTGAACCTGCTTTCATCTGTCCTGCACGGTGTTGGGCTATAAGCACAACCCCCACCTGTGGACGTCGGGCCCTCATACCACCCTCATGGAGTCTGTTTCTGACCGTTTGAGCAGGCACATGCACATTTGTGGCCTGCTGGAGGTCATTTTGCAGGGCTCTGGCAGTGCTCCTCCTGCTCCTCCTTGCACAAAGGCGGAGGTAGCGGTCCTGCTGCTGGGTTGTTGCCCTCCTACGGCCTCCTCCACGTCTTCAGATGTACTGGCCTGTCTCCTGGTAGCGCCTCCATGCTCTGGACACTACGCTGACAGACACAGCAAACCTTCTTGCTACAGCTCGCATTGATGTACCATC
This sequence comes from Oncorhynchus clarkii lewisi, assembly GCF_045791955.1. Lineage (NCBI taxonomy): Eukaryota > Metazoa > Chordata > Actinopteri > Salmoniformes > Salmonidae > Oncorhynchus > Oncorhynchus clarkii. Next base: position 37,764,799 of record NC_092177.1, on the reverse strand, counting down.
CTGGATGAGCTGCACTACCTGAGCCACTTGTGTGGGCTGTAGACTCCATCTCATGCTACCACTAGAGTGAAAGCACCGCCAGCATTCAAAAGTGACCAAAACATCAGCCAGGAAGCATAGGAACTGAGAAGTGGTCTGTGGTCCCCACCTGCAGAACCACTCCTTTATTGGGGGTGTCTTGCTAATTGCCTATAATTTCCACCTGTTGTCTATTCCATTTGCACAACAGCATGTGAAATGTATTGTCAATCAGTGTTGCTTCCTAAGTGGACAGTTTGATTTCACAGAAGTGTGATTGACTTGGAGTTACATTGTGTTGTTTAAGTGTTCCCTTAATTTTTTTGAGCAGTGTATATATATGTATATATTTTTAATTGTCACGCTGAAACAGAAAAGGGCCTTCCACAAACTCTTGCCACAAAGTTGGAAGCACAGAATAGTATAGAATGTCATTGTATGCTGTAGTGTTAAAATGTCCCTTCACTGGAACTAAGGGGCCAAACCATGAAAAACAGCCCCAGACCATTATTCCACCTCCACCAAACCTTACAGTTGGCACTATGCATAGGGGCAGGTAGCGTTCTCCTGGCATCTGCCAAACCCAGATTAGTTTGTCGGACTGCAAGATGGTGAAGCGTGATTCATCACTCCAGAGAACGCGTTTCCACTGTTCCAGAGACCAATGGTGGCGAGCTTTACATCACTCCAGCCAGGGCTTGGCATTGCTTATGGTGATCTTAGTCTTGTGTGTGGCTGCCCGGCCATGGAGACCATGGTTCTTCCTTAAACACACACACGCCAATTCACACACACCAACGAGCCACCACAAACACCAGTGAACGCACTACACAATCGGTTGCTATGGGTACTGTATGTGTGCATCTTTGACCTAATTAGAAATAGCAATGTGATGATGAAATATGCAAAGAGAGCCAGAGAGGGCTCTTCAACCAGGGACTGAAGCATTATAGCATTAGCATTTTCAATAAAACATGCTGTTAAACTTGTTTTCTGTAGCGAACACTAGCACAACATTATACTTCAACTAGCACTGTAGAATCAGCATCTTGATTTCCACATATAACATGTGCTAATTGGACCTTCTGAGACCATTGAGTTTCTCTTGATTCATATAATGTAGTCAATGCTAGCACACATTCCACTCCAACTAACATTGTAGCATTAGCATCTGCATTCCCAGGTGCTAATTGGACCTTCTGAGACCATGGGTATGGTAAAACCTATTCAATGTAGTAAATGCTAGCACACACTCCACTGTAACTAGCATTGTAGCAATAGCATCCTCATTCATCATAGCTAATTCTACCGGAACGTCTATGGCTATGGAGATTCTCTTGAGCCCTATTCAATGTCACATCTGGCACACATTCCACTACAGCTAGCATTGTAGCATCAGCATAACTTTCTTCATAACATCGGACCTTCTGTGGACATGAATATTCATTAGCTCTATTCAATGAAGTCAATGCTAGTACACATTACACTCCAACTAAAATGGAATACCTAGTCAGCTGTACAACTGAAGGCATTCAACTGAAATGTGTCTTCCACATTTAACCCAACTTCTCAGAATCTGCCTTAATTGACATCCACTTCATCAGCGCCTGGGGTACAGTGGGTTAACTGCCTTGTTCAGGTGCAGAACGACAGATGTTTTACCTTCTCGGCTCTGGAATTTGATCCAACAACCTTTTGGTTTCTGGCCCAATGCTCCTACCCGCCAGGCTACCTGCCACCCCAACTAGCATAGTAGCATTTGTATCCTCATTCTCCATCGCATAATGCTAATTAGACCGTCTGTGACCATAGAGATTTGAGAGCCCTGTTCAATGTAGTCGATACAACACACATTCCACTACAGCTAACAATGTAGCATTAGAACCTACTAGCTGCACCTTACACTATATGAAGTATGAAACAAATTACTTCCAGCATGACTCTAATAGAAACTCTTTCTGACCATTGATGAGGAAAACACCCCCACTAGCAGACACTCTCTGCCTAAAGCTTATCGTATGCTTCCCAGTCGAAACTGTAGCTCTCAACCTGTAGTGGAACAGGTTGAGAGCTTCAAGTTCCTTGGTGTCCACATCACCAACAATCTATCATGGTCCAAATACACCAATACAGTCGTGAAGAGGGCACGACAAAGCATATTCCCCCTCAGGAGACTGAAAACATTTGGCATGGGTCCTCAGATCCTCAAACAATTCTACACCTGCACCATAGAGAGCATCCTGACTGGTTTCATCACTGCCTGGTATGGCAACTGCTCGGTATCCCACCGCTAGGTACTATAGAGGGTAGTGCGTACGGCCCAGTACATCACTGGGGCCAAGCTTCCTGCCATCCAGGACCTCTATACCAGGCGGTGTCTGACGAAGGCGCTAAAAATTGTCATCCACCCTAGCCATAGACTGTTCTCTCTGCTACCACACGGCAAGCGGTACCAGAGCCACCAGTACTATTTCCATTGCCCGCCCTTACGCTGCTGCTACTCTGTGTTTATTATCTGTGCATAGTCACTTTAACTCTACCTTTATGTAGATATTGTAACGGTTTTCGTAGATGGAAGAAGGTGTGGACCAAAGCGCAGCACGTGTTCATGATTTTATTAACTGAACACTGAAATACAAAACAATGTGAATAAATGAAAGAATTGAAACAGTCCTGTAAGGTGCAGAAAACACAAAACAGAAAATTAACTAGTCAAGGACCAAATGTAGATATTGTAACGGTTTTCGTAGATGGAAGAAGGTGTGGACCAAAGCGCAGCACGTGTTCATGATTTTATTAACTGAACACTGAAATACAAAACAATGTGAATAAACAAAAGAATTGAAACAGTCCTGTAAGGTGCAGAAAACACAAAACAGAACATTAAACACCCACAACCAAAATGGGGAAAACGGGCTACCTAAGTATGATTCTCAATCAGAGACAACGAACGACACCTGCCTCTGATTGAGAACCATACCAGGCCAAACACATAAATACAACATAGAAAAAAGAACATAGACTCCACACTCCAAGACTGCTTCCATCACGTGGACTGGGATATGTTTCGTATTGCGTCAGACAACAACATTGACGAATACGCTGATTCGGTGTGCGAGTTCATTAGAACGTGCGTTGAAGATGTCGTTCCCAACGATTAAAACATTCCCAAACCAGAAACCATGGATTGATGGCAGCATTCACGTGAAACTGAAAGCGCGAACCACTGCTTTTAATCAGGGCAAGGTGACCGGAAACATGACCGAATACAAACAGTGTAACTATTCCCTCCGCAAGGCAATCAAACAAGCTAAGCGTCAGTATAGAGACAAAGTAGAATCTCAATTCAACGGCCCAGACACAAGAGGTATGTGGCAGGGTCTACAGTCAATCACGGATTACAAAAAGAAAACCAGCCCCGTCACGGACCAGGATGTCTTGCTCCCAGGCAGACTACGTAACTTTTTTGCCCACTTTGAGGACAGTGCCACTGACACGGCCTGCAACCAAAACATGCAACCAAAACATGCGGCCTCTCTTTCACTGCAGCCGAGGTGAGTAAAACATTTAAACGTGTTAACCCTCGCAAGGCTGCAGGCCCAGACGGCATCCCCAGCCGCGCCCTCAGAGCATGCGTAGACCAGCTGGCTGGTGTGTTTACGGACATATTCAATCAATCCCTATCCCAGTCTGCTGTTCCCACATTCTTCAAGAGGGCCACCATTGTTCCTGTTCCCAAGAAAGCTAAGGTAATTGAGCTAAACAACTACCGCCCCGTAGCACTCACTTCCGTCATCATGAAGTGCTTTGAGAGACTAGTCAAGGACCATATCACCTCCACCCTACCTGACACCCTAGACCCACTCCAATTTGCTTACCGCCCAAATAGGTCCACAGACGATGCAATCTCAACCACACTGCACACTGCCCTAACCCATCTGGACAAGAGGAATACCTTGGTGAGAATGCTGTTCATCGACTACAGCTCGACATTTAACACCATAGTACCCTCCAAGCTCGTCATCAAGCTCGAGACCCTGGGTCTCGACCCCGCCCTGTGCAACTGGGTACTAGACTTCCTGACGGGCCGCCCCAAGGTGGTGAGGGTAGGCAACAACATCTCCACCCCGCTGATCCTCAACACTGGGGCCCCACAAGGGTGCGTTCTGAGCCCTCTCCTGTACTCCCTGTTCACCCACGACTGCGTGGCCACGCACGCCTCCAACTCAATCATCAAGTTTGCGGACGACACAACAGTGGTAGGCTTGATTACCAACAACGACGAGACGGCCTACAGGGAGGAGGTGAGGGCCCTCGGAGTGTGGTGTCAGGAAAATAACCTCACACTTAACGTCAACAAAACTAAGGAGAATATTGTGGACTTCAGGAAACAGGGAACACCCCCCTATCCACATCGATGGAACAGTAGTGGAGAGGGTAGTAAGTTTTAAGTTCCTCGGCATACACATCACAGACAAACTGAATTGGTCCACCCACACAGAAAGCATCGTGAAGAAGGCGCAGCAGCGCCTGTTCAACCTCAGGAGGCTGAAGAAATTTGGCTTGTCACCAAAAGCACTCACAAACTTCTACAGATGCACAATCGAGAGCATCCTGGCGGGCTGTATCACCGCCTGGTATGGCAACTGCTCCGCCCACAACCGTAAGGCTCTCCAGAGGGTAGTGAGGTCTGCACAACGCATCACCGGGGGCAAACTACCTGCCCTCCAGGACACCTACACCACCTGATGTTACAGGAAGGCCATAAAGATCATCAAGGACAACAACCACCCGAGCCACTGCCTGTTCACCCCGCTATCATCCAGAAGGCGAGGTCAGTACAGGTGCATCAAAGCTGGGACCGAGAGACTGAAAAACAGCTTCTATCTCAAGGCCATCAGACTGTTAAACAGCCACCACTAACATTGAGTGGCTGCTGCCAACACACTGACTCAACTCCAGCCACTTTAATAATGGGAATTGATGGGAAATGATGTAAAATATATCACCAGCCACTTTAAACAATGCTACCTAATATAATGTTTACATACCCTACATTATTCATCTCATATGTATACGCATATACTGTACTCTATATCATCTACTGCATCTTTATGTAATACATGTATCACTAGCCACGTTAACTATGCCACTTTGTTTACATACTCATCTCATATGTATATACTGTACTCGATACCATCTACTGTATCTTGCCTATGCCGCTCTGTACCATCACTCATTCATATATCTTTATGTACATATTCTTTATCCCCCTACACTTGTGTGTATAAGACAGTAGTTTTGGAATTGTTAGTTAGATTACTTGTTGGTTATTACTGCATTGTCGGAACTAGAAGCACAAGCATTTCGCTACACTCACATTAACATCTGCTAACCATGTGTATGTGACAAATAAAATTTGATTTGATTTGATTTGACTACCCACCCCAACTCAAGCCCTGACCAAACTAACACAAAGACATAATAAAATAACTAAGGTCAGAACGTGACAGATATTACCTCGACTAACCGGTGCCACCACACATTGACTCTGTACCTGTACCCCCTGTATATAGCCTCACTACCGTTATTTTACCGCTGCTCTTTAATTATGTTACTTTTATTTTTTACATCTGTCTTTTTTAGTTAACAATTATTTTTCTTAAAACTGCATTGTTGGTTAAGGGCTTGTAAGTACATTAAGCATTTCACTGTAAGGTGAAACACCTGTTGTATTAGTCACATGTGACAAAGAACATTTGATTTGAAACAGTTTGGGCATATATTATGACGACATTTTGTGACGTTTGTGTTTGTATTGGTGTTTGGCAGCGTCTGCAATGTTTTCTTGAGTCTAGTCGAAGTTGGGTAGCCGGAATCTACGCCCTTTCATCTGTGATTGGTCTACAGTAGGGATTCTTCAATTAAATGTTTGTCACTCAAAGACCGATGACTACTTTTCATGCACATTTTTTCACTTCAGAAATACCGCACCAACATCTTAATTGCACGACTAAAACCTTCTCGGCAGAATCGTCAAAATGAACTACGTATTTCTTGAGTCATCTTAGTTTAATTCTGACTATTTTGAAGAAGTGTACTGGTTTACGATGTCTTCAGAGGGACAAACAGTCATATTGCTTTTTTTCTTATGTTTTATGGGAGTATGCGAGCACAGATGTTCACTTCGCCTAGCAGAGTTCTGCTAGGAGCAAACCAAACCTGTGTATGCGGACACCTTAAGAGGATCAATGTGAGGATCAATGTGAGAAAGAGCGAAAGAGAATATAAGATCATGAAATGAAGGGGGATGAAACATAGTATAGGGTGAATGAAATAAACGTAGAAAAAGAGTAAAGCCTGTATCAGCCAGTGGCACGATGCAAGGGAGAATCAACAAGGGGCTATGGGTTCTATGGAAAATAATGAACAACATGGAAGGTGTGAACTGACCTTCCACGGAGTTGCATTATTTTCCAGAGCATGCATAGAGCCCCGAATTGACTATCCCTTTTATACCATACCATGGCTATAATTTAACACATTTGCCAGTAGAAATGTGTTCAACGTCCACTGAAGTAGCTTGCTAGTTTAGCTAATCAAACCATGAGTCCTAGCTTACCATTGTGAAAATCGAATTCAACAATGCCAATAACGTTTTCAACTCGACTTTTGCTCTCAAAAGCAGCTCAAACATAGAACATGTAAGAATGAACTACCACCATTGAATTCTACCATGCAAATATACCGTGAGTTATCGGGAAATAACGCAGGCTCTAAAAAGCCTTCAAGCAAATCAGAAACAAGTATTCAACAATTCCATTGGTATAATTAAGCAATAAGGCCCAATAAAGGTATATGGCCAATAAGGGGTGTGTCCAGGCGGAGTGCCTATTGCTATTATTAACTGGTTACCAATCTAATTTGAGCAGTAAAATACATGTTTTGTCATGCTACTTTACAGGGTATTATAAACTGGGTTAATCGAGCCCTGAATGCTGATTGGCTGACAGCCGCGGTATATCAGACCGTATACAATGGCTGTCAGCCAATCAGCATTCAGGGCTCAAACAAGCCAGTTTATTATACCCTGTAAAGTAGTCCTTACACACAGTGGTAATATTCCCACCTATTCTCTTTTATTAAGTCAGTCTTCCATTCTACTGTGTGACTATGGCAAGCCTGCCTTTAGCTTTTATCATCAGGTATTATCACCTACCGGTACTGCCAATCTAATTCACTCTCATTTAGACATATTGGAAATGAAGACTAATAACATCATGTAATGAAACGTTTATCTTATTTCGCCTTTCAACTATCCTTATGCAACCCCAATAATATTATGCATATTACTATTTGGCCTCGCAAGCCACCTTGATCTCACAATCTGTGCAGGGACAATTCATGTAAGCTTGCAAGATCAGAGTGGCTTGCGAGGCTAATTACTTTTGCCCCCGGTACTAAAATGAGACTATGGAACTCTTTGTTCTAGACCTTGTAACCTTGCTATCAGGACAGTCACATGAAATGTAATTCCTTTTGGGGAAATCTACACACCAAAAGGGTTCTGCGGCTAAACCTTTTGGAATCCATGTAGAACCCTTTTTGGTTCCAGGTAGAACTATATTTGTGGAAAGGGTTCTACCTGGAACCAAAAGGGGTTCTTCAAAGGGTTATCCTATGGAGACAGCCGAATAACCCTTTTTGGTTCTAGATAGCACCTTTATTTCTAAGAGTGTAGACATGTGTCCTTTTCAAAGTAGTGTCATACGAAGTGGTGTCATCACAATGGGTAAATACTGTCTGACATCCTCCAGAGTAGCAACTCAATGCATCACACTTAGTCTACTACATGAAACGTCAACAAGGCTGAAAGCCTCCATGCAGATAGACAAAAATTGCTGGGGATAACAATCACTTCACCTGAACATTTCTGAAGTGAATAGACCTATTCCCAAGTTTTAGACAATTCAAATGCAAGGTCATTCTCTAGCAAGATATTTAAAAATGAGTGTTCTAATGAGGAGTTCTACACAACAGAAACCAACATTAGAAAAAGTTACAAATATACAATCATCTACTTTGTCACATATGTGTTATTTGACTTGAGGACCAACAATGGGACATTTCTTCTTCAAATAAAAACCTTGCCCTAAAGGGGAGTAGAACCTGCGGCTGTCATATCTTGTCATATCTTGCCATCTATGGGCACACCACCAATTAACGAAAGCAGTAATGGGATGAACTACAGGTATTTGACAAGACCACAAGTGTCTTAGACTTTTTTTTAATGATGTACGAATATGTTGTGTAATCCTCCTACATCTTTATTGCTGTGAAAGCACATGAAGGTGTGTGAAACAGATAGGCAAAAACATGGGATTTTCTCATATATGTGAAAATGTGCCTTTTGAAGTCAAGGATGCATCATTTAATATTGGGACACAACACTTTACAGACCAAGGGGAACAAAAGTAAACCTTGGATGTTGAGGTTGTCCATCTGGTGACCAAGTTGACCTATTTTAAGAAATGACAATGGGTGGTGGATATAAACTCTTTGATAGGCTGCTGAGGAATTTGTTAACGGATATAATCACGGGCAGCTGTGCAGGTAAAAAAATGGGAACAGCTAAAAGTTTAAAAGTCCATTTTTTTCTTCTTCGCAACCCAGCAGCTCCCCAGGACCAGTGGATGCCACTGCCAAATTGTCTAAATCCCTCAATGTCAGGTAACTTCCCCCCTACTTTGCTGCGAGCCATGATAAGCTCTTACACAGGAGGTGCGATGGCCCAAGCTGATACTATCTGACAAGTTGTTTGTCATGCACCACAATGACCTGTACAAAGTGTCATTCTAGTATCTTGCTCTGTTTGGAACTGATATGAACGCCCTCTGTGTCTAGAAAACATGGTGGTTTATGTGCATGTAACATGTCACATCCAGCACATGTACCGTTCTTATCTTCTCTTCTCTCGTGTTTGAGTGCTTTGTAATTAGATTTAGGGCTCGATTCAATCGATCCGCTTTAGCCAACATCCGCATAGCAGTTGTTTTGGTGGTGTCGGAGTTGGAACTGCGTTAGAGTGGTCAAATCTACAAGTGGCCTCCTAAAGCGGACATTACAATTGGCTGCACGAAGTCGCATTAAGAAATATCCCATGCAGCCTTGTTTACAAGTTTGAACTCTAGAATCTATATAAGTCCTCATTATTTTGTTTAATGCTTATTCAATTTGAGCGTAATTATTTCTATATAGCCTACAATTTCTCATTATGAATTTTAACATGAGTGGGGCAGGTGTGGCTTCGTGACAATGGTCGCAAGAGCAGTTGCTCAGCGATTTGACAGCTCCAACACAGTTCCACCTCTGACACCGCCAAAACATCTGCTATGCGGGTGTCTGTTATTGCCGGTTAACGCTTGATCTGATTGAATCTAGGCCTTAGTTGTGTTAACCAGAGGGCGGTCGCTCCACGAATACCTGTGGAGGTGTAATTTGAATGTAATGTAATTTTATCACAGTTGGGTGTCATACACAGTACAGTACGTGTCTTCTCTTCAACCTTCAGTTTTTGACAGACTTTTTGAATATACAGTAACTCCAATGTCAACTTTAAATATTGGCAAAAAGCAGTGTTTAAAAAAAATCTGTAACCCATACGGTTCCACAGTTCCTTGAGATGTATATAGGCTGTGGGCTCTGCCCCGGTCAGTCCCTAGCCACACCCATAGTCACTTTCTGGTTTGAGTGTTAGGAATGGGGAAGCCATCTTGACTGAAATGTTTGTAACTAGAGATACTGGATATGGTGACGCGTTGACAAGTTTTTGGAAGACATTGGGTGGAGGAAACCCTTTCGCTTTGCCTCTTCCTTTCTGTTGTAACTAGGAAATTATGAATATTTTTAAAGCCTAGTTCTCAACTCCACACAAGGTGAGAACATTTTCAAAGACTTCTTTAAGGGATATTGTATTTACTATCAAGAGGTTTCCGCTGTGGACTATAGCTTCTAAGGACCAAATTTGGGATTTCTTGCAGGATTGTGGGACTGAACTGAATTTAAAATGTTATTTCATTGGACGTTGTTGCTCAACTGAAACAGAGACTTGATTTAGAATGTTCAATTGTGATTCAGAGACTGAACCAATGGGGGTGGGTTGGCTATGTGGCAAATGAGGTAGCACCACAGGTCCCAGAGTGGTGGGTGGGAAATGCATCTAGGGCCTAATCTGTTAAACTAACCAGCTAAAACTCTCGATCATATACGGTAGGACATTATTAATCAGTTGTAAAAAGGTTTAATATTGGATATGATGGGACCACAGTTTTTCTAATCAAGTCACATAGTTTTTAAAAAAATCTTAGAAAAACACCAGGCCTTGGGGAGGATGAAAACCATGTAAAACAGCATAAAAATGTAGACTTGTTCAAAATAATTATATTTTAAAGCTAGAATAACAGGGGGTTTACTCTACACAGACACAGAGACAGCAACACGAGTGGACAATATAACTCACAGGGCTGAGCTTGCTTTATGCAGGTTTGCTTCGTGTAGACTTGCCCTCTGCAACTGTAGGCCTAATTAAAAATGAATTTACAGATGTCAACTATCGTTTGATTAATTCCAGTCAATAATTTTGGATTGGAAAAAGTCTAGGTAGCCTAGTCAGCCTAAGTTTGAATATAAACGAAATTTGATCCCATTCACATTGTCTCCTGACACAAACAAATGGGCTATACATATACAACGTTACCGCTATGTTTACTGGCCAGAGCATAATAAACTGTATGCAACTGTTTTTGTTAGAAGCTTACAGTTGACTACACTAAACAATCATCACTTATGCAATACTACATGTCAGATCGCTAATGTTTAGGTGTAGGCTGCTACAACATTTATTTAAAGACGTTGTGCTTGTGTCTGTCAAGAGTGATATGTTGTCTGTCAAGAGTGATATGTTATCACGTTCGCTAAGTAAATACCGGAGGAAAGTGGAGAGCACGCATTAAGCTTTGTGCCCTGCCCCCACGAGCTGCGATTTCCATTAACCTGATTGGTCAAGACATGCACAGGGAATACAGCAGCACTACGATGTGAAGGACAGAGAAATTGTGCGCCAGTTGACAAATTACAAGACAAAAAATAAAAAACAACACTTTGCTATATAAAATAAAAATTAAAGGGACACCCGAACGGCGGCGGCTCATGGGCCTTTTAAGATTATTTTTATGATTTTTGTGCCATTTCTCTCTTGTCATAATAATATTTAATGAGCATTCGGCTGATCAGTAGGCAATGGCGGTTTTCTGAGGTCGCGTGAATTCACATTCAAATGCACATCAGCAACAGACCCGCTCTGACTCTGTCATTATTATGCCAAGATTATGGATAACATTTTTTTTTTTAAACAAAGGAGGTGCCAAAAAAGTAGCTTAACACTGCTAGATTTGTGAAATTAACCTACTCCTTTTCTAAAAGTACATTTTCTAAAAGTTCTGGTTCTGATGGTCTGAGTGCTGTGACTGTGTCTGTAAGAGATTAGTGTTTAGCACAGACAGATCAGCTACTGCTGCAGAGGACAGTGCAGTCAAGGTAGGAAGAACACAGAAAGACACACTGACACAGATGTAGCCTGCTGCTCCCAGTTAATATATTTGCATCATATGATGCGAGCTTTGTAGGGCTAGGTTTAAGGTCATAAATCCTATAGAATGTCAAAGCTCTTGTTCCAACCCAATACTACCACACCTGACTCAACCAATCAAGGGTTTGATTTATTGATGAGTCAAACCTGTTGTCCTGAGGGTCATTCCACATGAAATCAATCACCTCTATGACCGCACCCCTTTGATTTGAACACAACTTTCCATACTTGTGGCATTTTCATTTAAATAGGGGTAGATTCTGTTTTTTTAAGGTAGTACCTCTTACCTCTATCACTGTCGTAGAGATAGGCAAACTTATCCCACTTGTAGTACTCGATAAGGCTGAGTAGGGGTCCTTTGATGTCAGGCCTCATCTGGATGATGAACTGCTGAGTTCCGTCCAGCGGGAAGCTCGGGGTGATAAATGACACATGGAGAGTCCCGCAAAACGAAGTAATCGTATTGACCGACTTCTTGTCGTAGAATCCAAAGATGGCGTAAACTCCTCTCGAGAACTGGGAACAGACTGAAACGAGAGAAGATGCAAAACACTCATGGGGTTATGTACGCTTAAGTCTTGGGTGACAGTGGGACATTTAGATAAGATGTATTGTCCGTTTTCACAGAAATGTTCTTTGTGCCATTAAAACAAGCACATCCCAGGACATAAAATGGAAGATACTAGAAATGACCGATACGGTGAAACATTTGGCTTCCAAAAAGTGCTGTAACAAATGAAAGTTTGAACGTTCATGAACTTTATTGCTACCTTGTAATGTCTGGCATCGCACATTAATATCTAAAGCAGCCTTTGCCACTGGAGCAGCTGGTTTTAGCTGATGAATGTATTATTGATGTCCATAAGCACTGCCTGGGGAGTTTTTACTTCCAACAGTAAAATATTTGCCAGCTACTTGTTAAACTTTAATGGGCTTCTATTATAGAATTCAATACAGTGGGAATGTATGGCGAAGAAAGTTCCGTATCAGTGCAACCAATTGCTGGATCTTCATGTTGGATATCTAAGGTCATGTATATGACCCCGCTCTATGTAAGTCCTAGACTCTGAGACATTGTAGTCTCTGCTTGAGTTACGTTAATAGGGTTATATCTAAGGTCATGTATATGACCCGCTCTATGTAAGTCCTAGACTCTGAGACATTGTAGTCTCTGCTTGAGTTACGTTAATAGGGAGACCGTTTGAGGGTCAAACGCATCTCCTGTGTGATAGTTGAAAGATTCAGTACAATACAAGGCTACACTATGGCACTGAGATCTATACACACCATATGGCTCTGCTGTGGCCTATCTATTTTTCTGTTTGGCTCTGCTGTGGCCTATCTATTAGCCTGTATGGCTCTGCTGTGACATATCTATTGTCCTTTTGAGATCTTGTGCTGGAATACCATAAAACTTGAATGACTGGCTTTTATTCATATACAGTTATGATTTAGTTGCTTAACTCTCTATTGTGGTGGGTTTCTGTTGGTTTCGTGGCAGTTTCTGTCTCATTTTCCCTCATGTTTCTATAAATATTTTAAAAACTATCGATCGACTTGTAAATTAGCTCGTATAATCACTTATGTTAGCGATTGGTACAGTATAATCCATCTATCATCACATGCATTACCAACGCAAGTCCTGTACTATGCTAATGCACAGCAGAGCGACTGTAGCTGATCAAAGGTAAATATGAATATTGAATGGCTAAGTGGTATTTCTATGTCGTTTCGACAAAGGTCAGCCAAATCAGGTGTCGCTTGTAAATGCTTTTCGATCAAATGTAGGTTAATCAGGATTATTGACTTGGACATAAATGTCTCTCCAATGTAATCCATCCAATGACTAATTTCCCTCTGAAACTGGAGGATTGGAGTCTATACATTAGACATTAGCTTGCTCGTCTTGCTGCTTTACATTTTAGTAATTTAGCAGACGCTCTTATCCAGAACGACTTACAGTAGTGAGTGCATGCAATTCCATACTGGTCACCCATGGAAATCAAACCCACAACCCTGGCATTGGAAGCGCTAAGCTCTACCAACTGAGCCACACGGGACCACATAGGCTGTGACGGCCATCTTTGATCTAAACATAGTGGACAGGCATGAATAGCATCAGGTTAAGCCTTTGTGATTCGTTGTTGGGCCCAGTTTAATGTATACTCTATTGGCAGATACAATTCCCACCATGTCTTGCAAATGGGCAAAAAGCAAAGCCTTGAGAAAATGTGGATGTTCATAATTAAGCTACTTTGAAAAGATGGACATCCAAGCTACTTCGGAAATATGGAGCTTCCAAGGCAAAACAGTGACACCACCAATTATCTTGCCACAGAATTATTCAACTTCCTTTAACACTGACGTTTTTCACTTACCTCTTACACCACTTTAAAAGCCCCTTCAGTTGAATCCTCCAATTAACAGCCCCACATCCATATCCCACCAAATCCTGACTGATCTGTCAAGTCAGCAATTAAAGGTTTTTCAGGGGTCAATGGGAGAGCATCGTTAAGGCAGTCCGATCACTGTCGATTTGTGGCACCAAACCTAATCCTTTTAGTTGAAGACACTGCCAGCCGGCCATTGATGTGGCCTCCATGGGTGCAACCTGACTCATCAAATCCGATTTGTATCACACGCTAACTACGGTAATCTTGCCCTAAGTGGCTGCGCTGTACTGTAAAACCCACCCGCACTTTTGCTACAACTAGATTAAAATTATCCAACGCTGTTGGCTAAGAATGTACATGTATGTATTGGTGATGAAATGTTAAATCATTGAAGGACAAATTCTAACTTGAGATCTGTAAATGTTATCCATTGATATTGATGCATCGTTTCTTAAGTGTTTCTTGACTCTACCATTACCCACAAACAGCATTTTCTAACAGACGAGACTCCTCCCAGAGTCTCTCAAGGGTATGTCCATTGTCAGGCTTGTGGCAGTTAACTGACAGGTCTTGACAGCAGTTGGGCTTTGGAAGTCAGAATAAGTTTAAAAGCAGTCTCTCTGCTCTAGCATAGAATGGTTTTGATTGTTGCCCCAAAAAACAGAGGTTTGTGCTCAGACAAACGAAAATCACACTATTATTACAGTGCTGTGTCCACTCGCTATGTTTTCCAACCAAGTTTCTACTTCATATCTCTGTTGTTTTGGAGGGAAACATTCAATGGACACTTACTTAGGGGTAATCAGTTTAGGAAAGATAACTGTAACACAGATTTCGGGGAATTGTATGCTGTAATCCCAACAATGTAGTGCAGTTGCTATTGTGTAGTGTGATGCCAGTTTGTGTTCTATATATATATACATACACACACAGTACCAGTCAAATGTTTGGACACACCTACTCATTCAAGGTTTTTTTAAATGTATTTTTTACTATTTTCAACATTGTAGAATAATATTGAAGACATGAAAACTATGAAATAACACATGTGGAATCATGCAGCACTCCATCACTCTCTTTGGTCAAATAGCCCTTACACAGTCTGGAGGTGTGTTTTGGGTCATTGTCCTGTTAAGAAACAAATGATAGTCCCACTAAACGCAAACCTGATGGGATGGCGTATCTCTTCAGAAAGCTACGGAAGCCATGCTGCTTAAGTGTGCTTAAATTTCTAAATAAATCACTGACAGTGTCACCAGCAAAGCACCCCAACACCATCACACCTCCTTCTCCATGCTTCACGGAGGGAACCACACACAGAGATCATCCGTTCACCTACTCTGCGTCTCACAAAGACAGGGCAGTTGAAACCAAAAATATAAAAAATTGGACTCCACAGACCAAAGGACAGATTTCCACTGGTCTGATGTCCGTTGCTCGTGTTTCTTGCCAAAAGCAAGTCCCTTCTTGGTATTGGTGTCCTTTACTAGTGGATTCTTTGCAGCAATTTGGCCATTAAGGCCTGATTCACACAGTCTTCTCTGAACAGTTGATGTTGAGATGTGTGTGTTACTTGAACTCTGTGAAGCATTTATTTGGCCTTCAATCTGAGGGGCAGTTAACAAACTTATCCTCTGCAGCAGAGGTAACTCTGGGTCTTCCTTTCCTGTGGCGGTCATCATGAGCGCCAGTTTCATCATAGCGTTAGATGCTTTTTGCGACTGCACTTGAAGAAGCTTTCAAAGTTCTTGAAATTTTCCGAATTGATTGACCTTCATGTCTTAAAGAAGTGATGTATTGCAATTTCTCTGTGCTTATTTCAGCTGTTCTTGCCATAATATGGAATTGGTCTTTTACCAAATAGCCCTTCTGTGTACCACACCTACCTTGTCAAAACACAACTGATTGGCTCAAACGCATTAAGAAGGAAAGAAAGTCCACAAATGAACATTTTTATCAATGCACACCTGTTAATTTAAATGCATTCCAGGTGACAACCTCATGAAGCTGGTTGAGAGAATGTCAATAGTGTGCAAAGCTGCCATCAAGGCAAAGGGTGGCTAGAATCTAAAATCTAAAATATATTTTGGATTTGCTTTTTTGGACACTACATGATTCCAAATGTGTTATTCCATAGTTTTGATGTCTTCACTATTATTAAACAATGTAGAAAATAGTAAAACAAAAAATTAATGAGTACTTGTGTCCAAACCTTTGACTGGTACTGTATATGGTTGAAGTCGGAAGTTTACATACACCTTAGCCTCCAACAGCTCTTAAATGCAAGTAAATCTAAATGCGTGCTCTTCAACCGATCGCTGCCCGTACCTGCCCGCCCGTCTAGCATCACTACTCTGGATGGTTCTGACTTAGAAGATGTGGACAACTACAAATACCTAGGTGTCTGGCTAGACTGTAAACTCTCCATCCAGACTCACATTAGAATCTCCAATCCAAAATTAAATGTAGAATCGGCTTCCTATTTTGCAACAAAGCATCCTTCACTCCTGCTGCCAAACATACCCTCGTAAAACTGACCATCCTACCGATTCTCGACTTCGGCGATGTCATTTACAAAATAGCCTCCAACACTCAACAAATTGGATGCAGTCTATCACGGTGCCATCCGTTTTGTCACCAAAGCCCCATATACTACCCACCACTGCGACCTGTACGCTCTCGTTGGCTGGCCCTCGCTTCATACTCGTCGCCAAACCCACTGGCTCCAGGTCATCTACAAGTCTTTGCTAGGTGAAGCCCTGACTTATCTCAGCTCACTGGTCACCATAGCAGCAGCCACAGCACGTGCTCCAGCAGGTATATCTCACTGTTCACCCCCAAAGACAATTCCTCCTTTGGCCGCCTTTCCTTCCAGTTCTCTGCTGCCAATGACTGGAACAAACTGCAAAAATCACAGAAGCTGGACACTCATATCTCACTCACTAGCTTTAAGCACCAGCTGTCAGAGCAGCTCACAGAATACTGCAACTGCCCAGGGACTGCGGTTGAAAATTAGCCAGCTGGCTAAAAGGGGCACTTTTACTGAAACGTTGATTAATGTGCACTGTCCCTGTAAAAATAAAATAAACTCAACTCAACCTGTACATAGCCCATCTGTAAATAGCCCATCCAACTACCTCATCCCCATACTGTTTTTATTTATTTATCTTGCTCCTTTGCACCCCAGTATCTCTACTTGCACATTCATCTTCTGCACATCTATCAATCCAGTGTTTAATTGGTATATTGTAATTACTTCGCCACCATGGCCTATTTATTGCCTTGCCTCCCTTATCTTACCTTATTTGCACACACTGTATATAGAGGCACTGAGTTTGAAGGTAGGCCTTGAAATACATCCACAGATACACCTCCAATTGACTCAAATGATGTCAATTAGCTTATCAGAAGCTTTTAAAGACATGACATCATTTTAGGGAATTTTCTAAGCTGTTTAAAGGCACAGTCAACTTAGTGTATGTAAACTTCTGACCCACTGGAATTGGGATACAGTGAAATAATCTGTCTGTAAGCAATTGTTGGAAAAATTACTTATGTCATGCACAAAATAGATGTCCTAACTTTTTTTTGGAGTGGTTGAAAAACAAGTTTTAATAGTACGCAAGTATAAACATCATGGGAACACGCAGCCGCCATACCGCTCAGAAAGGAGAGGCATTCTGTGTCCTAGAGATGAACGTACTTTGGTATGAAAAGTGCAAATCAATCCCAGAACAACAGCAAAGGACCTTGTGAAGATGCTGGAGGAAACAGGTGCAAAAGTATCTATTTACACAATAAAATGAGTCCTACATCGACATAACCCGTAAGGCCACTCAGCAAGGTAGTAGCCACTGCTCTAAAACCAAAAGCCAAACTACGGTTTGCAACTGCACATGGGGACGAAGATCGTGCTTTTTGGAGAGCTATCCTCTGGTCTGATGAAACAAAAAAGAACTGTTTGGCCATAATGACCATCATTATGTTTGGAGGAAAAAAGGTGGAGGCTTGCAAGCCGAAGAACACCATCACAACCGTGAAGCACGGGGGTGGCAGCATCATGTTGTGGAGGTGTTTTGCTGCAGGAGGGAGTGGTGCACGTCACAAAATAGATGGCTACATGAGAAAGGAAAAGTATGTGGATATATTGAAGCAACATCTCAAGACATCTTGTGGGCAGAACTGAAAAAGTGTGTGCGAGCAAGGAGGCCTACAAACCTGACTCAGTTACACCAGTTCTGTCAAGAGGAATGGGCCAAAATTCACCCAACTTCTTGTTGGAAGCTTGTGGAAGGCTACCCAAAACGTTTGACCCAAGTTAAACAATTTAAAAGGCAATGCTACCAAATACTAATTCAGTGTATGTAAACTTCTGACCCACTGGGAATGTGATGAAAGAAATACAAGCTGAAATCAATCACTCTCTCTACTATTATTCTGACATTTCACATTCTTAAAATAAAGTGGTGATCGTAACTAACCTAAAACAGGGATGTTTTACTAGGATTAAATGTCAGGAATTGTGAAAAACTGAGTTTAAATGTATTTGGCTAAGGTGTATGTAAACTTCCGAATTCAACTGTATTTATTAACCTTATGTATTCTGAGTGTATTCTCATGCTATTTTGTATGTAAAGCTTGATTGTGTAAATTCTGCATTTCATCAGTTTGTACAAACTGTGAGCAAGAATGAATAATTCCAAAGTCGCTCGTTCCCTCGTTCACTATTTAGAAAATATCCATGTGAACTAAAAATAGGATATGATGACAATGTTTTTCATAATTTCTCAGCAAATCATAGCCTAATGGCAGGCAGGAATCTCGCTTTAAGTAGGCCTACATATATTCTACAATTAAATAATGAAATAATTAAAAGAATTAAACATGAAGTAGCAAGTTAAGCTACATTGCCATAGACCTAATATGTTGATCTTTAAGTTATTGTTTAGGCTACACTAAAATGCGTGAGCTTTTAGTTAATAGTAGCCTATAGGCCTAATAGATACAAATATAGAAGAGGCTCAGATGTAGTGTAAAGGCTTAATACTAGGTAGGTCTATTGATTGCACATACACAAAAGGGATGTCAATATTTAGACTAATAACCTAAATATAATATAATTTGCCGTTTAAAAAAAAAAAAAAAATTATCCTTACTTCGCTTGTTTATATCATTGTTAACTTTTTAGGCTATTTATATTCAACGATCAAGTTTTCAGAAGTCACAGAGACATGTAAACATCTTCATTCTATGTTTAGAGAGTGTCTTTGTGTAAAGTGACATGGGAGGGAAAATGGTGACCTAACGACGCACTGAGCTATTCTAGATTACGAGCGATTTCAAATGCAACGTTAATAAAGACGGTTTTGGGAAACGGCTCGGAAATTTTAAGACGCTATTACATAGTTTTCACGATTAACTTAACTTGAAGATGCTTTAGAAAACCGGGCCCAGGACAGGAGGACACTCTAGAGTGTTGAGGCAACATCTGCTAGCTCAGTAAACTGTGCCCAGAGCAGGTAGGCACAGACAGTGGAAGGGGAACTTGCTCTGTGAGATTGAGTGCTAAGGAGTAATCTATTAAATTGAGTCATTACCCTAACTGCAGAGGGAGAGTTGTGTGTTCAGCCCTAATTGATTAGCTGTCTGCATCTCCCTGTGAAGACTGTCCAGACCCGTACTCCCATACACCCCAAGCATGTCATCTAATTTCAGCTTGTTAGACGTTCATAGTAATGATGGGTAATTGAGTTTGGAGGTCACCACAGATATTCACTTCATAACAGCCAAAGATGTTAGTATGATGTGAATGATGTGTGACTCAATAGAAGTAAAAAGGATATTCACATGCAAGCATGTTTTCAAAGGTTGACTTTAGCCAAGCTGTTGTAAATTTTTCCAGATCGGATATACCAGTTAGTGGTTGGTTATAAACTCTGATCCTGGAGAGCTACAGGGAGTGCAGGCTTATGTCCAGCCCAGCACCTACACAATTAAACCAATGCGTAGCAATCAAGATAACAAATCTAAAATATAGTGTGTACGTAAAACTGATATAGGTTTAGAACGTTTGTGAAACAGCACAGTTAAAAATATATGACAAATGGAAATCAAACTGGATGGACATCAGAAATAGAGGGGAGAGGTTTAGGGTAGAGGAAGGACAAGGCTAAAATCAAACAAAATATAACTATTGTAAAATAGATTGTGTCCGTAAAATGTATATAGTATGTATAAATTGGAAGTAGAAACCTAAGTATTCTTGTTTGTTAGTTTACTCCAATTAGGGGAGGGGTGGTAGGGTTAGTGGAAAATAATAAAGGAAAATATATTTTAAAAGAAGTGTGTGTGTGTATATATATATATATATATATATACACACATATGTACGTCTTTTAAAATGTCCATTAAAATAACATCAAATTGATCTGAAATACAGTGTAGACATTATTAATGTTGTAAATTACTATTGTAGCTGGAAACGGCAGATTTTTAATGCAATATCTACATAGCGTACAGAGAGCCCCATTATCAGCAACCATCACTCCTGTGTTCCAATGGCATGTTGTGTTAGCTAATCCAAGTTTATCATTTTAAAAGGCTAATTGATCATTAGAAAAACATTTTGCAATTATGTTAGCACAGCTGAAAACTGTTGTGCCTGATTAAATAAGCAATACAACTGGCCTTCTTTAGACTAGTTGACTATCTGGAGCATCAGTATTTGTGGGTTCGATTACAGGGCTCAAAAATGGCCAGAAACAAAGCACTTTATTCTGAAACTCGTCAGTCTATTCTTGTTCTGGGAAATTAAGGCTATTCCATGTGAGAAATTGCCAAGAAACTGAAGATCTCGTACAACGCTGTGTACTACTACTTATATTTCTCTCACCAACTTTAAAGATCAGCTATCTGAGCAACTAACCAATCGCTGCAGCTGTACATAGTCCATCTGTAAATAGCCCACCCAATCTACCTACCTCATCCCCATACTTTTTTTATTTACTTTTCTGCGGTTTTGCACACCTGTCACGCCCTGACCTGAGATATCTGTTTTCTTTATATTTTGGTTAGGTCAGGGTGTGACTAGGGTGGGTATGCTAGTTTTTGTATTGTCTAGGGTTTTTGTAGGTCTAGGTGATTTGTATGTCTATAGTGGCCTGATATGGTTCCCAATCAGAGGCAGCTGTTTATCGTTGTCTCTGATCGGGGATCATATTTTGGTAGCCATTTCCCTTTGGTGTTTGTGGGATCTTGTCTATGTGTAGTTGCCTGTCAGCACTCGTTTGTATGGCGTCACGTTTCATTTTGTTAGTTTGTTCAGTGTTCATTCAGTTAAATAAAGAATGTACGCATACCACGTTGCACCTTGGTCCGATCCTTATAACGAAAGTGACAGAAGATCCCACCACAAACGGACCAAGCAGATTGGCCAGGAGGAGCAGACATCATGGACATGGGATGAGATTTTGGACGTTAAAGGATCCTGGACGTGGGAGGAAATCATGGCTGGAAAAGATTGGCTACCATGGAAGCAGATGAAGATAGCACAGGAGGAACGATGACGATACGAGGGGACACGGCTAGCACGGAAGCCCGAGAGGCACACGGGGAGAATGGCTGAGTCAGGTTGGAAACCTGAGCCAACTCATCGTGCTTACCATGGGGAGCGTGTGACTGGTCAGACACCGTGTTACACAGTGATGCGCATGGTGTCTCCAGTTCGCATTCATAGCCCGGTGCGCTCTATTCCAGCTCCTCTCATTTGCCGGGCTAGAATGGGCATCCAGCCAGGACGGATGGTGCCACCTCAGTGCTCCTGGTCTCCAGTACACCTCCTTGGACCAGGATATCCTGTGCCGGCTCTGCGTACTGTGTCTGCGGTGCGTCTGCACAGCCCAGTGCGTCCTGTGCCAGTGTCCTACATTTTCAGGGTGAAAATAAACATCCAGCCAGGACGGGTTGTGCCAGCTCTACGCTCCAGACCTCCAGTGCGCCTCCACAGTCCAGTACGTCCTGTGCCTCCTCCCTGCACTCGCCCTGAGATGCGTGTCACCAGCCCGGTACCACCAGTGCCGGCACCACGCATCAGACCTCCAGTGCGCCTCCACAGTCCAGAGCTTCCGGCGACAGTTCCCAGTCCAGAGCTTCCGGCGACAGTTCCCAGTCCAGAGCTTCCGGCGACAGTTCCCAGTCCAGAGCTTCCGGCGACAGTTCCCAGTCCAGAGCTTCCGGCGACGTTTCACAGTCCGGAACCTCCACCGACGGTCCACAGTCCGGAACCTCCACCGACGGTCCCCAGTCCGGGGTCTCCAGCGACGGTCCCCAGTCCGGGGTCTCCAACAATGGTCCCCAGTCCGGGGTCTTCAGCGACGTTTCCCAGTCCGGAGCCTCCGGCGATGATCTGCTGTCCGGTTCTACAAAGGCGGAGGGATCAGCGTAAAGAGGGGGGCTGCATCCAGAACTGGAGCCGCCACCGAGGGTAGATGCCCACCCGGACCCTCCCCTATAGGTTCAGGTTTGCGGCTGGGAGTTCGCACCTTTGGGCACCTGTTTTCTTTATATTTTGGTTAGGTCAGGGTGTGACTAGGGTGGGTACGCTAGTTTTTGTATTGTCTAGGGTTTTTGTATGTCTAGGCTTTTTTAAGGTCTAGGTGATTTGTATGTCTATGGTGGCCTGATATGGTTCCCAATCAGAGGCAGCTGTTTATCGTTGTCTCTGATTGGGGATCATATTTAGGTAGCCATTTCCCTTTGGTGTTTGTGCGATCTTGTCTATGTGTAGTTGCCAGTGAGCACTCGTTTGGATAGCGTCACAATTCGTTTTGTTATTTTGTTAGTTTGTTCAGTGTTCATTCAGTTAAATAAAGAATGTATGCATACCACGCTGCGCCTTGGTCTGATCCTTATAACGAACGTGACAACACCAGTATCTATACTTGCACATTATCATCTGCTCATTTATCACTTCAGTGTTAATCAGCTAAATTGTAATTATGCTACTATGGCCTATTTATTGCCTACCTCCTCATGCCTTTTGCACACACTGTATATAGACTTTATTTTTTTCTACTGTGTCATTGACTTGTTTATTGTCTTATTGGCTTGTTTATTGTTTATTCCATGTGTAACTCTGTGTTGTTGTCTGTGTCACACTGCTTTGCTTTATCTTGGCCAGGTCACAGTTGTAAATGTGACAGTTTATTTAGCCAATTTGGTTAAATAAAGGTGAAATAAAATAAGAATAAAAATAAACTACTCCCTTCACAGATCAGTGCAAACTGGCTCTAAACAGAATAGAAAGAGGAGTGGGAGGCCCCGATGCACAACTGAGCAAGAGGACAAGTACATTAGAGTGTCTAGTTTGAGAAACAGACACCTCACAAGTCCTCAACTGGCAGCTTCGTTAAATAGTATCCACAAAACACCAGTCTCAACGTCAACAGTGAAGAGGCAACTCTGGGATGCTGACCTTCTAGGCAGAGTTCCTCTGTCCAGTGTCTGTGTTATTTTGCCACCATCTTAATATTTTATTTTTATTGGCCAGTCTGAGATATGGCTTTTTCTTTGCAACTCTGCCTAGAAGGCCAGCATCCCGGAGTCGGGAAGTTATTTTAATGGACTAAAAATGTGTTTTTTCCTTAAAAAACAAGGACATTTCTAAGTGACCTCAAACGTTTTAACAGTATTGTATATACCTGTATATTTACTTACAAAAGTTTTTTACAGGTAACCAATGAACCTTGACTGGCCTGGACTAGAAAAAAAAGCGTTTATGTCCAGTATTTCAAAACACAGCAACACAAATCACTGTGAATCATTGAAAACAAACAACAGAATCACACATTTTATATTTTCAGTATATGAATTATAGTTTACGCATTTTTATGCTTTTTAGTGCAGGCGTAGGCTGAATCTGCACCCAGGAAACAAAACAGCATAGTACATTGTGTTTTTGAGCTGGTCAGCCGTGGCCAGGATCATGAGCACCTCATAACTAATGATAGATAGGAACCATAAAATATGTCAGTGCTATGCCGGCTCCAGCGATCTGTACTGTATAACCTTCAGCAGTTACACTAGGAGAGGGTAGACCCTATGAAGTATATTTAGCTGTCCCAATTAACTGGCCTCATTTCCTGCTCCACGAGTGTGGCTTTTTAGAGTGTAGTTTTTCCCTTTTCAGCCACTAGATTTGAGAAGCAGACTGTTGGACTGTGTTAATATCACGATCAATCATACTTGACAGATGGAAGTTCCCTCAAATGGACTGCAGCTAGGCATATAATGAAGTACACTTTTTTGAGTTGATGGGGAAATAGATTTGTTTATTTAGGCCTGTTCTGTTTGATGTGGTGATGAAAAGGCCACCCCAAATCGATTGCTCCTTTTGCTATTTGAAATTAATCACACTTGTCATCTGCATTGTTGTCCAATGTGATGTTGCTTTTCTAAATATCCTCTACCTGTCGTTTGAATATGTTCATGTTGCCCTTTAATTGCAAGTGTTTGGGATTGAATTAGCCCCAGACAAGCAGCACTGACGAGACAAATTATTGTCATCACACACGCTAAACACACACACACACACACACACTCATCCACATCATTATCATCAGTTCAGTCCTAGCGGAATAGCTGTTAGATATAACTCTGCTCTAACACTCTGGGCCGATTTCCCGATAGTGATGGAACTTATGCTGCATTTAGACGATGGACGCAAAAGCAGCAATACCAGTCGGCATAGAAGGACAAGAAAGCAAGAAAGACGGTGACGGCAAAAGCAAGTCAGCACGACGGTATGTGCTGCTATGGTGATTTCAGTAAACAAAAAGTGCCGAAGAACACCCGGTAGAAAACAACGCTACGGCATACGGCAAAAGTTAAAATATTTTAACTCTGGCGGCAATTCACGTCTTCCATGGCGGCTGACGGCATTCACCGCCAGCCACAACTGCATTTATCCTTGTGCTCTCATTCTAAACAGTAACATCCGGTTTGCTGTCTGCCTTATACCATCTAAACACAGCATTAGGGCTTACGAGTGTTTTAACGATGTATACCTTTCCTTCAACGAACGAAGATGTAACATTCATTTTGCAAAACACCACACAATGAAAACGTTCACTAAGTACGTCATTGAGGCATGTGTTGATATTTAAAGGATCGAAAGGCAGGCAGCGATGCTCTCGGATCAGCTTTCTCCCTTTCAAATCTTACTTTATAATTAGAATAATTCCATTATACTGACGATGAATCAGATTCTAGAGAGATATTATCAACTATGGCTGAAAATATTGAGGAGTCTTATTCTAATGCGTAGCCTACCCTAATATAATGCACCCCTAGTCAAAAAATCCAAACAATCCTATAGTACTGGTAACAGAATCTGATGGGATTGGGATTCTATTGTATTTGTGTATTGGATTCCTATATATTCTACCATGCCCAGAAATCTGCTCCTTTTATTCTTTGTCCCCAACGCTCTAGGCGACCAGTTTTGATAGCCTTGAGCCGCACCCTCATACTACTCCTCCTCTGTTCCACGGGTGATGTGGAGGTAAACCCAGGCCCTGCATGTCCCCAGGCACCCTCATTTGTTGACTTCTGTGATCGAAAAAGCCTTGGTTTCATGCATGTCAACATCAGAAGCCTCCTCCCTAAGTTTGTTTTACTCACTGCTTTAGCACACTCTGCTAACCCTGATGTCCTTGCCGTGTCTGAATCCTGGCTCAGGAAGGCCACCAAAAATTCGGAGATTTCCTTACCCAACTATAACATTTTCCGTCAAGATAGAACTGCCAAAGGGGGAGGAGTTGCAGTCTACTGCAGAGATAGCCTGCAAAGTAATGTCATACTTTCCAGGTCCATACCCAAACAGTTTGAACTACTAATGTTAAAAATTACTCTCTCCAGAAATAAGTCTCACTGTTGCCGCCTGCTACCGACCCCCCTCAGCTCCCAGCTGTGCCCTGGACACCATTTGTGAATTGATCGCCCCCTATCTAGCTTCAGAGTTTGTTCTGTTAGGTGACCTAAACTGGGATATGCTTAACACCCCGGCAGTCCTACAATCTAAGCTAGATGCCCTCAATCTCACACAAATAATCAAGGAACCCACTAGGTACAACCCTAAATCTGTAAACAAGGGCACCCTCATAGACATCCTGACCAACTGGCCCTCCAAATACACCTCCGCTGTCTTCAACCAGGATCTCAGCGATCACTGCCTCATTGCCTGTATCCGCTACGGATCCGCAGTCAAATGACCTGGAGCCAGTGGGTCTGGCGACAAATATGTAGCGAGGGCCAGCCGACTAGAGCATACAGGTCGCAGTGGTGGGTGGTATAAGGTGCTTTAGTAACAAAACGGATGACACTGTGATAGACTGCATCCAGTTTGTTGAGTAGAGTGTTGGAGGCTATTTTATAGATGACATCACCGAAGTCGAGGATCGGTAGGATGGTCAGTTTTACGAGGGTATGTTTGGCAGCATGAGTGAAAGATGCTTTGTTGCGATATAGGAAGCCGATTCTAGATTTAATTTGGGATTGGAGATGCTTAATCTGAGTCTGGAAGGAGAGTTTACAATCTAACCAGACACCTAGGTATTTGTAGTTGTCCACGTATTCTAAGTCAGAGCCGTCCAGTTGGAGGCCACAGAAAGAGTGTTGTATGGCATTGAATCTCGTCTGGAGGTTAGTTAACACAGTGTCCAAAGAAGGGCCAGAAGTATACAGAATGGTGTCGTCAATCATAAAATATATTGAGGCAAAACTTACAGACAGTAGGCTAGTCTACATTTAGCAAAAATGGAGCTCAATTGAATGAATATGAAATGGATTTCAATATGATTTAAATATATAGGTCTACGTACCCTCTGCTGTATTTCTCTTTGTAATGCAGTCATCTCAGTTTTCATTTGATTCATCTTTTTATCCTTCACTTGTTTGTAATGACGGTATTTTTAGTCAACTTTGTTCTGAAGTTATCGACGATCACAAAGAGACAGATAAACATCTTGATTGTGTGTTTAGTGGAGATCTTCTGTAGCTATATAAACTACAAAAAAAAGCCTCAAAGGAGACACTTGGCCTTTCTACGGGTGGTCTGAGGCAGCCGGTAAATAACAAGCGTTTTCAAGTGAAACTTTGGTAACAATGGTTTGGGGAAACCGCTTACAGATTTCTACCACTGCTCCTACGAAGGTTCTAACAATGAACTTAGCCTTAGGATGCTTTTGGGAAACTAGGCTCTGACTTGTGCAGAGAAAGCCTGAGGACTTAACTTTCGGTTGAAGATGCACTGGCACGTCTTTTCACTTGTGTGCTCTCCAAACTCATACTAGTATGAGAGAGTTTGTTTTCACAATGAAAATAGTTGCGGTTGCGTTCGCAAGTTAAAGGATATGTGTTATATCCATATGCCATACTACACTACAATAGTTGCTAGGGTTTCACCATTCCCTTACCGTTTATTGCAAGATTTAAGACATTTCTGATGTATGTTTGATACAGGCTACATTGTTCCGTTTTAATTGACCTTTTCTTACCATTCTGAGTGGACGCGATGTTTATAGTGCACATGAGCAACACTCACAAGGTGGAAGTTAAGAGAGTTGTTTTTTTATAAGATGTATTTGTTTGCTGTTTAGTCCTGGGAGCTTCTCAGTCTCTGTCTTGTCACTGTGAACATGTGTGATTTGATTCAGCGTGCTCCTGGCCTGTGTGCCAGAATAGGTGTGGCCAAATGTATTTACGTGCCCATTTTGGGTATGCTATCCTCATTTGGGTTTTGGTAATTGTCAGGGGAGGTTGTATTGGAGCCTGTTTACTGACATTTTAAAGTCAGCAGTTTTTATTGTAAATGTGTCCCATCACCAGCACTGTGCAATGAAAACCAACCACCTTTTGTATCTAATCCTGCATCCCTCCTTCTGAATCTTTGTCCTTATGACTGCTACAAGGCTTTTATGGAAAGTGGGGTTGTCACTGTTTGCAAGCTGCACCCGTTCCCTGCGCTGCCCTGAGTATGTGTCACTTATCTATACTGAACAAAAATATAAATGCAACATGTGACAATTTCAACGAGTTACAACTGAGTTACAGTTCATATAAGGAAATCAGTCAATTGAAATAAATTCATTAGGCCCAAATCTATGGATTTCACATGACTGGGCAGGGGTGCAGCCAGGGGGAGCTAGGCCCAGCCAATTATAATTTGTTTAATTTTTTATTACAGACAGAAATACTCAGTTTCATCAGCTGCGCGGGTGGCTGGTCTCAGACGATCCCGCAGGTGAAGAAGCCTGAGGTGAATATCCTGGGCTGCCATGGTTACAAGTGGTCTGCAGTTGTCAGCTCAGTTGGATGTACTGCCAAATTCTCTAAAACGAAGTTGGTGGTGGCTTTGAGATTTTAGATTAGACCCTTTGCCTTGATAACATCTTTGCACACTCTTGGCATTCTCTCAACCAGCTTCATGAGGAATGCTTTTCCAACAGTCTTGAAGGAGTTCCCACATATGCTGAGCACTTGTTGGATGCTTTTCCTATACTCTGCGGTCCAACTCATCCCAAACCATCTCATTTGGGTTGAGGTCGTGATTGTGGAGGCCAGGTTATCTGATGCCGCACTCCATCACTCTCCTTCTTGGACAAATAGCCCTTAAACAGCCTTCAGGTGTGTTGGGCCATTGTCCTGTTGAAAATCAAATAATAATCCCACTAAGCGCAAACCATATGGGATGGCGTATCGCTGCAGAATGCTATGGTAGCAATGCTGGTTAAGTGTTCCTTGAATTCTAAATAAATCACTGACTGTGTCACAAGCAAAGCACCCCCACACCATTACCTCTCCTCCTTCATGCTTCACGGTGGGTACCACACATACAGAGATCATCCGTTCACCTACTCTGCGTCTCACAAAGACACAGTGTTTGGAAACAAAAATCTCAAATTTGGACTCATCAGACCAATGGACAGATTTTCACCATTGCTCATGTTTCTTGGCCCAAGCAAGTCTCTCCTCCTTATTGGTCTCCTTTAGTAGTGTTTTCTTTACAGCAATTCAACCATGAAGACCTGATTCATCAGTCTCCTCTGAACAGTTGATGTTGAGATGTGTCTGTTACTTGAACTCGGTGAAGCATTTATTTCGGTTGCAATTTCTGAGGCTGGTAACTCTAATAAAGCATCCTCTGCAGCAGAGGTAACTCTGGGTCTTCCTTTCCTGTGTAGGTCCTCATGAGAGCCAGTTTCACCATAGCGCTTGATAGTTTTTGCGACTGCACAAATTTTACGGATTGACTGACCTTCATGTCTTAAAGTAATGATGGACTATCGTTTCTCTTTGCTCGTTTGAGCTATTCTTGCCATAATATGGAATTGATCTGTTACCAAACAGGGATATCTTCTGTATACCACACCTACCTTGTCACAACACAACTGATTGGCTCAAACACATTAAGAAGGAAAGAAATTCCAAAAATGTACATTTATCAAGACACACCTGTTAATTGAATTGCATTCCAGTGACTACGTCATGTAGCTGGTTGAGAGAATGCCAAGATTGTGCAAATCTGTCATCAAGGCAAAGGGTGGCTACTTTGAAGAATCTCAAATATAAAATAGATTTAGATTTGTTTTACACTTTTTTGGTTACTACAGGATTCCAAATGTACTATTTCATAATTTTGATGTCTTCACTATTATTCTACAATGTAGAAAAACTCTGGAATAAGTAAGTGTGTCCAAACTTTTGACTGCTACTATATATAAAATTACCTTTCATTTTGACCAAGCAGCACTCTCTTTAATGATGTCTTGGCATGTTGGTATGTTAGCTACTACTGCACTACTGCGTTTATAGAAAGACTGATTCATCCAATGAGCCAGATAGCCAGGTTGCCAGGGAAACCAAACACTTTCCCTGTTTGCTTGCGCTGAATGTCTGAATACTGTAAGTAATGTGTGTGAAAGCTTACTCCTTCAGCGTTGTCTGTTAATATGTGCATATAAAAGGATGGAACAACAACATTACAAACACAAAGAAAAGGGATAATGTATGGACAAATGGGGAGACATTCCATTTAATTTATAGAAAGGCATACTGTGGGCAACGTGAAACTTGTGTTCTGGGTTTGAGACAATATCGGTTGTCCAATGATTTGGCAGTGTTGATTATAACAGTACATTGGTTGGTAAGAATAAGAAACGGTATCCCATTGTTAACCTATATGTCCTGTGTAACACTTCTTTCTGTTGATTCTACCAAAAATAACCCCAAGCCTTATTGGATATGATTGCAGATACATTCAGGGCACATTGTCTCAATTATACCTGCTCAAATTGGTTTATCATGCATCCGTGATGCAGCATTCTCATTTCATTGCTATGGTGCTGTAAAGACACCAACCACATATAATTGGTCAAACCATTTAACACATATACAATATATTATTTTCATGCAGTAGTGTTCAGAACAGTTCACAACACATGGATAGATACAAATTAAATCATATGTTCATTCCAAAGGCTAATTTTCCCTTTGTCACCATAGAGATATACTAATCAAGTTATTATGATGTTGGATCATTACTGAAAGATGATTGCGCCATCGTGCATCAGTCATTCCACTTGCTGTGCTTTGGGTAATTTGAAGAACAACACCACCGATGTCAGGGAACGTTCAGGCGCATAAGCCTTACAGAAAGACGAACGCAACTTCAGTCTACTCATATATCAATGGAGAGCTAGCCTGGCACCACGTTGCTATGGCAACAGTGGCGCAGACTTGGTTGCGTCGAGCTACTAAAACACTGTGAAATGGGTCGTATATGTCTCTGACATCAGATTTTTGTTGACTCCCTTTCCTACAGTACAAATACTGTACCACCCATCAACTTTAAGTTACAGCAAACCATACATGCATGTGTCGTTTTGGGTCAATACAGGCGGATATAGTTTTGACTCTAACGTTTCAAGGACCAAATGAAAACAACCCTGACGAAGGGTCCCACTGCATTGATAAACAATTGATAGACATTGATAAACAACATAAACAACAACTGGAAATGAAGGGTGAGAAGAAGCATGCTTAGAGGGCTGTCCTCTACCCCCTCCAACCAAGCCTTTACTTACATGCATGCCCTGTCTGCCACCGCAACTGTGGTCAAGTCGTACTAGAAGCCTTTTATTGGCTGGAGCACAATTACTTCTAGAGGCGAGCGGAAATCGAACTGTCAGATAATTTATGCACCCCCCCCCCCCCCCCCCCCCCGCTCTCTCTCCAACTCCCACGCTCTCCAGTCGCTGCTTAGCCACAGAAGGAGAATAAATAGATATTATAATAAATAGACGGGGGTGGGGGTGGGGGCGGGGGCGGTCAACTCTGAGAATGAAAGTACTGTATGTATGCACTCTAGCTCATTGTACTGGTCTGTGTGACATATCTTCCAGCTTCTACATGTTTCTGAAGTCTCAAACGGAGGAAATCTACAGTACCTCTTCAAGAACAGAACACACACACACTCTTTCGCTCTCTGTCGCTCTCTCTCTCACACACACACACACACACAGCCAGCCACCCTTTCTTCCCCTAGCAGCAGGTGCAATCAGAAATCTTTCCCCACAACTAGAGTGACAGATGCAACAGAGTTACCTGCTACCTACGGCATTGCAGGGTTCCACAGGAAAAAGAACACCCAAGGTCTCTTTAATTGAATAGGATTGAATATCACTGTCAAGTACAAGGGGAGGGGAGCAGAGTGCTGGTTAGATAAACATATCGTGACATCGTGACAGAGGAGGCTCCCCCCCCCCCCCCCCCCCCCCCCCATCGATTAGACCTCTTACGGTGGTTTTGGATAGGTATGAATCATCCTGTCTCCTTTAATGGTTGCTCGGCTGCACACAGATTCCTTGTCTATCTCATATGTGGCATTACGTAAGCCTGTTTAATAGGTTGCTTGAATAGAGAATAACACAATTCTCACAATTATTTTCTATGTCTGGCTGGGTTTCTATCTCACTGCCTCTTGCTCTGTCCATCCTCCATTGCCCACTTTCTCTGTCCATCATGATCTTTCACTCTCCTCTCTCTCTTGCGCATGCACACACACAAATATGTCAGGCTTTTTGATGAGAACAGGTAGGGGAAAGTGGGCTAAGTTGAGCCATTTTTTACATTCATCATCACTCCGCCAAGGGAAATATATTATTATTTCTAACAAAGATATTTAAATATACAGTATTTCAGGATGTTGTGTATAATCAGAATTCATGTAAGTGTTGACGTTTTTTAAAACATAGCTTGTCCAAAAAAAGTGGTCCCTTGGCAGAGCTTACGCCTACAAATTTCTTCACTGAATTAAATATTACCACTATCTTTTGTCTATCTTTACTTACTAAACACAATCGCTTTTGTCTTTTAATAATTTTAAGCATATTTGAACACAGGCTTAACACCTAACAACACTGTACCTGTTTTTTTTTTTTTTTTTTTACACTTTTAACATAGGCCAGGCCCTGTTGTTACCTCATATCCCAGCGACAATGGCTTGCATTATGCCTGGGAAGAAAACATTTCTATTTGATCAACTTGCCATTGCCTCAACTTACCCCAAGGCAAACATTTTGACTATATTAGCCCACACAGCTAAGAATAGGCACTTTCATGCTAAGTTTAGGGCCTCATATTGAAGATTACAGAGACCCCAACTTTGGTTTAGACACAAGCATCATGAAACCTCTAACACAATAAATGAATTTGACTTGGTGAAAATCTGTTTTTTGGAACCAAACCTACAACAGCGTCCCGATTCAAATCGTAATCAAAACGAAAAATTCCTCTCCATCAGAGGGGTAGTGAGCTTGGCATCTAGTGTTGCTAATGAATGCACCCCTACAGCAAATATCCCGATTAGAACAAACAGAATAAATCATATGCGTTTTCCAAATTGATCCAGCATCAAATTGACTATACAAATATTGTGTTATTGGGGCTCCCGAGTGGCGCAGCAGTCTAAGGCATTGCCTCTCGGTGCAAGAGGCCTCACTGCAGTCCCTGGTTCAGTCCCTGCATCCCTATGATGCATATAATGAATATGCTGTTGCTGAACCCGTAGCTATAGAATTATTTCTATGACTGAACCCACTTAAGGCATGCATTGTATTACATATCACTCACCGTAAGTGGCTCTGAACACAAACATCTACCAACGGACTCAAATAAATATAGGGCTATGATCTGTCCACCACACTTGTACCTCTGTGCCCAAATGTGACAGAATTTGATCAGGTGAAGTGGGCAATATTAACCTGGTACTAGATTTGTTTGGTGCCGTCTTGCCGACTGGGTCCAGGCAGGACAATAAGTCCAGCATTGTTTTTACCTTGTGTCGTAGATGCTGTTCTGAAGTGTAGCTATTTATTATAATGGTGATAAGTCTCAGATGTCAAGGACGGCTGGTACACAATCATAATTGTGCTCCATCTTCTGCCTTCAGAGTCTCGAGTGGAACAGTAAATAGGTGTTGCTACAGTGCCCTTGGTGTACCGTAAGCCTAGCTACAGTTTGATTAAGGATGAGCAATAATGGACGTGCGTAGGAGCCAGGCGTGTTTTTTTTTAATCAGGTCCTAGATCAGATTAAAGATCATCTTTATTTGAATGAACACATCAAGATCGCATCCTGTGGGATAAGGGTGACATGTTGACGTGGTGCTGAACGAGGAAGAGGGTGAAGTTGACGCTGATCGACAGTATGGTCCGTTTTCTGTTTCCACCTATACTAGTTAAGGTTAGGAATGGGGAAGGGGATGATGATTTGAGATCTGCGACTTTAACTTGAGCTACAGGTTATTACTAGTTGAACATATAGTAGCAGCCTACAAATACAAGAAAGCAATAACATCAAGCTCATTATTGTTTCGCTAATCTAACTTTATTTGACGGACAAGTGACATACAGTGCACTGTGACTCCATATAGAGCACATCAACGTGAATAGACTTGACCTCGCTGCCTCGGAAGCGGTGAGCGGGCTAAGCAATGTGATATGAGACAAGAGGAGACGACTTAGACTAGACGTGAAGTCTTTGAACAAGTGTGTAATTGATATTTCAGCTCTGTGTAGTTTTTAAAAAGACACCCCACTTACAGTATGTGTGGATGGAGGATTATTAAAAGGAGACGTGTGTGCCAAATGGCACCCTTATCCCTATGTAGTGCACTACTTTTTGCCAAGGCCGATAGGGTTCTAGTGCACTACATTGGGAATAGGGTGACATTTCGAATGCACTCTAGGTTAAAGAGAGTATTCAGGGCAGGCTAAGGTCCACAGAGGGCTGTCTAGCCTCGATTTATGAAAGGCCCAACTTCCTAGCCTACTTAATATTTTACAGCGTCTTCTATAAAAGGGAATTTAAATGTATTTAATTAAGATTGTACAATAAACTGACCATGGAATATGCTTTCTGCATGATTCAGATTTTTGCATTTGATCATAAGTGAACATTTAAAATGGCATGATTGTAACAAGGTAACTGCCAAAATAAAGGAAACACCAACATAAAGTGTCTTAATAGGTCATTGGGCCACCACAACCCAGGACAGCTTCAATACACCATGGCATAGATTCTACAAGAGTCTGGAACTCTATTGGAGGGATGCAACCCCATTCTTCCACAAGAAATTCCGTCATTTGGTGTTTTGTTGATGGTGTGTGGAAAACGCTGTTGCAGGCGCAGCTCCAGAATTTGTTCAAATGGTTTGAGATCTGACAGGTGTGGCTTATCAAGAAGCTGATTAAACAGCATGATCATTACACAGGTGCACCTGGTGCTGGGGACAATAAAAGGCCACTCTAAAATGTGCAGTTTTGTCACACAATACAATACCACAGATGTTTCAAGTTTTAAGGGAGCATGCAATTGGCATGCTGACTGCAGGAATGTCCACCAGAGCTGTTGCCAGAGTTGAATGTTCATTTCTCTACCAACGTAGTTTTAGAGAATTTGGAAGTACGTCCAACCAGACCACGTGTCGTGTGGGCAAGGGGTTTGCTGATGTCAACATTGTGAACAGAGTACCCCATGGTGGCGATGGGGTTATGGTATGGGCAGGCATAAGCTACGGACAATGAATACAATTTAATTTTATCAATGGCAATTTTTATTTATTGAGATACTGTGACGAGATCCTGAGGGCCATCTCTATTCCCAGTCATGTGAAATCCATAAATTAGGGGCTAATGAATTTATTTACATTGATTGATTTTCTTATATGAACTGTAACTCAGTAAAATCTTTGAAATTGTTGCACTTTGCGTTTATATTTCTGTTCCGTATATTATTTTGGCAGTTACCTGTACATCATAACGAGGTCAGATGCAGGTAAATGTAGGAAATTACAATACGATGAGTCAAATAAGGGACAATTGATGGGTTAAATCAACCATTTCTCACATGCAACATTGTATCTCTTCTAGGAGTCCCCAGAGAGGGAGTGTGGATTATTTTGAAAGAGGTCACACACAGTGGCCGCCTCCATCCGCTCTCCTGGAGTTGGCGGCAGATCCAGAATGTACCAAATGCACTCGACGATGGCGCAATGTAGCTATGGCAGGAGTAGGTTCTCCTGGCATTGCTTTCATACATCGTAGACGTACCACTCTGGCCCAACAAGACTTTCTTGAATAAAAATGTGCAAGCTCTTGTCTTTTCTTATGGTCACTATAAAAGCTTATCCAACAATATCAGAGTAAAGGAATTATTATCTGACTCATTGCACAACAGGTATAGAATTGTCTGAGAAAATGTCAATCGACTTCCTTATGAATTAGCTTATCCCCACAAGGCAGACGTGTAAGGGAAGCTTATGCCTTCAATTTGACCTGGATTCTACTGTACTTTGGGCTACAATACAGCTTGGTGATTTAGCTAATCAGAGTGTATTTCATCCCAGGGATGTCATTCGTTCTATTCATGAAAAAATGTCCCATTGACTGGTTACATTGTTTCAGCTAATGTACAAGCAAAATTATCCATCTAATTTTTAATATGGCTTCTATAAATGTCTCTGTGCCCAGTTTTAATGGTGCTTTCTCATCTGAAAATGTATGTTTTCAATATGAAGGGGAATTACTGTAATGCCTTCTAATGTATAGTGTCATCTATTGGATTAAAAGAGTAGCCTATATAGTCAAACGCTTGAGAAGAGCCTCTCACTCTCTAATAATATATGTTCGCATACAGGAAACAGGGTAGCCTAGTGCTTAGAGTGTTGGACTAGTAACTGGAAGGTTGCAAGTTCAAACCCCCGAGCTGACAAGGTACAAATCTGTTGTTCTGCTCCTGAACAGGCAGTTAACCCACTGTTCCTAGGCCGTCATTGTAAATAAGAATTTGTTCTTAACTGACTTGCCTAGTTAAATAAAGGTAATAATAATAATATATGTGTGTGTTGACCAATTCGTCAAGGTTATCACATATCTATCACAGGAGGTTGGGGCAGGGAGGACGGCTAATTATGGCTGGAATAGAGTGAATGGAATGGTATCAAACACATGGAACCATGTCCTTGATACCATTCCATTCCAGCCATTACTAGAAGCCCGTCCTTCCCAACTAAGGTGCGACCAGCCACCTGTGAGATCTATTGTCCCTATTCTTTTCAAATAAATGATGACACCTATCAAGGATACATTAGGCCTATGTCCAAAGAACATGCTTTCAGCCTTTTCCCTACCAAAGAGTTTAGAAATAATTATCCTAAAAGTTACTATTTTGCACATGTGCATAATTAGTGAGGCAAATGTGTAAGTTACAATGATTCCACCTGCTTCTCATTTACAGTAGACTACTTACTGAATGAAGCCATATGTAACACTACTTGCATAAGAACAACCTCTGACATAACAGTTATGGGGATTGATGCTGTTGCTTAGAACCCAAGCGGTGACTGACATGTCGCTGTTCTCTTGATCCAGCATCATCAGGCATCTGACGCGTTGAGGTTCTTCAACACAACAAGCTTTTATATGGAACGTGTGGAAACGGGGATTATAATCGATGCACATGCTATAAAAGTATCCTTGAGTTTTGAAATAAAATACCCCAGAGACGTTTTTCCAAACGAACTGTCGCTTGGCAACAGCTAGATGAAATGGGGAGCCCATCCATTTTAGAGCGGCGCTCATTAATAGCTCAGTGAACAGATCAAATCGAACCTATTTTTTGTTTTACTTTTACATATTGTCAGTTTAAATATATATATATTGTTTCAGTTGATTGTTCTCAATATATATATATATAAAGCAATTGTGTTGAAGAACCTAATAACATAACGAATGTGGGCCAAGAAGTGGTAGGCAATAGGCTGGTCCAGAAGGCTATGACCTCCTCTCAATACCCAGAGGGAAGAAACCTTAACGATTGAATTATTACACTTCGCCTATTTTTATCATCCACAGAACTACATGTAATGCATAGGCTACCTGATATAGATTAGTTACTTTACTAAATACGGTTAATAAATGCCTATTAAATATGTGGAACAATAAACTCATTTTCAATTAACGGGCGTGAATATATTTTAACCTAGGTCATGTCAATCATAGAGATGAAAAGCTATTGCAAATGGAGACCATATTTGACAAAAGATAATAGAACTGTCTTGAATTTGATTAAAATACGCAATTACAATGGATACTCCCAGTGCCTACTTGTCATGCAAGACATTACGCGCGCCTGTGTCAATGGAGCATCACTGTGACTTACTGTTACTGTGGAAACCAACTTTACCTTGTCATTTCTCACACAAAGATGAACACTAATCCACATAAGATATTATTTTACAAACAGCCTACTTGTCCATGTCTTTCCACAACAGATGTGGTTTCACCGATTTAAATAAGCTCACAAATTACGCGCTGATTGAGTGGTTCCATGCACAGTTTCTAAGTAGCCTAATTGAATCCATCAATTGATAGTTTTGCTGTGTTTTCTATTGGTATATTTGAAGGGGATGACAATTGATTTCATTGTTAACTTTGTAAAGGGACCTGACATAGAATACATTTGTTACTTACAACAATTGGTGACAGCAAAACTGTTTGCTACTTCCAGATTGTCAATATGGGGCGTCAATCTGAATTCGGGTGTGCCGAATAGACCCATTCCTATCCGAAATGCACTGTATTCCTGATCAGCACCCCTTGGAAAGAGTCCACCTGTAATAGAAACAATTGGACATCTCAATATACTTGTGTATAGCATTTTCCAAGATGTTATATTGTTGATTTATTTGATTTAATTTGCATGACCAGCTTTCACCATGCATTGGCAAAATCACTAGCCTACTTGCGGGACCTATGTCCCCAAAAAATTGGCTATCCTTCAAATCAACGAATTTGCTTGATACATACCAATTTGTACACTTTGAGA
Source organism: Oncorhynchus clarkii lewisi (assembly GCF_045791955.1). Taxonomy (NCBI): domain Eukaryota; kingdom Metazoa; phylum Chordata; class Actinopteri; order Salmoniformes; family Salmonidae; genus Oncorhynchus; species Oncorhynchus clarkii. The sequence continues at coordinate 37,726,297 of NC_092177.1, read as the reverse complement.
GCCACCAAGCACCAAACCCCATAAAACAGGTAGAACGAAAACCGATAAATTCATAAACTTAGGCATTTCCATGAAAAAAAGTGCCCACATCCACCCAAGAATGGAGATATTCATTGTTTCTCAACAATAGTCTATGTTAGATCCGACACATATCGGCGACTTGATGTCAGGAAAAATGCACTGGTGAGTATTTTCTGCCGGTGTTTTTTTTTTTTTATCGAAAACGAGGGCTCCTGCTCCAGGTCCAGCAGTGAAGGAATGCTATAATGTAAATTAACCGTCTCTTCCGGTCCTCCTCGTTGCGCTGTCCGCCTGCGAGTCGTAGATACCTCCTTTAAGCACTGGAACACTGTTCGTCTTCGCTCCGTGCGCTGGAGATCCTTTCAGCATCACGGACAAGTGACGAATGTTAATGAGAAGCGTAAAGACACGAGAGGAGCCGAGCGTGCGCTCCACTTCAGTGCCTCGCGACTCATTAGTGTGTGTGTGTGTGTACATGTTTGTTCAGCATGTATATAATAGATGAAATATGTGCCCTTGACTTTACATTTTTGAACCTGCTACGAGTCATGGCACACCATGAGACAATCTCATTATCTCAGGGGTTTGCTTCGTGTTGTACAAGTCATTATTTTGACGGTTCAGCCCTCACTGTATCACTCTGCACTAACATGGAAAAGTATGGCATCAATACATCTTGTATTAATTAACCTGTGTGTGCCCTGCTGATAATCAGACTCAGTCACAAAAAACAAAACAAATCATGCAGTTAAGCGAATAATAGCCATGCCAGTTTGAGTGGCATCTCACTTATTCCATGGGTAGTGTGTGCCATCCTCAAAAGCAGGTAGCTGTGCCAGCTATTGACCAACGCCTGCTTCTTAGGCCTGAAACACTGATGCATTGTTCTGTCTATGTCTCGGAGACATTTAAATTGCACTTGATGAACTAAACAAGATTCACTTTATCTAGCTTGTCCCCCCCCCCCCCCCCCAAAAAAAAAAAATACTGTTGCATACTTTCCAACTAAAATATAAGGAACGAACAACAAACTGAAGGTATTCAAGGTTGAATCAAACAGGAGCTCCCCTCCAGTCAATAACAGTTTGTACAGGCTGACATTTAGATGCATTTCACTTGTAGCTCGTCGAGTGAATCTTGTCAAGGTGTGTGTGTATATGCGAGTGGGTGTGCAGGTATGTGTGTGTACATACATGCGAAAAATGTGTGCGCGTGTATTTGCGTGCGTGCGGGTGTGCGTGCGTCCATGTGTGCTCAACGGCCCCGTGTGTGTGCATGAACACGTGTTTCCTTCCACTCCCATCTCGCTGGGATTAACTACCAAATGAATGCGCTCTTTACTTTTAATCTATTGCTTGTTTTCCACTATTCCATGCATACTAATTGGAGCCGAATCTGTGGGGCGCTTGTTATTGCCATTTTACACGGGGTAAAATGGAACAGGAGCTCCCCTCCTGTCAATAAAAATAAATGTCATCCCTGTTCCCCGGTTTATGATATACAGGCTATAGCTGCAACTTTCTCTCACAGTTTTACATCAGAATTAAATGTCCATCCACGTCTCAAACATCAAATATCGAAGTTGCAAACGTCAAATGTCCAAGTGTTTAAGGTTAAGGCTAGGCATGGACTCCGAATGGTTAAGGAACGAACGGGTTAAGGTTTGGGATAGGTTTTTAAACAAAAATCACAAATCCAACTTTCTATCACTGGATTTGAATTTGCAACCTTTGTAATCAGAGGCAGATGCTTAGAGATGCAAATAAGTTTATAGTCCAGTCAGTGTTTACGAAAATCTATAAACCAGAAATGTCAGATGAGATTTTACTCTGTACACTGTGTTGTGATAAAAGCCAAATCCGAACATTTCATTTTTATACAAAAGACCCATTACACAGCCACCCATGTATGGTTTATGCCCAAGTGTTACTGTCAAGTAAATATCAAGTAAGTCATTGACCTTAGGACACATTTTCTAATCTGCTTCGCTTTGTAGCTTTGTAAATTTCAATTTACAAAAAACATAATGTATTTTTGATACTGTCGCAAAGCTAACTAAAAAGCAGCATTCCTCAAGAGAGGATGTGCTTCACTTCAGCAACGATGAATTCTGAAAAGCTTGCTTCAGGGCTCTGGTATTTTCTGTACACCAGGGAGCTAATTTCTTGTGACAAATGTTGTTTGTTTTTAGAGGTGGGACTCCATCTAGGCTATTACGCAAGGTTAAATTTAGATCCTCAGTTTGGTGGTTAACTGATGTTTGTACTCCGAAGTCCTTGGGTAGGTGGAGGGAGTCTAACGAGTTAGCTAGCTAACATACCGGAAGTACCTAGTGCTGTAATGATATGCTATGCGGTTCATAAAGTTAGCCTTGCCAACCAACATAGTGTAAATCATTTAAAAAGTCATTACTTTATTACATTGCTCAACATTTTCACATTTGTCATAATTAGTTAAATAAATTAATTTTTCTCCGCTCTCGGACTTTGGCTGCATATTTTCTAAGATTTTCTTCAAAATCTGAAAACGTTTTAAAGCCACGCCCATTTCCTGAAGAATTGCATTATGGGCCCTAAAAGTACAGAAATAGTGTCTACTGCGTGTATACAGTACTTCGTATTTTGGCAAATGTAGTACGACATCCAGGAACTTTTGGCATACTTTTGGCATCTATCCATACTATGACCAATAAGCATACTACATACTCAATTTATGTCACAAATAGTACGGTTAGTGCAGTTAGTATGAGTATTCGAATACAGCTACAGACTGCTCTCTCTGCTACCGTGCGGCAAGCGGAACCGGAGCGCCAAGTCTAGGTTCAAAAGGCTTCTGGGATATGTGGCGTCCCACCTCGCCAACAGCCAGTGAAAGTGCAGGGCGCCAAATTCAAAACAACAAAAATCTCATAATTCTACCCCAAGCCACAAGACTCCTGAACAGCTAATCAAATGGCTACCCAGACTATTTGGATTGTTCACCCCCCCCCCCTCCTCTTTTACACTACTGCTACTCTTTGTTTATTATCTATGCATAGTCACTTTAACTCCTGTAAAAGTTGTGTCATATAGCAGCACACCTTGCGGGCTGCAGCACGTTAAGTGTCAGCCTTTGTTGCCATTAATGCAAGTTCGTGCTGGTTTGACCACCAGAGGGCATCTTTGAGAAGCATTTGACAGTATTTAATATTGGCTGTACTAGAGAATTTCAAACCTTTTTTCGTAAGAACATAGCATATGGGATTGATTAAGAAATGTTGCTTTATTAATTTGATTAAAATGATGGTGTTTCTATTCCAAGAAAAACGAAACCCTCTGGGTTTCATTAGAAAAATATGGCGCTGTATAACTGACATCAATTACCTTGACGAGCCTGTGCCCCCGCACATTGACTCTGTACCGGTATCCCTGTACTGTATATAGCTTTGCTACTGTTATTTTACTGCTGCTCTTTAATTATTTGTTATTTACATTTTTTACTTAACACTTATTTTCTTAAAACTGCATTATTGGTTAAGGGCTTGTAAGTAAGCATTACACTAAGGTCTACTACACCTGTTGTTATCGGTGCATGTGACAAATAACATTTGATTTGAGCGTGTCTTTGCCACCACCATGACACAATCTTTCAGAACCTTGCCCACAGCTGGTTCCCCTCAATCAATCACAACAAACAAACCTCTTGCAGGTTGATTACAATAACTACAGGCAGATATGAGAAAAATATAATTGCTTAATTTATGTAGATATTCTAAACTAGGGTTTTGATAACTGTCAAATGTAGTAACAGGTCCATGTAAAATAAACAACCCTTTACATAATACCATAGAACCAGTGTCAATTTAACAATGTGCACCTTTCATTCTCATTCCCTGCTGATACAGATACTGTGCCTATCTGCATTTTGTCTAGTTTCAATGGGACTACCTTGGCAAACATACCTTCCTGTGTGGTGTCCCCGTCTACAACATGAGTTCCCTGATCTTGGTGCAGAACGTGCAGGGTTTCTCCATCCCCATATTAACTGATACTAAATCTTTTCAACAATAATTTTAAAAAACAATACAAGTAAAAATAGTCTGGTCAAATGTTGAAAATGAGTGCCAGGTCTCTCTATTCAGATACATCAGTATCAAGCCTGTCTGTCAGTCTAGACTTCATCACATCATCTTGCCAGTCGTCATGTGTTAGATCCATGTTTCTCTGAACACACAGTCACTGTTATATTACCAATGGCAATTATGATAGGTAATATCCGACACACAAAACATATACTATGTTGACGTTTGAACAAGTCAGACTAAACCTACCTAATTCGACGACAGTTGGTGAGCAGGCAAGAGGTGAGGTCTTTGTCAGAGCCCCATTGATGTGTATAGCAGTATAGATCAGCTCCTGGCCCCTCAAAGTTACTGGTCAGTCACACACAAACAGAGCACTGATGACATTATCAGTGGTGGTTATGATTATCTTATCACCAATAGTTTGCTAGTTACACCACACAGGAATGCATTTATGAAATGTTAATGAACCTGTATTCATTTTTTAAAACTTTCAAAACATTTGTACACTGGAGCGCTCGGTTCCGCTACGCCAGTGGTCGACACAAACTTTTTTTCATCACTGTCCCAAAATTGTCCTTAAGTGCAATTTCAACTGTCCCAAACTGAAGATGAACTGTTCCAAATTAAAATGCTTTGTTTATTTTTATGTTTTGAACTGCCAAGAGGTAACTGACAAAATAACGGAAACACTTGAGTAAATGAGGGATACGAGTAATATTTAAAGCCGGTGCTTCCACATAGCAGGGGTTCCGGAGTTAATTAAGCAAATAATATCCCATCATGCTTAGGGTCATGTACAGTATATACATGTCCAGTTTCCCATTATTTTGGCCACCATTGCTAGAAGAAAAGATCTCAGTGACTTTAAAAGAGGTATTTCAAAGGAGCAGAGGGGGTTTAAAGTGTGTGTATTTGTGTGTGTCACCAGATCTCAACCCAATTGAACACTTATGGGAGATTCTGGAGCGGACCCTGATACAGCGTTTTTCACTACCAATATTTATAATGGAATTTCTGATGGAAGAATGGTGTCGTATCCCTCCAAGAGTTCCAGACACTTGTTGAATCTATGCCAAGGTGCATTGAAGCTGTTCTGGCAGCCCGAGCCCTATTACGACACTTTATGTTGGTGTTTCCTTTAGCAATTACCTGTACATAAATAATTAGTGTAGCCCAGGTGAAATGCCCACACCGATGCTGACCTGAGGGAGGCACCAGAACTTGTAGACAAACTTTAATGAGACTTTTAATTACATAAACATCGGACAAATGCCAGGTATGTTTGACACATATACCGAGTGTACAAAACATTTAGAAAAATATATTGAGTTGCACCCTCTTTTGCCGGTCAAAACAGCCTCAATTCGCCGGGGCATGGATTCTACAAGGTGACGGGAGTTTTCCACAGGGATGCTGGCCCATGCTCTTTGGGTGGTGGACCATTCTTTATACACATGTGAAACTGTTGGGCATGACAAACCCAGCAGCATTGCAATTCTTGACACAAACCAGTACGCCTGGCTCCTACTACCATACCTGGTTCAGAGGCACTTAAATATTTTGTCTTGTCCATTCACCCTCTGAATGGCACACATACACAATCTGTGCCTTAAAAGACAATTAAGGTGATAAAATCCTTCTTTAACCTGTCTCCACCCCTTCAACTACACTTATTGAAGTGGGTTCAACAAGTGATATCGATAAGGGATCATAGCTTTCACCTGGATTCACCCGGTCAGTCTATGCCATGGAAAGAGCAGGTGTCCTTAATGTTTTGTACACGCAGTGTATAAGGTAATTAACATTCATGTCCAAAAAGAGAGAAAGGCCAGTGCCCTGTTGTGCACCGCGTATCACTCCCCTTGCAATCTGAGGGGAGGCAGTCAGCATTTTGAAACTGCTTGACCATAACGTTTAAAACCTGGAGGCACGTCTTATCTCGTTTCAAAGTAGCCTAGCCAAAAACAGACCATAGAAATAGCACTTCCTTATGCCATTGAAACCAGCATTTCTCTCATGTTCTATTGGTTTTCAAATCAACTTTCTTTCATTGTCCAGCAGCCAAAGACACAATTCTAGTCATATAAGCAACCCATGCTAGTCGTTGCATCTTTAGATCTCCCCTCTTTTTACATTTTGAACAGATGACGTCATCTCTCTCATAATACACTGCTTGCATGTGTGGTGTGCTGTTTATTAGGAAGGTGTGTTTCTGCTAATGGCATTTTGGAACATTTGTATCCTACGTATCCTACTGTCATGTGCGCATTGCTGCACTTATGTTAAGAAATAATAGTTTATCAACATTTAAGCTAAACATTCTCGTTTTTTGCGTCAGCCTCATTGCTTTTTAACATTGTTTGATGTACAGTGGTGTTAAGGGATTTCTATGAATAATGACTAAATTACGTATACATTTAAATCAGAACTATGACTAAACAGAATACTACTATGTTACTGTATGGATGTATGAATCTTATTATAATCATATGACTGAATGTAATGTGTGTAGTTTTTGTCCATAATTAGAAGGACTGTCTGTTCCTTGCTGGAAACGAATGGAGCTATCATCAGACTGGCTGGAATACTGTGTTCCTTACAGGACATCCTGTCTCTACCCAGGGAGGGGAGAGACCTTGGGCTTGTGGTAGATTGTTTAACAGGTGGCAGACAATGGGAAGGCTTGTGAACTATATTGCCATTATATCGGAGAGAAGGAGGAGCAGCATTCAAAACGCTATGACGAAATGTGATATAAACCAATGTACATTGTATTATGATGAGTACTCTCGAGAATAAACGCTATTGATTGATTTTGAGACTGGTCTCTGTCCATTTTATGCAAATAATTATCTTACAAATTCTTAGAAATGGGCAGAGTGTTTTAATTTAATTGGTTGATGAACATATAGGAATCAAACTCCTTTAACAAGTGGTTGTATGAATTGTGGCTCTCTAACTGTCCTTGAGTCTGTTTTGAACTGTCCCAGAAAATATTGATATTATCCCCAGGACGACAGAACGCGTAGTGCGCGCTGCTGAACCGTTACTGCAGACTGAAGCAATACATCACAGACTGCTGAAAAAGGAAAGAGGAGAAATTGTGCGTTTCGGGCAGACGGCCTCTGGGGATCAAAAGCGTATTTGGCGGCAGGGGGATGCAATCATAAAATGAGGAAATTAGTCACTGTGGTGCAAAGCAACATAAAGCCAGTAGCTGCCTGGCGCTTAACAGTGCGATTTTCCCCCCAATCAAACTCATCATGGTATATTATGGGAGAGGGGGTCAAATTGGCCTGTTACCTAATATTGGTCAAGTTACATGCCTGGTGGAATATACTGTACAGTATCCTGAGGTAGTTTAACAGGGTTACACTATGTTAAAAAGTGAGAGGGAATAGCTTTAGAAATTAACTGACATAAGGTTCAGTAGGCTTACACATGCAACTTTGGCTGATAATTCCTAAAACAAGAGGCGGCTAGAATCTCTGACTGACAGTTCATGCAATTTGTGTTGAGAGGGGGACTAGATACAAGAGGCGTCTAACCATCTTTGCATATTAGTTATAGTGAGACAATTGTGATAGGGGGGTTGTGCAATAAAAACATCTGTTGCACTGTTACACAGTGGTACAGTGGCTGTACAGTAGCTGGGGTGAATTGAGCTTCTATAGCAGATTATTTTCATGTAGTGTTCCTACTCCCTCAGGCTCATGGCTGCATGATGCTATTACATGGATACACACACAATAACTTGCACAAGAGCTTAAACTATGTGATGTCTGCTTAGGCAGAAACTGCATTAAGCAGAAAACAAGATAATCCCTTATTGACTGAGAAAGGAATAGGCTAAATCAATCTGAGAAGAATTGGGTAACACTGTCAACCTAAGACTGACCAAGTTTGTGAAATCATACCCTTTTGTGAGGTACTGAATTGTTAATTCTGGGTTAAACTTGGAACCTTGTTATACTAGAGACATGATACATCAGGAGTAATACTATAGTATATGAGGAGTGATAGAGACTGGTTTTCACATCAGAAGTTAATGGTTATCTGTAGGAGCCAGATGGCTTTGGCATGTAATGAGTAGAGGGGAGGCAGTCACATGATTGCTACAGGTGATACGGGTGGAGAGCTTTGGATTAGGCATCAAGGCGGTTGAGGTCAGGTCAGGTCACCTTAAGGGAGAAGGAACAGTTATTACCCCATCACTTCGTCTTCCCGTCAAACCCTAAAAGATGTAAGGATTGGAGAGAAGGAGAAGTGCATCTAAATTGGAGTATACAGTGCCTTGCGAAAGTATTCGGCCCCCTTGAACTTTGCGACCTTTTGCCACATTTCAGGCTTCAAACATAAAGATATAAAACTGTATTTTTTTGTGAAGAATCAACAACAAGTGGAACACAATCATTAAGTGGAACGACATTTATTGGATATTTCAAACTTTTTTAACAAATCAAAAACTGAAAAATTGGGCGTGCAAAATTATTCAGCCCCTTTACTTTCAGTGCAGCAAACTCTCTCCAGAAGTTCAGTGAGGATCTCTGAATGATCCAATGTTGACCTAAATGACTAATGATGATAAATACAATCCACCTGTGTTTAATCAAGTCTCCGTATAAATGCACCTGCACTGTGATAGTCTCAGAGGTCCGTTAAAAGCGCAGAGAGCATCATGAAGAACAAGGAACACACCAGGCAGGTCCGAGATACTGTTGTGAAGAAGTTTAAAGCCGGATTTGGATACAAAAAGATTTCCCAAGCTTTAAACATCCCAAGGAGCACTGTGCAAGTGATGATATTGAAATGGAAGGAGTATCAGACCACTGCAAATCTACCAAGACCTGGCCGTCCCTCTAAACTTTCAGCTCATACAAGGAGAAGACTGATCAGAGATGCAGCCAAGAGGCCCATGATCACTCTGGATGAACTGCAGAGATCTACAGCTGAGGTGGGAGACTCTGTCCATAGGACAACAATCAGTCGTATATTGCACAAATCTGGCCTTTATGGAAGAGTGGCAAGAAGAAAGCCATTTCTTAAAGATATCCATAAAAAGTGTTGTTTAAAGTTTGCCACAAGCCACCTGGGAGACACACCAAACATGTGGAAGAAGGTGCTCTGGTCAGATGAAACCAAAATTGAACCTTTTGGCAACAATGCAAAAAGTTATGTTTGGCGTAAAAGCAACACAGCTGAACACACCATCCCCACTGTCAAACATGGTGGTGACAGCATCATGGTTTGGGCCTGCTTTTCTTCAGCAGGGACAGGGAAGATGGTTAAAATTGATGGGAAGATGGATGGAGCCAAATACAGGACCATTCTGGAAGAAAACCTGATGGAGTCTGCAAAAGACCTGAGACTGGGACGGAGATTTGTCTTTCAACAAGACAATGATCCAAAACATAAAGCAAAATCTACAATGGAATGGTTCAAAAATAAACATATCCAGGTGTTAGAATGGCCAAGTCAAAGTCCAGACCTGAATCCAATCGAGAATCTGTGGAAAGAACTGAAAACTGCTGTTCACAAATGCTCTCCATCCAACCTCACTGAGCTCGAGCTGTTTTGCAAGGAGGAATGGGAAAAAATGTCAGTCTCTCGATGTGCAAAACTGATAGAGACATACCCCAAGCGACTTACAGCTGTAATCGCAGCAAAAGGTGGCGCTACAAAGTATTAACTTAAGGGGGCTGAATAATTTTGCACGCCCAATTTTTCAGTTTTTGATTTGTTAAAAAAGTTTGAAATATCCAATAAATGTCGTTCCACTTCATGATTGTGTCCCACTTGTTGTTGATTCTTCACAAAAAAATACAGTTTTATATCTTTATGTTTGAAGCCTGAAATGTGGCAAAAGGTCGCAAAGTTCAAAGGGGCCGAATACTTTCGCAAGGCACTGTATATACTTGTGTTGGTGGAAACATGTTTTGTCTGATGCAGCTGTATTGACCCTCTGGGAGAATAAACTTGGTTAAGCTTTCATAGTGTCTGTTGAGTTTTTTACTCTGAGAATTAGAACCTAACAGGATGGAGCATCAAACATTCCCCAGCAAGAAACTGGAAAAATAAAGGCTCAAACAGAAAGGGGAATTAACAGTCACTAACAACAACCAAAAGAGGTGGGGTTCTAGGAGGGGTTCAAAAACACTCATGGGGTTGTTCCCTGAAAGTTGACAAGCATCAACTGGGACTGAAAAGAAACCCACCATGAGTGCCCACAAAATTAGTCCCAAGAAGAGGCAAACACAATTAAAACCCACATCAAGCTTAAAGACAGGAAGCAAATCAAAAGGTGGAGGAAAACAAAAACAGGGAAGATCAGATAAAATATTTGTTTATTTAGAAATCAAATAGAGAGAGCCAACTAAAGGTGTTAACCCTCCACATCTCTCGAGGCAACTGGAGCACCGGACCAGCCACAGTGAAACACTTTCTGACCAACGAGATGAAAAACCAGCACAGGTGTAACACACACTGACTAACGAAGTGATACCAATTGGTGCACCCAGACTCTAAATATAAATGAAAAAACAAGGCCTGTAACACCTTCCCCTTAACACAACAAATACAATACCAGACAAAAGTTTGGACACACCTACTCATTCAAGTTTTTTTTTACTATTTTGTTTACTATTTTCTACATTGTATAATAATAGTGAAGACATCAAAACTATGAAATAACACATATGGAATCATGTAGTAACCAAAAAGGTGTTAAACAAATCAATCTATATTTTATATTTGGGATTCTTCAAAGTAGCCACCCTTTGCCTTGATGACAGCTTTGCACACTCTTGGCATTCTCTCAACCAGCTTCATGAGGAATGCTTTTCCAACAGTCTTGAAGGAGTTCCCACATATGGTGAGCACTTGTTGGCTGCTTCTCCTTCACTATGCGGTCCAACTCATCCCAAACCATCTCAATTGGGAGGGTGATTGTGGAGTCCAGGTCATCTGATGCAGTGCCATCACTCTCCTTCTTGGTCAAATAGCCCTTACACAGCCTGGAAGTGTGATGGTTCATTGTCCTGTTGAAAACAAATGATAGTCCCACTAAGTGCAAACCAGATGGGATGGTGTTTCCCTGCAGAATGATGTGGTAGCCATGCTGGTTAAGTGTGCCTTGAATTCTAAATAAATCATGGACAGTGTCACCAGCAAAGCACTCCCACACCATCACACCTCCTCCTCCATGCTTCACAATGGGTACCACACATATGGAAATCATTCGTTCACCTACTCTGCATCTCACAAAGACACAGCGGTTAGAAACAAAAATCTCAAATTTGGACTCATCAGACCAAAAGGACAGACTTCCACCGGTCATGTTTCTTGGCCCAAGCAAGTCTCAACTTATTTTTGGTGTCTTTTAGTAATGGTTACTTTGCAGCAAATCGACCATGAAGGCCTGATTCACACAGTCTCCTCTGAACAGTTGATGTTGAGATGTGTATGTTACTTGAACTCTTTGAAGCATTTATTTGGGCTGCAATCTGAGGTGCAGTTAACTCTAATGAACTTATCCTCTGCAAAGATAAATCTGGGTCTTCCTTTCCTGTATCGGTCCTCATGAGAGCCAGTTTCATCATAGCGCTTGAGGGTTTTTGTGACTGCACTTTCTTCACACTGAAGAAAGTTCTTGAAGAAAGTTATTGACATTTTCCAAATTGACTGACCTTCATGTCTTAAAGTAATGATGGACTGTTGTTTGTCTTTGCTTATCTGAGCTGTTCTTGCCATAATATGGACTTGGTCTTTTACCAAATAGGGCTATCTTCTGTATACCACCCATACCTTGTCACATGATAACTGATTGGCTCAAACACATGAAGAAGGAAAGAATTTCCACAAATTAACTTTTAATAAGGCACACCTGTTATTTGAAATGCATCCCAGGTGACGACCTCATGAAGCTGGTTTAGAGAATGCCAAGACTGTACATAGCTGTCATCAAGGCAAAGGTTGGCTATTTGAGGAATCTCAAATATTAAATATATTTTGATTTCTTTAACACTTTTTTTGTTATTACATCATTCCATGTTTTATTTCATAGTTTTGATGTCTTCACTATTATTCTACAATAATAATACCAAAGCGACCATCTCCTTCTCGATAGTTGAGTAGTGTTTTTGAAAAGTACCCCTTATCGTCTATCTGCAGGAACACAGCCCCTGCTCCTACATCGCTGGCATTGGTGTACAAAGCAAATGGACAATGGAAATCCGGAGCTGCGAGCACCATTGTAGAGACCAAAAGGGTCCCAGCATTTTGAAACCTGAACAGGAGAGACGAAGGTAGGAAAACAAACCATCAGGAGAAACGAAAGGAAACAACTCTTTGGCGCTCTCAGTTAAATGGACCTGCCAATATCCCTTCAGCAGATCCAACTCGCTAATGTACTTAGCAGGGCCATACAGTCCACACAATCGTCAATCCTGGGCAAAAGGTAAGAGTCTGACTTAGTAACGGTATTGAGTTAGCGAAAATCGGAAACAAAACCGCAGAGACCCATCCACCTTTGGTATTAACCTTTTGTGACTAGGGGGCAGTATTTTCATTTTTGGAAAAATAACGTTCCTGTACTAAACGGGATATTTTGTCAGGACAAGATGCTAGAATATGCATATAATTGACAACTTAGGATAGAAAACACTCTAAAGTTTCCAAAACTGTAAAAATATTGTCTGTGAGTATAACAGAACTGATATTGCAGGCGAAAGCCTGAGAAAAATCCAGTCCGGAAGTGCCTCATGTTTTGAAAGCGCTGCGTTCCAATGCGTCCCTATTGAGCAGTGAATTACTTTTTCTCCGTATTCCCCAAGGTGTCTACAGCATTGTGACATAGTTTTACACATTTATGTTGAAGAATACCCGTAAGCGGCTACATTGCGCAAGTGGTCACCTGATGCTCTCAGAGTGATTCTGAGAGCATCAGGTAGCCATTATTCCAATCGGTCCTACTGAAAAACCAATTGTCCCGGTGGATATATTATCGAATAGATATTTGCAAAACACCTTGAGGATTGATTATAAACAACGTTTGCCATGTTTCAGTCGATATTATGGAGCTAATTTGGAATATTTTTCTGCGTTTTCGTGACTGCAATTTCCGGGCGATTTCTCAGCCAAACGTGAAGATCAAACGAAGCTATTTCGCCTATAAAAATAATATTTTGGGAAAAAGGAACATTGGCTATCTAACTGGGAGTCTCGTGAGTGAAAACATCCGAAGCTCATCAAAGGTAAATTATTTAATTTGATTGCTTTTCTGATTTCCGTGACCAAGTTACCTGCTGCTAGCCTCTTAGAGTCATGTGAGACGCTAGCGTCCCACCTAGTCAACAGGAAATGGAAGTGCGCAATGCCAAATGCTAATAGTACTCAATAAAACTCAAACTTTCATTAAAACACACATGCAGGGTACTGAATTAAAGCTACACTCGTTGTGAATCTAGCCAACATGTCAGATTTTTAAAATGCTTTTCGCCGAAAGCATGAGAAGCTATTATCTAATAGCATGCAACACCCCGAAATACCTGAAGGGGACGTAAACAAAATAATTAGCGTAGCCGGCGCTACACAAAACGCAGAAATAAAATATAAAACATTCATTACCTTTGACGAGCTTCTTTGTTTGCACTCCTATATGTCCCATAAACATCACAATTGGGTCTTTTTCCCGATTAAATCCGTCCATGTATACCCAAAATGTCAATTTATATAGCCCGTCTGATCCATCCAAAAGCTCCGTTCCAAAACGCAACGTCATCTTTAAAAATTAAATACGTTTCCTATATTCTTTGACAAAACACTTCAAACTACTTTTGTAACCCAACTTTAGGTATTTGTAAACGTTAATAATCGATCAAATTGATCACTGGGCGATCTGTATTCAATAGCAGCTACTCTTGAAATCATCGTCCTTTGTCTCTCTCCCATAAGTCTCTTCCTGTTTACTGGACGAAAGGAAGGGCCTATTTGTCATTCCATCAAGGATTTAAACCAATGAAAATGCCAGTACTGGCGACATCGTGTGGAAGCTGTAGGAACTGCAACCTTACCGTTATTTATTTCCCTTTGCGATAGACGATTCAGAGACTGGCGGATGAATACTTTTTTGGGGTTTTTGTGACCAGGTTTTTCTTGGGATTTCGCTTGCTGTTCACGTTCTGTTATAGTCACAGACATTATTTAACCAGTTTTAGAAACGTCAGAGTGTTTTCTATCCACACATACTAATCCCATGCATATACTATATTCCTGGCATGAGTAGCAGGACGTTGAAATGTTGTGCGATTTTTAACAAAATGTTGAAATAATTCAGGGGAGCTCTAAGAGGCTAGCTGGACAAAATGCTATGCTAGGCTATCGATAAACTTACACAAATGCTTGTCTAGCTAGGCCTGTAAAGCATATTTTGAAAATCTGAGATGGCAGGGTGATTAACAAAAGGCTAAGCTGTGTCTCAATATATTTCACTTGTGATTTTCATGAATAGGAATATTTTCTAGGAATATTTATGTCAGTTGCGTTATGCTAATTAGTGTCAGTCAATGATTACGCTCCCTCATGCGGGATGGGGAGTCACTTGAGTTAATGTACAGGGCGAGCTCCACAGACTATTACCACAATGTGCAATGCCGTGCTCAAGCATGAACTCCACCTCACTGTGGAGTTCTCTCTTTTCAGGATTCACTTGATAGGCATGTTGTTTGATTGGGGAAGTGTCCCGAACATCAATTTCATGTTCTAGTACATTTGTCTGAGTTGGTACATCCGAGAACAAACCCAGACATTCCAAAAGAAGTACAACAATGTCACCTTTTTCCTCCGGAGACAAGTGTGAGAAAAAGACATCAAGGGTTTCAAGAATCTCTGAGTTACTCAGCCGGCACACAGGCATAGGATATATTGGCATTTCTTTGTGCTCTTGAGGAAGACTATAGTCAACGGTGACAGCAGTGGCCACAGGCAGAAGATTGCTACTGGTTTCGGCCCGATCGTAGTGGGAGAAGTATGGATTCAACATGTTGACATGACACAGTCAGGTTTTTTTTCCCTGAGCTCTGGAGTGGCGATGACGTAATCCACATTACTGATTTTGTTTCATGGTGTAACGGTTTGGAAAGCCATCTTGCAACAGTGACCCCAGAACATGCAACAAAACTCACAGGCACGGTGCATTTATATTGAAAAGCGCTAACACGCTCCAACAGATTTGTTTTTTTGGCCTTTGTCCTGAAACAACCCCTGTCTCAGCAAGCTCAATGGGTCTCTGACATGATGTACAAACACAAGCTAATTCTGACTGACTGAAACCAAGAGATTCCCGAACAACCTCCGCACTGCAAAAGGCACAAGAGGGTCCCCTTCATCCTAGTCTTTACCTAACTCAAAGCGGTAAGCTCTCAACATAGACTTCAGAACAACTTGAGACTGTGTGGTAGGCACTTGAGGAGCAACGGGTAACACCCAACTGCTGTAACACTTGCTGGAAGTGGACCTTTGACATGATATTCAAACCTTGGTCCGATTGCACTACCTGCGGATGTACAAACATTGAAAAGAATGTCACCTATACTGGGAGCCGTAATTTTCCTCAGTGGAATGGCCTCAGGGAAACAAGTGGCAGCGCACATGATGGTTAAGAGAAACTAGTTAGCAGTATTTTCTTTGGGCAAAGTACCAACACAGTCCACCAGAACCCTGCTGAAAGGTTCATCAAAAGCAGGATGAGGCTGCAAAAAGTGCAACCGGTGCAGATCGACTCGGTTTACCCGTCCTCTGGCAAACGAGACGGGATTTACAGTAAATCACAACATCCTGTTTCAGACCAGGCTGGAAGAAGTAATGTAAGATACGGTCATTCGTCTTGTTGACGTCTCGGACAGATCGAACATGGTAGGACCGCTGACATCCTCCTCAACACTAGACTTGCCAAAACAACTTTCTTAGGCATAGCATGTGTAATGGCACATGGTGAGAACACTCTAGGGTACGTTTCTGATAATCCATTAGGTTACTCCACTCTGGGTTGCTTACAAACAACAGGATATGGCACAACCTTCCCTCCAGCCAAATCGTTTCCCAAAATGAATGAGACCCCTTCCACTGGTAGGCTAGGCCTCACCCCAATGACAATGGAAGCAGAAACAAGATCAGACTTGAATTCCACATTATACATGCAATCCATCTCCAAACCTTGTACTAATACACTGTAACCAGTTGCTGAAGTGTCAGAAAAAAAGCTGAACACCCTCCAAAATTAAGGAAGAAGTGGCTGGCTGCCCCAGTGTCTTCACTGGCTGCTTTACTGCATCGCCATTGTTTAGGACATACACCAGTCCTATTCACACACTTGATGGGCTGGAGGGCTTCCACAAGAATACATTTATTTTTCTGTTTCAACTTAGGACACAGAGACGATGTGCGTCATTACTGCCGTGAGAAAAGATACCTGGGGGATACAAAAAAAACAACGTTTTCTGACAATCCTTGTCTTTGGTCACTGGGGGAAAAGACTGAAATTTGCAGTAGGAGGAGACTTCTCTGGATTGCTTTTTGTTTAGGGATAACTACTGAGTGCTTTGTTTGTGAAGGTAGTTCCATGTGTCAACGCAACCTCATCTGCAAGGACTGCAGCTTTCTCAAGAGTAAGATTCTTGTGCTCATAACATGCAGGTAGCAACCCTTTTGTGAAGGCAATAGTGCTCGGGAAGTATGAGTGTCTTTGAATCCTGAAGGTCCTTGACCTCTTGAGAACCACACCACAATGAAATACATGCTAGTTCCCTTGCGAATTCAACATGGCTTTATGATTTGGTCTTTCACAATTTACGGGACTGTTGTCTGTATGCCTCTGGGACCAACTCATAAACTGAACAATAGCCGTTTTAACAGTGTCAATCTGAGCTCTGGTCAAGAGATAAAGCGGCATACACTTTGAGCTTCTCCCACAAGAAAACTAGAGCTATTTTAGGGATGTGGCAATCCGTTTAAACAGAGTAAAATGTACATCCACCTCCTTTTCGTTGAAAGGTGATATAAGCGGGCTGTTCCGACCAAGATCAAACTTTGCTGAGGTAGCAGGATGGCCTGACTTGATTCAGAGTACTTCTAGATCTCTATTTGTCGTGCTACCAGCACCATCTCTTTTAATCGAATGGCATGCTCACGTTCCTGTTTTTGTCTTAACTAGCATCTCCCATGTAGGGGTTTCCACAAATGCTTCCAACTTAAAGTCCACAGCTTCTTTGTTTATGAAGTTTCAAAATAATTCCACCAATCATATAACCACTCTGGTTGGATGTCTGCGACAAAATACCACAAGTGTCTTTAGAACACTCAAATATCTGATTAGAGCAACTACCATATTGCAGGGAAGCAAAATCCTGGACGAGCCCCTATTTTGTTAGGTTCCCTAGTAAGAAACCATAAATTGTTGCTCAAACAGTAGGGGGAACCAACAAAGAGTCATTAACAACCGAAACAAAACAGGTGGGGGTCTAGGAGAGGTCCTCAAAGACATTCATGGGGGTGTCCACTGAAAGTTGACAAGCAACAACAACTGAGACCGAAAAGACACCCACCATGAGCTCCCACTAAATTTGCCCAAGAAGATGCAAACAAAATGAAAACCCATACCATTCTTAAAGACAGGAAGCAAATCAAAAGATGGAACAAAAACAGGGAAGAAGGATTTTTTGTTTTTTATCAAATAAGGAGAGCCAACTAAAGGTGTTAACCCTCCCCATCTCTCAAGCCAACTGGAGCACTGGGCCAGCCGCTCTTAAATATCACCTGTGCCAGCGAGATGACAAGTCACCACAGGTGAAACACATACTGACAATGAAGTGACACCAATTAGTGTGCCCGACACGCTAACGTCAACCTCTAAATATAAACAGAAAAACCAAGGCCTATAACAAACCCCAAACAGCCAACCTGAAATCCAATGAGAACATCTGTAACCCTGAGTAATAATTTCATAGAAGAATAAACATAAATATTTGCATATTAAAGGTTGTCACTGACAACCATGGATGATGACAAGATAATGATTCCTGGCCCACTTTTGAGGAAATTTCCTTTCAAATTGAGCTTTTTGGAGGATTTAGTTCACAGCAACCTTGTCAATTGATGAGGGACCTGAGGACACTGCATCTGCCACTGTCTTCTAATGGCAGTCGCTGATGCCTCAGTGACTGAAAATGCTCCTTGAGCATATACTGTATACAACAAGGTGGCAGCATGAATCCATAAGTAGTCATGAGGCGAAAAATGTGTTAGGCCAAGCATATTACAAACAGCGACAATTCCCATGACCCAACCTATCATGGATATCATGTGGCACCGATATGAGTCCAACATTTATTCTACTGTCAAAATTGACTAGAAAGTGTAAATAGAATAATTTTGGTCATGAAGTCAGTCTCATCCTAAACAGAATTTTGTGTGGTCGTGACTACATCACAACGTAAATGTAGGTTGGGTTAGTTTCAATCCTGCCCACAGCTGGCAGTAAACAAGTAATCATCAATTCGGAGTACAGCTGCATGCAACCCAATTGTAATGTCTGTGGTAAGTTTAGGTTGGCTTTGGATATCCCTATGAGGCTAGTTAGGGACTGACGGTAAATTACACAATGTACATGGGACAATATGTTACAATTCCAACAGCTCCAATTTTCCATGACTTAACCTCAAAACCAACTACACATTGTAAAAATTCATTAACAAATATTGAAAGCATTTAATGAGAACCGAAAGGTGTGCAACATAAAAATGGTCTTATTTACATTGTGTCATTTATTGCACACCAACCGGCTGCAGCTAATGGGCTAAATCGTTTTTTGAACTCTTCCCACCTGCGAACACACACAATTCACATTTTACTTCAGTCATGGCTGCTAGCATTTCTTATTAATGAACCAAATCTAAAACGAGGCCAAATTAGGAAGTTAGCCACCCTTTAACACCCATGGTCTCTGGGCTGTGGATCAAAAGCATCACGCATTAGAGATTGTGTAATACTGTACTCTTTCTAATGTAAGTTCCCTGTGCTTGGAATTGTAATGGTTCTCAAATATGTACATTAGAGATAGTTGAACTATAACACACTCAGAATATATACAATGATCTCTTATTGATGTCACTTAAATCCACTTCATCTACACAGAAGGGGGAGGAGACCGGTTAAAGAAGGATTTTTAAATCTTGAGACATGGATTGTGTATGTGGGCCTTTGAATGGGGTGTGGTAGTAAGTGACAGGCGCACGGGTTTGTGTCACTAACTGGTTTTTTTTTTTTTTCACACTCAACATTTTCCAGTGCATATGAAGAATGGCCCATGCCCCAATTAATTGAGGCTGGTCCGAGGCCAAAAAGGGGGGTGCAACTCAATATTAGGACAGTGTTCTTAATGTCTTGTACATTCAGTGTACATATGCCTAAGATATTATAATTATAAGATATTATAATTAACCTATCATTTGTTCACAGTAAAATAGTGCTTGAGATGATCGTAATGGCCTTATCTAGAAGAGCCCTGAGACTATTTCAGGGAGTTGAGGGGGCGTAAATGGCTGAGGTTGGAGATGGTTAACACGGTTTATTAATAACATGTTTTAACAACACTTCCAGGTTTCTAGATGGTTATTCTCTTCAATTTTTCTTCTGTCTCTCTCGTTCTGTGTGACTCCAGTAATATTTTCCATGATGATTTGTGTTCTCTTTCCTTCTTGCACTTCCTCTCTAACTTTCTGTGACTGGTTCACTCATGGCAGCCGAGCCAGGAGTCATGGACACCTTGGCAATTGCTTCAGTCAGCTCAGCTCAAGCCCGGTGTTGAGACGCCCACGGCCCCATTCTGTGACAGGAAGTCATAGTGGCCACAGTTCCTTGAGTCTTGCAATGAACATAATCTAGACACCTTAATTTGATCTGCATCTCATTAACAAGTAAACCTTGCTCAAATTCAGACTAAGGTACAGTAATTGGTGAGTTAACCTTTTTGAATACAGCAATTGAGGTTGTTAAATCCAAAGAGAGTGCATTCGGAAAGTATTCAGACCCCTTGACTTTTTCCATATTGTTACGTTACAGCCTTATTCTTAAATGGATTAAATAAAAACAAATCCTCAATCTACACACAATACCTCATAATGACAAAGCAAAAACAGGTTTAGACATTTTTGCAAATGTGTTAAAAATACAAAACAGAAATACCTTAATTGCATAAACTACCGTTAAAAGGTTTGGGGTCACTTAGAAATGTCCTTGTTTTCCGTACATATTCCGTACATCAAATTGATCAGAAATATAGTGTAGACATTGATAATGTTGTAAATAACAATTGTAGCTGGAAACTGCAGATTTTTTTAGGAAATATCTACATAGGTGTACAGAGGCCCATTATCAGCAACCATCACTCCTGTGCTCCAATTGGCACCTGTTAGCTAATCTAAGTGTATAATTTTAAAAGGCTAATTGATCATTAGAAAACCCTTTTGCAATTATGTTAGCACAGCTGAAAACTGTTTTTCTGATTAAAGAAGCAATAACATTGGCCTTATTTACACTAGTTGAGTATCTGGAGCTTCAGCATTTGTGGGTTCGATTACAGGCTCAAAATGGCGAGAAACAAAGACTTTTCTTCTGAAACTCGTCAGTCTATTCTTGTTCTGAGAAATGAAGGCTATTCCATGCAAGAAATTGCCAAGAAACTGAAGATCTGGTACAACGCTCTGTACTATGTCGTGGAAATTTCCTTTATTTACCAAATTATGGGAGCAAACCACACACAAGTCAGAGTTAGTTATCAAAGTCCATCTTTAATTATATCAGCTCTATCAGACTCTCAGGCAATTCAGTGTCTATAAATGAATTCTCTGAGAGCCCCTTCCACATTTCAAATGAGGTCCTTTATAGCAAAGACACACACAGGATAAGACAGCATCGGCATAATTCATCGTTCAGCTTTGTCTCCTTTCTCAAACTCAGAACCAAACTCATAAACCAACCCTCCATATCAACAGGCATATATCAAATTGTCATTTAGATACAACCAACTCTAAATACAACCAATCCTATCTTGACAAGATCACAGAGGCACACTGACTGGCACACAGACATTGTGGATCCAAGAGATATGTTTACACATGATGATACTTTGACCTCTCCCCTCTCTGCGGCCCATGCAACTTAGTCTTGACATAGAACAGATAACTGCAACCCTGCCACAGTATTATACAAAAATAACATTCTTGATGAGAAGTAACTTACAAACATATGATGAATATAAAACATCTTACATATGTTACCAACAAATTCTGATTATTCCACGACAACTACTCCCTTCACAGAACAGCCGAAACTGGCTCAAACCAGAATAGAAAGAGGAGTGGGAGGCCCCGGTGCACAACTGAGCATGAGGACAAGTACATTAGAGTGTCTAGTTTGAGAAACAGACACCCCTCAACTGGCATATTCATTAAATAGTACCCGCAAAACACCAGTCTCAACATCAACAGAAAAGAGGAGACTCTGGAATGCTGGCCTGATGAAACCAAGATTGAACTCTTTTGCCTGAATGCCAAGCGTAACGTCTGGAGAAAACCTGGCACTGTCCCTATGGTGAAGAATGGTGGTGGCAGAATCATGCTGTGGGGATGTTTTTCCAAATGTATTTGCCACATGTGCCGAATACAACAAGTCTAGACTTGACCTTGAAATGCTTAATTACAAGCCCTTAACCAACAGTGCATTCCAAGAAGAAAATATTTACCAAGTAGACTAAAATAAAAAAGTAATAATAAAAAGTAACACAATAAGAATAACAAGGCTATATACAGGGGGCACCGGTACCGAGTTAGTGTGCAGGTTACGGGCTAGTTGAGGTAATTTGTACATGTAGGTGGAGGCAAAGTGACTATGCATAGGTAACAAACAAACAGTGAGTAGCAGCAGTGTACAAGAGGGGGGCTTCTCAATGTAAATTGTCCGGTGGCAATTTTTATGAATTGATCAGCAGTCTAATGGCTTGGTGGTAGAAGCTGTTGAAGAGCCTCTCGGTCCTAGACTTGTTGCTCTGGTACCGCTTGCCGTGCGGTAGCAGAGAAAACAGTCTATAACTTGGATGACTGGAGCCTCTGACAATTTTATGGGCTTTCCTCTGACACCACCTATTATATAGGTCCTGGATGGCAGGAAGCTTGGCCCCAGTAATGTCCTGGGCCCTTCGCACTACCCTCTGTAGCGCCTTACTGTCAGATGCCGAGCAGTTACCATGCCAGGCGGTGATGCACCCGGTCACGATGCTCTCGATGGTGCAGCTGTAGAACCTTTTGGGGATCTGGGGATCCATGCCTCTCCAAACTCTCGACGCACACGACTACAGCCCCGTCAATGTTAATGGGGGCCCCGTCAATGTTAATGTGGCCAACCTTTTCCTGTAGTCCACGATCAGGTCCTTTGTCTTGCTCACATTGAGGGAGAGGTTGTTGTCCTGGCACCACACTGCCAGTTCTCTGACCTCCTCCCTATAGGCTGTCTCATAGTTGTCGATGATCAGGCCTACCACTGTTGTGTCGTCAGCAAACAATGATGGTGCTGGAGTCGTGTTTGACCATGCAGTTGTAGGTGAAAAGGGAATACAGGAGGGGATTAAGTACACCCTTGCCTACTCTTACCACCTGGGGGCGGCCAGTCAGGAAGTCCAGTATCCAGTTGCAGAGTGAGGTGTTTAGTCCCAGAGTCCTTGGCTTAGTGATGAGCTTCGTGGATACTATGGTGTTGAATGCTGAGCTGTCAATGAACAGCATTCTCACATAGCTGTTCCTTTTGTCCAGGTGAGAAACGGGAGTGTGGAGTGCGATTGAGTGCGTCATCTGTGGATCTGTTGGGGCGATAGGCGATAGGCGAATTGGTGTGGGTCTAGAGTGTCCGGGAGGATGCTGTTGATGTGAGCCATGACCAGCCTTTCAAAGCACTTCATGGCTACCGACGTGAGTGCCACAGGGCGGTGATAATTTAGGCAGGTTACCTTCGCTTCCTTGGGCACAGGGACTATGGTGGTCTGCTTGAAACATGTAGTTATTACAGACTCGGTCAGGGACAGTTGGTCCACGCATGCTTTGAGTACACGTCCTGGTAATCTGTCTGGCCCAGCGGCTTTGTGAATGTTGACCTGTTTAAAGTTTTTGTTCACACCGGCTACTGAGAGCGTTATCACACAGTCATCTAGAACAGCTGGTGCACTTATGCATGCTTCAATGTTGCCTCGAAGCGAGCATAAAAGGCATTTAGCTTGTCTGGTAGGCTCGTGTCACTGGGCAGCTCGCATCTGGGTTTACCTTTGTATTCCGTAATAGTTTTCAAGCCCTGCCACATCCGTCAAGTGTCAGAGCCGGTGTAGTAGGATTCAATCTTAATCCTGTATTGACGCTTTGCTTGTTTGATGGTTCATCTGAGGGCATAGTGGGATTTCTTATAAGCATCCGGATTAGTCTCCTGCTCCTTGAAAGCGGCAGCTCTAGCCTTTAGCTCGTCATCGATGCACTTATTGATAAAGCCGATGACTGAGGTGGTGTATTCCTCAATTCCATTGGATGAAAAAATGTTTAATAAAAAAATAGCTTTGTAAATATGGGGTATTGTGTGTAGATTGATGAGAAGAAAAATGTTTTAATCCATTATAGAATAAGGCTATAACGTAACCATGTGTTGAAAAAAAGTATTGGGATCTGAATACTTTCCAAATGCACTGTGCATCAATCATTAGTATTATCTGTGGTTTAATCTCTATCATTTCAGAGGATGAGCTACAGAAAAAAGGTAATAATAATTTCAGAGTTGAAGATGATCTAATGCCTCAAAATTACCACCTCTTTTTATTTTTTTATTTTACCTTTATTTAAATAGGCAAGTCAGTTAAGCACAAATTCTTATTTAGAATGACGGCCTACCCCAGCCAAACCCTCCCTTAACCCGGACGAGATGCAGTGCCTTAGACCGCTGCGCCTCTTGGGAGCTCCAGGAAGCTTAAGCACAATTAACCCTACGTTCAATAACCTGGAATCTATAGAGTGAAGTGGAAGGAATAATTGAACATAGTGTACAGTACAATTTAAGAGACAACTCAGCAATCACTCCTGTTTGAGCTAATCAGCTATAACTATCATCCTGGTTCCTCACAATTAACTTTGTACCATCTTGTGAACCTGACACTCATAGGGTTATGTGGGGGTGGTAATTGACCACATGTCAATTCTAAGATAAGATCCAGTGTGGGAATAGCTCCTATTTTATCTCATCAGCTCCAACTGTCACTCAGGTCTGCTGGTTACCTGTGTGTCCCATGGTGTGGGGGGTGGGGGGATGGGGGGTGGGGGTGGGGGGGTTGTCCATCTGTGAAAGGTCAGGTTGGATTAGAAGACAGTCTGTGACTTATAGGATACAGAGCTGTGTTAGTGGCATGGAGGCTGAAGGTGGGTGGGGTTGGTGCAGATACAGAGATGTGTTAGCAGCAGGGGGGTGGAGGAGGGTGGGGGTGGTGCAGATACAGAGATGTGTTAGCAGCAGGGGGTGGAGGACGGTGGGGGTGGTGCAGATACAGAGATGTGTTAGCAGCAGGGGGTGGAGGAGGGTAGGGGGTGGTTCAGAGACAGAGATATGTTAGCGGCATGGAGGCTGAAGGTGGGTGGGGGTGGTGCAGAGACAGAGATGTGTTAGCGGCATGGAGGCTGAAGGTGGGTGGGGGTAGTGCAGATACAGAGGTGTGTTAGCAGCAGGGGGGGTGGAGGAGGGTAGGGGGTGGTGCAGATACAGAGGTGTGTTAGCAGCAGGGGGGTGGAGGAGGGTAGGGGGTGGTGCAGATACAGAGATGTGTTAGCAGCAGGGGGGGTGGAGGAGGGTGGGGGGCGGTGGAGACTCGAGTTATCACGGTTACGTCAGTGATGAAAGAGGATGTGAAACGGAGACGAGCCGTGAGTACTGTAGCATAAATACTTTCCTTCATCTCAAATGCCATTGACTACAATAACATTGTTTTTAAGAATAGTGATAAACGAGACAAGTTCTTGTCTCATAATGCTGTTTCTATGGGAACAAGGCATCTGACTGACCCAACATAACCTAGATTGCATGTTGATTTATAGTGAAGGAATAAGACAAAAGGATCATACACAAAAGGTCATCAAAATTGCTATTTAATCAACTGGCTTCTGGTTTATTTGTTGGTGTTGTATTTGACTACATACTCCCCCAGAATCACTTGTTTATTTTCTGTTCCAAGGGAACCTTTAGACTCTAGATCCATGTGAGTGAATTAATCTCCTCCAACCATTCGAATTAGAGGCAGCAATAGAAATATCCTCTAGCGGGCACGGCAGAGGTCAATCTTGTTCTCTGAGACTTTCAAAATAAGGTTAAAAACCTTGGGAGGATATTCCATGGGAACCAGTTGATTTTAACGACAAACCGATAGATTTTCTTGGCAAAATCAATATAACCAACACTTTCGGCCCTAAAAACCGTGCAT
Source organism: Oncorhynchus clarkii lewisi (assembly GCF_045791955.1). NCBI lineage: Eukaryota > Metazoa > Chordata > Actinopteri > Salmoniformes > Salmonidae > Oncorhynchus > Oncorhynchus clarkii. Next base: position 37,700,666 of record NC_092177.1, on the reverse strand, counting down.
CTCCAGAGCAGTAGAAGTATACCTTTTAACGAGGAGATTATTTGAGCTCATTTTTAACTCACCTGCTGTTATTGTTTTGTCGTCTGGCACGTGTCCTCATTCCAGAAACATCAGTCGGCGAGATAGGTTGCCTTCAGTGACCACTGAAATGTTCCCTCCATTATGTCTGTTACCATGACAGCAACAGGAAAGTCGTCATGTTGGTACTTATTTGCTTGGTAAATAAGCATATAATCAAAACATGTTATTAATGAATCTATGGACCAACCCCAAGGAATATATCCACTGAAATGACTAATTTTCTTCTATCCTTTCCATCCTCAACAAACCAGATCTCCTTCTGCTTCCTTTATATGGGCCATTTGTCATGACACGAGGTCGGTATGTATCTTGGTTCATTCAGTCGGAAACAGATTTCATATTGAGGAGTCTCGCAATGATACTCTGAGGTCAATATCCAAACACATTTCCAATGCATAATTAATGGCTTGTTGGTGGATTAGGAGAGGGGCAAGACTCTCACGGGGAGAAACAGCTGTGTGGCGTGCTTAATGTGCAGGTTGCATGTTGGTAAAATATGGGTCGGCCCATGGAGGGAGGAGAAAGAAGGATAGATATTCCCCAATTATCAATCTTACTGGGAATGATTTTTCACAATCGTGACTGTTTTTATGAGTAGAAGTTAATCTTTTGATACCATGTGCATACTTTAGTGGGATGGGCGTTATGTTTCAGGTATCTGACAAAATCCTTGAGTTTATTTTAATGAAGAATGGGTATACGGTCTTCCAAAATGAGATCAATCTTACTTTCTTTAGTTATTGTAGTAAATCTGTGATAAATGTGTTTAGGGACAGACAGATTTAGACTACTACAAATATCACAAATACATACATGTGTGATTCATATAAACATTTATTGGTTAGTTTGTAAATAATATATATATGGTCAGTTTGTTAACCCATTTACACATGATAAGTAGTCATGTAAGAGATGGTCAAAAGTTACAATTCTCGTCGTGGCAATGTCATATAACCATCTGAACAAGGATAAGGTGTTTCACATATCAACAGGAGTACTGGAGAAAAAAAAGTAATATTAATAAACATTGATGGATCTAAGATACTGTATTTATATTCATATAAGCAATTTTTTACATGCAATTGTAAACTTTTTGCCAATGCCATCTTATCAAACTTGCAAGCAAGTTCCGGCAATTAGCACCAAAAAGCAGAGGACCTGGCTATTTACACTAATATTTTCAATAAATAATTAATTGGATCTATTTTAATTTATACTTTTTTTAAATAAATACTTAATTCTTGATCAATTTTTCATTGATTATTATTTTCTTAATTCTATCTATTGTCAAATCATTTGTATATTATTCATCTCATGAAAGACACCTGTGATGCTTTTCTTCTTTTCCTAGTGCCAATCATGAATTAATGGACGATGTGATTTTTTTCTAGTGCCAATAATGATAGTTAATAATATATAGATTCCTATAAATACATAAACAACTTGAATTAAGGAAGCATGGATCAAAATACGAGATCACAGGGCAAAGATGGAAATTAGTAGAAAATGTGGTCTACAAGCATAGCTGGCTGTGCCCAAAATCCTTAAATTCCTTCCATGATCACAAGTACACGGACCAATAGGTGACGTTGAAAAAGAGGAAGGAGAAGGGGAAGAGGGCTCGGGCGTAGAGTTCGACCCGCTTGGCGGCTGAGGGGATGACGGGTTTGGGCCGTGGCGGTTTCTTGGCCTTGGCCTGGCTTTTGCTAAGGCCGTGAGGCAAGGTGATGGGCTTCCCAAAGCAGTTGGGGAGGTCAAAGTCCTGCGGCAGTGAGCCAACAATGCTGAAGTCATTGGTGCGCAGGTCCGACTTGGAGGTGCAAACCTTTTTGCACCGGGTCTCTCCCACCTGGAAAAGGGAAAAGTGGATAGAGTAACAGCTGCACAATCATTAGAGGAGCAGAGGGTCAGCCAAAGAGCAGTGCCCCTTAACCCCTTAACTGCTTAAGTGCTGTGCTCAAGTGCACAATGGCAGTGGGCGGTGAGGTGGTGATGGGAACAATTGAAAACATTGCATTAGTCCCACTACTCCAAACACTCCTGTCCAGTCACTCTCCAGCTCTCTGACTTTCTCTCAGTTAACGGCAATATAGAGAGCTAGAGCTCCAATCACATCCCATTTCCTCCTCCCTTGCCACAGATGGCAGCTACCGCCAACGCTGAGCCATTGAGGCCAGAGCCAGAGAGACGTCGACAGTAGTGTTAAGCCAACCTGAGAGGAGCCTGACTCAACGTGGGAAAAAAAAATCAACAAATGCCCTGTTCTGTTTCAGTCAAACCCAGCGACTCACAGTCTCACATTTAAGGAGCCGGGGAAGCGCGGGAGGAACGCAAATGGGTGCCACAGATCACCTGGCCCTTATTACCAGGGGAAAGGGGAGACAATGGAAAAATTGAGGACTTGCCTTTCTCGACTTTGGAAAGGAATGGTGATGATGCTTGCCATACCCTTTGTACATCTTAAAGCCTGTCCTCCGAGCACCTCCAATTGAATTAGGCCTTCATTCGTGTGACATTCTGACATGAGCTGATTTATGACTGCGGTGCTTTGCCAACCCTGTCAGGACTCTTTGGTGTGGTTTCGATCAGATCTGCTCTGTTTTTTTTCCAATGGTTCTAGGATGGTTGTAGGGTAGGGTGGAGACATACGGAGATGATCACTCTTGATATATACATATATATACAGTGGGGCAAAAAAGTATTTAGTCAGCCACCAATTGTGCAAGTTCTCCCACTTAAAAAGATGAGAGAGGCCTGTAATTTTCATCATAGGTACACTTCAACTATGACAGACAAAATGAGAAATAAAATCCAGAAAATCACATTGTAGGATTTATAATGAATTTATTTGCAAATTATGCTGGAAAATAAGTATTTGGTCACCTACAAACAAGCACATTTCTGGCTCTCACAAGACCTGTAACTTCTTCTTTAAGAGGCTCCTCTGTCCTCCACTCATTACCTGTATTAATGGCACCTGTTTGAACTTGTTATCAGTATAAAAGACACCTGTCCACAACCTCAAACAGTCACACTCCAAACTCCACTATGGCCAAAACCAAAGAGCTGTCAAAGGACACCAGAAACAAAATTGTAGACCTGCACCAGGCTGGGAAGACTGAATCTGCAATAGGTAAGCAGCTTGGTTTGAAGAAATCAACTGTGGGAGCAATTATTAGGAAATGGAAGACAAGACCACTGATAATCTCCCTGATAATCTGATCTCGATCTCTCGATCTGGGGCTCCACGCAAGATCTCACCCCATGGGGTGGCTGACTAAATACTTTTTTGCCACACTGTATATGTGTATAATAGAGGTTGACCGATTAAATCGGCATGGCCGATTAATTAGTGCCGATTTCAAGTTCATGACAATTCGTAATCGGCATTTTTGGATGCCGAGTATGGCCGATTACACTGCACTCCAGGAGGAGACTGCGTGGCAGGCTGACCACCTGTTACGCGAGTGCAGCAAGGAGCCAATGTAAGTTGCTAGCGGGCATTAAACTTATCTTATAGAAAACAATCAATCAATCTTAACATAATCACTAGTTAACTACACATGGTTGGTGATATTACTAGTTTAATGTACTAGTTTGTCCTGCGTTGCAAATAATCAATGTGGTGCTTGTTAATTTATAATCGAATCACAGCCTACTTCGCCAAACAGGTGATGATTTAACTTGCGCATTCGTGAAAAAAGCACAGTCATTGCACCAATGTACCTAACCATGAACATCAATGCCTTTCTTAAAATCAATACGCAAGTATATATTTTTTTTACCTGCATATTTAGTTAAAAGAAATTCATGTTAGCAGGCAATATTAACTAGGGAAATTGTGTCACTTCTCTTGTGTTCTGTGCAAGCAGAGTCAATGTATATGCAGCAGTTTGGGCCGCCTGGCTCGTTGCGAACTGTGTGAAGACCATTTCTTCCTAACAAAGACCGTAATTAATTTGCCAGAATTGTACATAATTATGACAGAACATTGAAGGTTATGCAATGTAGCAGCAATATTTAGACTTATGGATGCTACCCGCTCAATAAAATACAGAACGGTTCCGTATTTCACTGATAGAATAAACGTTTTGTTTTCAAAATGATAGGTTATTAATATGATCAAATCTGGAAACTAAGGCTCGTATTTATGTGTGTTTGTTATATTATTAAGTCTATGATTTGATATTTGATAGAGCAGTCTTACTGAGCGGTGGTAGACAGCAGCAGGTTCGTAAGCATTCATTCAAACAGCACTTTCCTGCGTTTGCCAGCAGCTCTTCGCAATTCTTGAAGCACAGCGCTGTTTATGACTTCAAGCCTATCAACTCCCGAGATTAGGCTGGCAATACTGTAGTGCCTATAAGAACATCCAATAGTCAAAGGTATATGAAATACTAATGGTATAGAGAGAAATAGTCCTATAACTCCTATAATAACTACAACCTAAAACTTCTAACTGGGAATATTGAAGACTCATGTTAAAAGGAACCACCAGCTTTCATATGTTCTCATGTTCTGAGCAAGGAACTTAATGTTAGCTTTTAGACATACATATTTTACATATTGCACTTTTACTCTCTTCTCCAACACGGCGTTTTTGCTTTATTTAAACCGAATTGAACATGTTTCATTATTTATTTGAGACTAAATTGATTTATGTTAAGTTCAAATAAAAGTGTTCATTCAGTATTGTTGTAATTGTCTTTATTACAAATTTATATGTAAAAATTGGTCGATTAATCGGTATCGGCTTTTTTTGGTCCTCCAATAGTCGATATCAGCGTTGAAAAAATAATAATCGGTCGACCTCTAATGTATAAATCTCAACATATACAAAGAGTGCAACAATTTGACAGTGTAGTGGTGTTGTTGTCAAATCACCGTATTACTTTAATGCTAACTGTCAGTTTCTTTCAGGAAGAGATGACAATATGCACCAGATACACAATTACCTCATGCATGGCAGAATGTCCCTAATGTTGATGTTTTGGAGCTGTAATCTGGATTTTCTATGTTTTTCTTTGGTGAATCGACATGCTGTTATGTTACAACAGAATCAGTGGGAAGTAACTTCTGAAAACACACTTCAATCTTTCTCATCGGCTACAGGGGAAATGAGATACTAATCATACAGTTGCTACTTTTTCACTCAACCATTAAGCTCATTAATTGGCGTTAATTAGATTTACGTTTATTTAACTAGGCAAGTCTGTTAAGAACAAATTATTATTTTCAATGACGGCCTAGGAACAGCCTAGGAACAGTAGGTTATCTGCCTGTTCAGGGGCAGAACGACAGATTTGTACCTTGTCAGCTCGGGGTTTTGAACTTGCAACCTTCCGGTTACTAGTCCAACGCTCTAACCACTAGGCTACCCACATTCCACTAGAGTCATCTTCTCGCAAATCGCACAAGTCTTGACTAACATACATGACGATGTAAATTGATTTCTATGAAGTGTATGATGGAAAATAACATTTCACAAGCTAAATCTGTATCTGTGTCAATCTTTATCCATGCAAGGCCAGAGTGCAGGAGATGTTAGGACAATTCAGTCACTCATAAATGCCATCTATTGGTATCTCTAACTTCCCTCTCATCATGCCTAAGGATATATGCAAGGTTAAATAACCATTCCTCATTCAACTGTGAGGGAAGTGGTTAGGGACAACTTCATCTTGATCTTAGATCAGTGTCTGGGGGCAACTTATTTCTAAAATCACACAAACCTCCCCCCACTCTCCAGAAACAAGCCCATCCTCTTCCCCACCTTTCCCTCACCCGCCACACACAACCACCCCTCACCCACCTGCAGCGTGCTGACATGACAGGGCGTCCCGCTGGTGCCGTTGACCGTGTTGTTCCTGCCCGCCGCGTTCTCCTTCCCCTTTGCCTTGGACGCCATCTTGGCCTTCTCTGCCTCAATGCGCATGGGGCTGTTGAGCATCACCTGCACCACGGCGTACTCCACCAGTGAGGCGAAGCCAAACAGCAGACATGCGATGAGCCAGATGTCGATGGCCTTCACATAGGACACCTTGGGCAGCTCTGAGGCCAGGGACGTGCACTCAGAAGACAGGGAGAGCACCGAGAGGATCCCTGGGAGGTTAACAGGATGGGAGTGAAGATGTGGCCTTGTCAATTAAACATTCAAGGAAGGAGAGCATAGCTTAGTGTTGGGGATACTTCTATATTTGTCTTAGGATCTCAAATTAGCATTTGGACTCCATGGACTGTAATGCGCGACATAAAATGCACAGCAGACAAGGAGATTCAACTTCAGACCATGAGGATCGCAGTATTTTATTCGTTTTCATCCTTGCCTTTAAATCAGAGGTCTAGACTTTGATCTAAACCAGGTGAGTGGTAAATAGCAGGGAGAAGACACAGCAGCCCTTGAGAGTTGGAATTGAATACCCCTGGTGTACAGTACATAATAATGGATATATGAATCACCTAAACTAGGCAGTGGTAATGAAACACTCACAAGCCCATATCCCAGGATTTACAGTACAAAGAGCCCAATTATAAACCTCCTTTACCTTTCTCATTCTAGTGATGAAGATGGTTCAAATAGCCACTGATAACGGAGGGCTATTTTTTTTTTCTCCAAATGAACAATTAATCTAGGTTATTGTATGCATAAAAATCTTTATATAAAAACGGGGTCCTTATTTCGGATGATTATCTAACCCCATTCGAGTTCACCGTTGCGCCGAAATCATTTTCATCACAGCATGTAGGATGGCCTATTTTTACATTAGACAAGGAAGAAGTTGGCTCTGTTGAAACAATGCTTTGTTTGCCGACGCTTGGCCCCCGATGGGGCGCTTTATTGTGGGGGGAAAAATGAGTCTGAAACCAACACACATAGTAGGAAGCATGTATGGAAGTATTCCATACATTTAATAACATGTACGCTAACATACACACACACACTCACAGAGATGAATGAATGACATATGTCAAATGGTCACACGCGGGAGATGACTGACCTTTGCTGATCCCATTTACTGAGGTGTCATGAGGTGGCCCTCCAGAGGAAATGGCGGGATGGGATGAAAGTGACAAACAGCTGGAGGTGAATGGTCCTCTTATCCACACAGCTCTTTCCAGACCCATCGGACTGTGTGACTTGACGTCAAATGGGTGAGAAGTTGACATTTCCGACTCATGCAGGCTTGTTGACAATGGACCAGGCGAGTTACCTATACAAAATAAAAAGGTATCATTATCAATTATGTATCATGTAGGGGCAACAGTGGAAGGACAATGGGTGGTCCCAATCATATTGCACTCCCTCGGACAGACAGTGAAAAAGTAACATGGGAGACTAGATTATATGAAAAAATGGAAAGCAATCATGTCATCATGCAGTGATGGCTAATACTAGGCTGCGTTTGATGCCTCGATATGTCAAGACTAGCCTCGAAATCCAAACTGAATCACACTACGTTTCACTATTGCTTCAATTAGTGAAGCGAAACAATAGTGACATTTGGTGTGATTCAGTTTGGATTTGGAAGCTAACACCACAGACAACACCACAGTGACATGGGAGACTAAAGCAGGCTTGTCTGTTACCCAAAGGGACCAAGGAATCACTGCTTTCAGGGTAAGGCTAGGATAGGGGTTTTACGGTCAGTGGTTAGGATAGGGATCAGAGGTCTTACCCAGAGGGACCCTGGCAGCGCTGGCATCAGGGTTGATCCAGAATGAGAGCCAAGAGAGGACCATGATGAGGAGTGTGGGGGCATAGACTCCCATCATGTAGAAGCCCACCTGCCGGTCTATGAATAAAATCATAATAATGAACTACACGTCTTTTCCAAGAGTTTAACTAAGGACATGCAGAGGGAGAGAATGCATCATCATCAAGATACCCTACATACCAGGCTAAATGTGTATGTTCTCACACTCGTCTAATACCGGAGGCTATTTCCTCTTGGATCTTTTTTCAGAAGCAGAACAGGAGGGGCAGCCCCTGGCGTGTTCCATTTTGTCAGATTCCGCTCTCTTTCCCCCTATCTGCTAAAGCTTTGCTGTTTAATTGCATTTGTGAATAACCATGGTATCTCACTTCCTAGACAGACTGCTGTTTCTTTCCCTTGTTATCTGCTTTGGAGTAACGTCATTGAAACACGTCTCTCTCATGTTCAGTCGGGCACTCGGTATAACACACTAGGGGAGTCAACGACCAATCGTATTCACCTTAAGAAAACTGAAATCACAACCAATGGATGCCGAGCCCGCCCCCTTCATGACTATAATAAATCAGGGCTCGCACTAATTTCTTAATTTCTTCGCTCTTCAGCTCCTTTCAAGCAATTTCCAAACTTTTCAAGCACACGAAGACCACGAGATTCGGCTCCGACTTAGTTGTCTGTTAGTGGGAACAGTGCATACTCCTCCCACTAGATCAGGGGTCTCCAACATGTCGATTGTGAACAACCAAGTAGCTTGCACCCCACCGATGAGTAGCTCGCCAAACAATTCTGAAAGTACATCCAAATTTCACGTGTCCCACCGCAAACTTTTGTTAACAAATCTCACAAGTATCAGACACTGCAATCTCCCAGCTCCTATCTAAACAATGCAACATTGATATTATCCCAGCCCTAGTTAGCCACTATTGGATTAAAAAGCCAAACCTAACACTATCTGCAAATACATTTCCAGCAATATTGCCCCTGTCGGTCTGTGTGGTGCGCGCGTTTGTCTTTCACTCCGTGTGTTGATGTGATAAGGGTCTTGTGGATTGACAGAAATACTTTCCCCCAAACCTTCGCAATTAAATGTGAACTGCAAAGTAGGTTTACTTGGCAGAAATATATCATGAGTAAGTACATCATTTGTATCTATTATTTGTTATTGGCAAAGTATGCCATGAAATGAGCAGTAGCAGTTCAGACTCATCATTAGACTAGCCCATTAGATGGCACCTTCCTCACTTGCTAGATGCACAATTAAAAGGGGAATTACACTCAAAAATACATTTTTGTTTTCTTCCAGACCTAAAAAAAATAGTTCAGCATTGACATGGACTCAGTACTTCCAATTGTGTTTTCTCTCTATGAACAATTGTAATTTTGAGAGTGAAAAACAACATAAAATCAGGAAAAATAAAACTGAGAAAACTATTTAGGAAAATATAACAATTGGGGAGAAGAAAATCCACAGATTTTATAGGCCCCCCCTTAAGAGTCATTAATTAAACATTACTTTACCAGATATATTGGCAGAAAACAGTGCACTACTGTCTCTTGTACACTAAGAACCTGGGGAAGAGTTGCAGGGGAGAATAGAAGAGAAGAGTGTGCCAATTTAAATGGCTCGAAAAAAAATTGTAGCTTGCAACATGTTTAATTTTTAAAAAGTAGCTCTCATGCTACATGCTACCTGCCCTAGATGTGAGTGTTGTGTATTGGTTTTTGCTTTAAAAAAAAGCAACAACTTTCTGCTCTGCTTGTGTAGCTAAAGCTTCCTTACTTGGGTAGGATTTGTGTTTGCTAAAAGACCATTAATTACTGCTCTGCTTGTGTAGCCAATGCTTCCTTACTTTAGTAAGATGGCCAGCGTAAGACTAAGTTCAAAAAGGCTGACCTCCTTAGGGCATGTGGTTTCAGAATGACAATTTAAGATACTCGCGAGTGCGGTCCTGTTTGCCTGGGTTGGGAGTGAGGCCAGGAGGGATCAGCAGTGGTTGTCGAGGTTGATAGGGGTGTCATCCCAGCCGAGGTGAGGCTCATTCCAGCTTCTCTGGCGCTGTTCAGAGTCTGGATTCTGGTGATAATATACTATCCCTGGTTAGCTCTAGAGAGTTTTCAGAGTCTGAATTGGATGACATCAGTCCGGGGCAGCCTAAAGCCCTGGCTTTGGATTCGGCGGGGGAGAGTGAACCATTGGTGGTTAATGCGCCTTTGATGGAGCTGTGTCATAGGGCAGCAGATCACCTGGGGGCGGATTGGCCATCTTCTCCCCCACAGTGAAGTTCCTCCAGGTTTGGGGGAAGGTATTTACCTCGTGACCTGCAGTGGTGAAGCGTAGCTTACCGCTGTTTAAAGATTTAGCCTGATGAGCTAAAGTAAACCTGGGATTCCCTTCATTCAGCCATGTTGGTGCTACCAGGTTATTTAAACTTCATGAATGTAGAGGGTATGGAGGTGGCTGGACTGGTTTACATACAGCCGATGGATGGAAAGCAATTTACTTAACTCCAGAGGTTAAGAAGGGGGCTAATCCTAGCATGGTGCTTCCAAATAAACAGTGCCGGTTCTCGGCAGATCAGCTGGACAAAGTGTATCAGGATGAGTGTTGGCGGCCAGGTCGTTGAATGTGGTTACAATGCTGCAGATTTACCATGTTGGTTTGCTGCAGTAGCTGAATAGGACCGTGGAGGTGGAAAAGCCGGATTCAGAGCTACCCGACACAATCCGTGCTATGGCTGATTTAGTGCTGCATCTTTCCCGCTGTATTATCCTGGCTGTGGAAAAGTATGGGGGCGACGGCAGTGGCTCAGTGCCACCCCTGATTGACGTTGTCCCGGATTCCAGAGGAGGGACAGGCGGATGTATTTGGATGAGCCAGTTACGCCAATAAGGTTGTTTGGCTCGGCTATGGAGTCCTTATAGGCCGTTTCGAGGAGAAACTTAATGATGGGTGATGGGGGGGCTTCAATATCAGTTTTTGACTGTTTTGGTGCTTCTGGGCAGCGGTGGACATCTTGGCACAGATGCCATGCTGGGTCAAAGGAGAGCAGGGTGAAAGTAGACTCTTCAATGGCGCAGGGGGAAGAAGCAGACCTTGTGACCCTAGCTGGAGGCCGAGGTAGGGGGCAAGTTACTGGTTGCCGAAGTCCCCGAACACGGTGTGGGCCGGATATTAGAACGGAAGGTTCGTTAAGAGGGTCTGTTGTTGATTCTGGTGACTTCCTGTTGGCCCAGACAACCCTGGTTACCGGAGATCATCCACCTGTTGGGCGGGGACCTGTGGAGGGTTCTGTGTTATTGGGATCTATTGTGTCGGGGGCACGGGAGAGTTTGGCACCCACCACTGCAGATGTGGGTTTTGGCCCCTGAAAGGTTGAATTTGACGGCTACGGGTTTTCCTTTGAACATTATTACGATGGTACAGTCAGTATATAGGGTGTTGTATACATATAAGTGGCACGTTTGAGGGTTGGTGTCAGGGAAAAGGAATTTCTCCTTTGGTGGACATTTTGTTGTTGTTGCAAGAGCTCTTTGAACAGGGCCTTTCTTTTTCCACATTTAAGGTATATTTGGCATCCATCTCAGCTTGTCATGTATGGATTGAGGGTGCTACCCCGGGGCCTCATACACTGGTGGTGTGGTTCCTGAAAGGCGTGCGTCGGCCCAAGCCAGTGTCTAAGCCTATAGCACTGATCTGGAACCTGGCTTTGGTCCTGGACGCTTTGTGTGAGCCTTTATTTGAACCATTGGAGTCTGTGGACCTGAAAGTCCTTTCATACAAGACTGCCTTTCTCATGGCCTTGGTGTCGGCCAAGCATGTTGGGGGTGGTCCACACGTACACCTTTCCTGTTTGGAGTTCGCACCTGGTTACGGCATAATGCAGTTTTTGTTCCCAAGGTAATGTTTATGTCTTTACAGGTCCCTTGCTTTCGAGCTGTTCCCATTCTCACCTCCTCCGTTTACTTCTAGTGAACAACGGAGGTTGCAACGCTTGTGTCCGGCATGCACTTTATGCACGGATATGGATAGAACCAAGGATATCCGCGTTCTTGGCCAGATTTTTGTCTGTTTTGCTAATCCAGGTCGGGGTAGGCGGCTTTCTAAGCAGCGTCTTTCTCATTGGATTCTGAGGGTCATCAACCCAGGGCATATGACAGCAAATGACAAGGGTTGCCTAGCGGTGTGCATGCTCACTCCACCAGAGGTGTGGCGGCTACTTGAGCATAGTTCAAGGGCATGAAGATTGGTATTTTGTATTAAGGATCTCCCATTAGCTGCTGCTCTTCCTGGGGTCCTTCAACATTAAGGCAGTTATGAAATGTAATATTTAAAATTGTATATAACAATTTACCCAATAAATGTAGTGTTTCCGTCAGGCCACTACTCCACTATCACATATTTACAATAAAACATCCATATATACGTGTGTGTAGAGTGTCTTATGTGTATGTGTGTCTGTGCCTGTGTGTATGTCTCTTCACAGTTTCCGCTTTTCCATAAGGCATATTTTTATGTTTTTAAATCTGATTCTGCTGCTTGCATCAGTTACCTGATTTGGAATAGAGTTCCACATAGCTATGGCTCTATGTGGTACTGTGCGCCTCCCATAGTCTGTTCTTAACTTGGGGATTGTGAAGACACCTTTGGTGGCATGTCTTGTGGGGTATGCATGGGTGTCCGAGCTAGGTGCCAATAGTTTAAAAACAGACACCTCAGTGCATTCAGTATGTCAACATTTCTTACAAAAACAAGTAGTGATGAAGTCAATCTCTCCTCCACCTTAACATGCGTGTTCATTTAAGGGCCAGCTATGCTGCCTTGTGTTGAGCCAATTGTAATTTTCTGAGGTTTCTCTTTGTGGTACCGTACCACATGACTAAACAGTAGTCCAGGTGCAACAAAACTAGAGCCTGTGGGACCTGCCTTATTGACAGCGTTGTTAAAAAGGCAAAACAATGCTTTATTATGAACTGACTTATCCCCATCTTAGCTACTGTTGTATTAACATGTTTTGACCATGACAGTCACCTCAACTTGATCAATTTCCTAATTATTTATCACAAGATTTTGTTGAGGTTTAGGGTTTAGTGAATGATTTGTCTCAAATACAATGATTTTAGTTTCTGAAGTATTTAGGACAAATGTATTCCTTGCCACCCATTCAGAAACTAACTGCAGCTCGTTGTTAAGCATTGCAGTCATTTCAGTCGCTGTAATAGCTGAAGTGTATAGTGTTGAGTCATACACATACATAGAGACACTGGCATGTCATTAGTAAAGATTGAAAAAAGTAATGGGCCTAGACAGCTGCCCTGGGGAATTCCTGATTCTACCTGGTTTATGTTGGAGAGGCTTCCATTAAAGAACACCCTCTGTGTTCTGTTAGACAGGTAACTCTTTAACCACAATATAGCAGGGGGTGTAAAGCCATAACACAAGTTTTTCCATCAACAGACTATGATCGGTAATGTCAAAGCCGTACTGAAGTCTAACAAAAGACCTCCCACAATATTTTACATTACTATTCAGACCCTTTGCTATGAGACTCGAAATTGGGCTAAGGTAAATCCTGTGATCATCCTTGAGATATTTCTACAACTTGATGGGATTCCACCTGTGGTAAATTACATTGATTGGACATGATTTGGAAAGGCACACACCTGTCTATAAGGCCCCACAGTTTATATATATCAACCTGGTCTCAAGGCATTTAGTATTATTCTGTATGTAAATCGAATACTTAATTTAGTATGATATGTTAGGTTTGTATGTTATGCATTAATTTGTGGCTGTCCATCACCCATTTTGTATGATATGTTGCTAAATGTATGAGTGTGTTCCGAATTCTAGCTAGGTCAGCTAGGTCGCTAACATTAGCTATCTGGCTAACGCTAGCTGGTTTAGGGGTTCATGTTAGGGTTAAGGTTAGGGGAAGGGTTAGCTAACATGCTAACTAGTTGCTTAGTAACTAAAAAGTATTAAGTAGTTGAAAAGTTGCTGATTAGCTAAAATGTTAAAGTTATCCGTGAGGAGATTCGAACTCGCAACTTTTGGGTTCCTTGACGTTTGCGTTATACGCCCACCCATCCACCCTTTGCTTAAGTAAACTTTTGTCTTATGTAATCATACCAAACGTAACACATCATACTAATTTAAGTGAGGCATATGTACATTTACTACGATATATCTAGTCTGTGAGACTAGGCTGGCTATATTCATAACTATTCGTTTTCACACCATGTTTCCTGGCTACTCGCTCTACCTTTCCCTTCAATAGAGCTTGTGTTTAGTATTTTATTAGGATCTCCATTAGCTTTTGCCAAGGCAGAAGCTATTCTTCCTGGGGTCCAAACAGCTTGCCTGGAGAAATGGAACCAATGGAATAGTCACAGAAGTGCAAACCCCTGCCCTTCTGGCACTCAAACAGGCTCAATCAAACAAAGTATTTGAAAGAGAAGGAATCATACTTTAACCAGGCTTTGAGACCCTGTAGGGGTTTCGGGAGGACAGACTGAGGTTGTTCACCCACCTCCAGTCTCACTGTGTGATCTTCATGCCATGTTAAGGGGGGGCTGCCATAGAACAGGCTCCCACCGGTCACAGACAACGGTGATCTTTGTGTCTCACTGGTTCGTCACAACAATCCCATTAAAAAGGTCAGCCTCACTGCCAGCTGCGTTGCTCCCCTGTGTCAGTGTGCTGGGGTTGTATTCAAACTGAGTGCTAACTGTGTAGGCCTTTCGCTATTGGCGCTATGCTTGTCTCCAGTGACAATCGCTGCTTTGTTTTTAGTGTTAGCATTTTGGTTCTCACACTGACAAGTGAAAAAAAGGCCTGGGTTTTTAAAGTGCTTTAGCGAAGTGTGACCTATCAAGGTTTTAATATCTCCAGGCATTGAGCATGAGGGCAACTATTTATTTCTTCCACGTGCAAGTGCAGGACAAGTGTAAAAAAACACCAGTAAAGCTTTGGCCAAAGCTAGTTAGCTACATACAGTGATGCAGTAATGAGGATCGTATGGAATACTACGTTAAAAGGCTACTCTTGAATTATTATTGAAATGTGGTTTGTGTTTTGGCGCCACGTGACTGCCGTGGCTTCAACTAAGTAGGTGCTTTAGTTTGGTAAAAGTGAAGGAGTAAATCAAATCAAATTTTAGTCACATGCACGGAATATAACAGGTGTAGGTAGACCTTGCAGTGAAATTCTTACTTACAAGCCCTTAACCAACAATGCAGTTTTAAAAAATATGGATAAGAATAAGAAATAAAAGTAACAAGTAATTAAAGAGCAGCAGTAAAATAACAATAACGAGACTATATACAGGTGGGTTCAGAGTCAAGGTGCGGAGCCACCGGTTAGTGGAGGTGACATGTACATGTAGGTAGAGTTATTAAAGTGACAATGCATAGATGATAACAACAGAGAGTAGCAGTAGTGTAAAAGAGGGCGAGAAGTGGGTGGCGATGCAAATAGTCTGGGTAGCTATTTGATTTGATGTTCAGCAGTCTTATGGCTTGGGGGTAGAAGCTGTTTAGAAGCCCCTTGGACCTAGACTTGCCGTGCGGTAGCAGAGAGAACAGTCTATGACTAGGGTGGCTGGAGTAAATTTTTAGGGCGTTCCTCTGCCACCTCCTGGTATAGAGGTCCTGGATGGCAGGTAGCTTGGCCCTGTGATGTACTGGGCCGTTCGCACTACCCTCTGTAGTGCATTGCGGTCAGAGGCCGAACAGTTGCCACACCAGGCAGTGATAAAACCTTCTGAGGATCTGAGGACCCATGCCAAGTCTTTTCAGTCTCCTTAGGGGGAATAGGTTTTTCGTGCCCTCTTCACAAGCTACGGATTCCATGAATTGCAGTGGCTAAGCTCAAACTTAATCTGAGTCCTACTATGGAGAAGCCACACAGGGCGGAGAGACACCTTAATTACACCATGCTAGCCCCTTGCTACAGAGACCATCTTTGGTTGCTCTCCCCCTTTGAACACCTCCCGCCGTTGACCACTCAAGCATGCACTTTCCCGACCCTCAAAATTACCTTCTGTCTCATGAATGATATCGTTGTTTTTCTATATTGCTTGTCTTTTGTATTTCTTTAAAGCAGTTTGAGATGTATTTAATTAATAGCGCTATAAAAGTTGAACAAATTATTATTATTATCGTGAGTATTGAGCCACGTAAAACATTTGAACTCACAGAGAATAATGAATGAATAGATGAAAAGGGAAAATCCAGAGCCTTTACATTCTTAAGCCAACCACATGTAGGTCTCTGACACTCCAATTTATGGCAAAGCTTAATCAGGAGACTTGAAGTTCATTGGTTCAAAGGATTTCTCACTGTGCAACCAAATGCAAGGGGGAGTCTGGCATAAGTAAAATCAATTAGACCAATATGGTTTCATTCGCATATTCCTTAAAAAATAACGGCATTTATACATACATGCATATGACATGTAATCATGACTTATACCTGTAGTTAGCACAGTTTCACATATGCATGCATATGAGGAGCATACCTGTCCCTGCGTCGAATTTGGTGCAGTTGCCATACTCTATATCCTCCTGTTTGATATCAAACTGGGGCAGGGCGATCTCCTCCATCTGGACAGGGTCCCCTGACTGCCACATAAACTGCAGGTCATCTGTTGTATAGCCAACTGTAGACACAGACAGACGAATTCACACACAGAGAAGCATCCATAGGCACGCGTACACAGGCAAACGCACGCACGCACGTGCAAACACACCCACACACATCGTCGTCATAAACAACAGTTAATACTATATATAAATCTCCATCCAGGCATGATTACACTATATCTCAATGTTGTTTGAAGTACATTTTTCAAATAATAGTAATCAAACTCTGCTTAGAAGATGCTTTTTCCAGTAGTCATTTTCAATTACTTACAAACATGAAATATAGGCAGATTTACATGTCCTATAGATTTTACTAGTGTTGTTTTTTTAAACCAGGCTAGTCGGTTAAGAAAAAATTCTTATTTACGATTACGGCCTGAGAAGTGGTGAAGGGCAAGTGCAGCTCTAAATAAATAAAACAAGACAGGAAAGAGACAACAGGAAAGACATCACAAGACATTAGACAGTACAGACAGTAACAACAATGCATACTAAAACAGTGACAAACTGGTTATAAATTAAACAAATTGGTCTCTAAATCGGGTTGAATGGCGGGAACCCGGTTACCGGGACTTACCACCCAAAACCACTCCCTTTCCCTGGGATAAATAACAGCGAGATAACGGGGCATGATAATCAATTATTTAAATGAAGAGCATGGGCGTGAAATGGAACTGTTAAATTATATGCAATGTCTAAATCTGGCTTATCTACGGCATCTGCATGACGAATCATCAGGGGGGGACAGACAGCCCATCTCAGATTGGAGCGCAGTTCACAATGCATGTAGATCTATCACCATGGCAACATTTTTTCTTGTGACAGGTAAGCCTACATTTGCTGCAGCATAGTCTATAACAGGGTTACCCAACTGGTGGCCCGCAGGCTGAATTTGGCCCGCGTGTGGTTTTATTTGGCCATTTTCATTGTTGTACATAAAATACTATAAAAACACCAGGATTTCAGCTCCAAGTGATTTTAGTTTAGGAAACTCTGTTCCCAAGTATTCCCACGCATAATACAGAAATATGTGACCATAGAAATAATAATAATTAAATATTAGATTTATATAGAGCTTTTCTATCAACTGAGGTGCTCAAAGCGCTTTACAAAGGTGAGGGAAACTCACCTCATCCACCACCAATTTTGTGCCAGAATGCTCACCACACATCGGCCATCAGGTGGAGAGGTGAGGAGTAATATACACTACCGGTCAAAGATTTAAGAACAGCTACTCATTCAAAGTTTTTTCAGTATTTTTACTATTTTCTACATTGTAGAATAATAGTGAAGACATCAAAACTATGAAATAACACATATGGAATCATGTAGTAACCAAAAAAGTCTAAAACAAATCAAAATATATTTTATAAATGAGATTCTTCAAATAGCCACCCTTTGCCTAGATGACAGCTTTGCACACTCTTGGCATTCCCTCAACCAGCTTTATGGAGGTACAGTGGTTGCTCCACTAAAAGTTTTGTGATTATGCTGCGGGACTGAGAGGTAATGTGTGGTTTAGTACGGTACCCTGCGTCATTGCTTCATTGCTCCAGACCAGTGCAAGGGGGAGTTAGAGAACTGATTATACAATTGGGTCCTAAGGCACTACTGTGTCTCTGTAGTATTGTAGCCTACTCCCGGCCAGTCACGTTGTACTGCGCCTTAGTGGCGCAGCAGACACTGCATCGCAGAGCAGGCGGTGGTGGACCCCCACCCTGCCCCACTGGGTAGCACAGAGCAACACTTTAAGGGGGCATTGCACTAATAATGGCGCTGACTTGGGAAATGTACCCGCTGTTCTTAGTGCCAGTCTTCATTTTCAAACTAAAACAATGTAACTAATAATGGTGTGAAAAATGTGTGAAAAATGCCCTTTAGATATGAATTCGGAGAGCAAATAATATATATATTTTTTTAATCATTAGACCTCTCACTAAACACGTCACATTATACTTAAATCCAAACTCTAAAAGTAATTGGAAACGTAGATACAAATTATTTGTGACATTGTGGTTACAAAGAACTTAAACAAGATGCTGTGTTTTTATTTACAGTAGTGATGGACAGCTGGTAGCATTTTGAAAACAGGTATTTCAAACACTTGTAGACCGATTAGCAGGACAATAGACTCTTTATAGCCCGGCTACTGTAGGTGTGAAAGTGTATTTTTTTAGAGCATACAACCATGCCGACAACCAACCGTGGAGATAAGTGGACAAAGGGCTGGACAATGGGCCACACCGAAAAAAAACCTGCATGATTGCCATGAAAAAGGTTTGTTTTGCTAGACTCTTAAAATGTGTATGCAGCATTTGTGTGTTGTAGTCACATTTAATTCTTAATTGATCTACCGTTTCTATCATAGGCCACTATAATAGATGGGGGCTCAGGGCGTTACCATTCTGTTCATCTGATTAAGCTGCACATGGATCAGATTCAAACTTTGAAGACTGAGATCAAGTCATTGAAGGCAGACCAGCAGAAAGAGACACATTATCTGAGGGCAGAGATACGGGTGACAGCTGATCCATTGGTTCAGAGCCAGGCAGAGAATGATGCGTTGAAGAGGGCGAGGAGTCACAATCCATGCCAGGCACAACTGTGAGCTCTGGAACTCCACCTCCGACAGGCAGAGTCAACACACCTGGCGGGTTCATCAGGTCGTCGGTTCACCCTGAAATTTCCAGTCCTCTTCTGACAACAGAATTTGACCAACTGCTCACCAGGAACAGCAAGAGCCGTCCGGACCGTTATGCTGTTCTGCTATAGGCTAATAAACAAATGCAGGTGGCTTATATCTAAAAAATGCTTTAAATGCTTTATTATCCAAATGTAAAAGCATATACTGGACAGTACTGTATTTCTTCATCAGCATCTTTATGCTTTCGTTAATAAAAATAATAAAAAAATACTCTTTCAAAATGCCGATGTTTATTCAGTTATGGATCCATAACAAATTATTAAGGTAACAAATACCAATGAATTACACAAATATTGGAACAAAGTTGTCTAATGAAGGTAAACAAATGGTTGCTTACTGGAAAATACTCTTTCGAAACACACACGGTCACGTTGTACAGCGCCATTATGGATATTAGCAGGTAGCTGGACAATAGACGTGCATAGAAGAAAGGTAGAGAGAGAATGTATTTCTTAGTTAGGTTGGCTGTATCACAACTGGCCATGATTGGTTGAAATTTCAGTTTAATCCAACAGAAAAGACAAAACGAAACAAAACAAAAAACAAAAATACAATAATTATTATTATGTATCACATCCGACCGTGATTGGGAGTCCCATTGGGTTAGGGTTAAATAAAAACAGAAATAAATGTTTTGGCCCTTACAAATATTATTTGACCCTTTATTCATATTACAATCGCTCACTTTCATAAAAAAAAACAACAACGAAATAACCTCAAGTATCGTTAATATATTATCTTATAATATTAAAAGTGGTATAGGTCTTATTTATTTAAAGAGCATGTTGAAATTAGAAGGAGTAGGATTTAAAGCAATAGCCTACAACTATTTTAGCACCGCTTCGTGCTGCGCTGAGACAAGCATGGGGACTGGTCTTGATAAATCAATGAGATTTTTATTTTTACTGAATCTCCGTTTGGCTATTGGTTAGACTACAATTATAGTGTTGAAATGTTATGTTCTTAGTGTAACCTTTATTTAACTAGGCAAGTCAGTGAAGAACAAATTCTTATTTACAAGGACAGCCTACTCCTTACTCCCAATCAGGGGAAGAACCCCGGTCTCCTGCGTGCCCACACAACACAGGGATTCTTTAGCTGAATGGCCCAGTACTGTAGCCTACTCCCGACCGTCACGTTGTACATCACCATATTTTCATCATCCATATTTATTTAAAAAGCATATTGAAGTTAGAAGCAATAGGATTTGAAGCAATATTGTTTCACGCTGCTATGAAACAAGCATGGAGACTGGTCTTGATAAATCAGTTAGATTTTTATTTTCACTGAATCTCCATTTGGGTATTGGTTAGACTACAATTAGGGTGTGGAAATGTTATGCCCCTTAGATATGAATTTAGAATCCTCTTATGCTGTTAGTACTGTAGCCTACTCCCGACCGTCACGTTGTACAGCGCCATATTTTCCATTCCATCTGACGGAAACCCTGAGGGTTTTGATTTTTGTTTTTCTTGGAATAGAAACACCATAACATTAATCAAATTAATTAAGCTAGATTTCTTCAAATCAACCCCATAAACTATGTTCATAGCGGCAGGGTAGCCTAGTGGCTAGAGAGTTGGACTATTAACCGAAAGGTTGCAAGTTCAAATCCCCGAGCTGACAAGGTACACATCTGTCGTTCTGCCCCTAAACAGGCAGTTAACCCGCCGTCATTGAAAATAAGATTTTGTTCTTAACTGACTTGCCTAGTTAAATAAAGGTACAAAAAAAAAGGTTTTCAATTCTCTAGCCATTGTTGAAGACTATCAAATGCTTCTCAAAGATGCCCTCTGGTGGTCAAACTAGCACTAACTTGCATTAATGGTAAAAATGACTGACAATTAAATAACGTGCCATAGAATTCTGCAGCAGCCTGCAATGTGTGCTGCAGTATGACAAACCTTTTAAAGGAGAAATCACTGTAGTCACCTGGAACACATAACAATTAACAGGTGTGTCTTCTTAAATGAGTTTGAGCCAAGGTGTGTGTGTGTGGGGGGGGGAATATTATGGCAAAAACAGCTCAAATAAGAAAAGACACATGTCGTTCATTATTACTTTAAGACATGAAGATCAATCAATACGGAAAATTTCAAGAACTTTCTTCAAGTGCAGTCACAAAAACCATCAAGCGCTATGATGAAACTGGCTCTCATGAGGACCGCCACAGGAATGGAAGACCCAGAGTTACCTCTGCTGCAGAGGATAATTTCATTAGAGTTACCAGCCTCAGAAATTGCAGCCCAAATAAATGCTAAAAAGATTTCAAGTAACATACACATCAACATAAACTGTTCAGAGGTGAACGTGTGAATCAGGCCTTCATGGTCAAATTGCTGCAAAGAAACCACTACTAAGGACACCAATAAGAAAAATAAATTTGCTTGGTCCAAGAAACACGCGCAATGGACCAAAGTTGTCCTTTGGTCTAGAGCACAAATTTGAAATTTTTGGTTCCAATCGCCGTGGCTTTGTGAGACGTGGTGTGGGTGAACGGATGATCTCTGCATGTGTATTTCCCAATGTAAAGCATGGAAGAGATGGTGTTGTGGTGTGAGGGTGCTTTGCTGGTGACTGTCTGTGATTTATTTAGAATTCAAGACAGACTTAACCAACATGGCTACCACAGCAATCTGCAGCGATACGCCATCCCATCTGGTTTGGCTTAGTAGGACTATGATATGTTTTTCAAAAGGACAATAACCCAACACATGTCCACTGTGTAAGGGCTATTTGACCAACAAGTAGAATGATGGAGTGCTGCATCAGATGAGCTGGCCTCCACAATCCCCGACATCAACCAAATGGAGATGGTTTGGGATGAGTCGGACTGCAGAGTGAAGGAAAGCAGCCAACAAGTTCTCAGCATATGTGCGAAATCAAGACTGCTGGAAAAGCATTCCAGGTGATGCTGGTTGAGAGAATGCCAAAAGTGTGTAAAGCTATCATCAAGGCAAAGGGTGGCTATTTGAAGAATCTCAATTATAAAATATATTTAGATTTGTTTAACACTTTTTTGGTTACTACATGATTCCATAGTTTTGATGACTTCACTATTATTCTAGAACACCTACTCATTCAAAACCCTTGAATGAGTAGGTGTTCTAAAACCTTTGACCGGTTGTGTACGCCAATTAGGAATGAGGGGGATGATTAGGTGCCAATGATGGAGTGTGGCCAGGTTGGAAATTTAGCAATTACACCCCTAGTCTTACAATAAGTGCCAAGGGATGTTGAATTTTAACGTCCCGTCCAAAAGACAGCACCCTACACAGGGCGATGTCCCCAAGGTTTGAAATGATTATGATTTAGTCAAATCTAATATCTGTTTAGACTTCTTGCGGTCAATTTACAGTCTAAAGATATTCGTTTTATTATGTTCCGGCCCCCGACCATCTGCTCAAGAAAGATTGGCTGGAGGCTGAATCTAGATGATCCCTGGTCTATAATATAAAGACAGAATGTGTATTTAATTTACCCATCTCCATCTGGCTTTCGGGGTCACCTCTTTTTTTGTTGTTGTAAAGATTATAATTTAAAAAAATGGATGCTGCTGAGTTTTAAAAACAGCCTATCACTCGAATATCGTAGCTTTAAAATCAGTGCACGCACGAGCACTCTCTCGCAGTCTTTTTCTCTCTCCATCAATTCCATTCAAATTGCATCCAAAATAGATCATCACGTTCTACTGATATATAGCCCTATATATCAATGTCCTAGCCTACCTCTTTCAGGTAATCCATTCAATTCAGTATTAGTCTTATAATGATCTAATTAATGATGAGTTATGCATAATAAGCTTCTAACTGATAGCCTCTGTCTCTTGAGCAATATGCATTTACCTGTGCTCCGCTGGCCTCTCCTTAAAAAACACACCTTAGCTCTTGGAGTCCCATGCAGGAAAAGCTAGACTAGAATAGCGTGCAGGACATTTTTAGCATTTCTTATACCAAAAGACGATTGTTTGCTGAATGTTAAAAACAGCAGCCAATAGGAAATCACAGGTACTTTGAAAGAAGAGCGAACATGCAATGGCTTTAGGCTATAGCAGTTATTTATTCAGACCCCTAACTATTGAATCGTGAAGAGAAGTTAAAGCCTTCTCCATCTAATTCTAGTCCTATAATATTCAAGGATGTCGTTTGAATGATGGAGATAAGGACAACGGACCTGATTTCATTTAACTGTTGAAAGCAAGGATGGAATGAAGCAATAATAAACAGTGAAAGAGCCTACTAGACTAATAACATTAAGGGAAATATTATGAAAGGTATACATGCGTCAGCCTACTAATTATATAAATAGGCCCTATTATCTTTCAAAATGAAAATAAAATTTGCTAGCCTATCCTTGTAACTTTGTAGGCCGCATGTGCTGCACCAGAATCCCATGTTCTTTCTCTCCGTGCTTAATCATGGTTTGAACAGTGCATAATTCCAGTCCATATAATACAATATAGTACAGTAATACAGTTCACACCGAAAAGGATTAGCCTACTGGAGCTACAGTAGTTTCATTTATTTACACAAAAGAGCCTATACCCAGCTACATCTATGGGCTTTTATGTTTTTTCTGTTGTGCGTAATTTTTTTTTTTTTTATTTCACCTTTATTTAACCAGGTTGAGAACAAGTTCTCATTTACAACTGCGACCTGGCCAAGATAAAGCATAGCAGTGTGAACAGACAACACAGAGTTACACATGGAGTAAACAATTAACAATTCAATAACACAGTGGAAAAAAAAGAGAGTCTATATACATTGTGTGCAAAAGGCATGAGGAGGTAGGCGAATAATTACAATTTTGCAGATTAACACGAGTGATAAATGATATACTTCCGGCGCCGACAGAGATGGCCGCCTCGCTTCGCGTTCCTAGGAAACTATGCCGTTTTTAGTTTTTTTACGTGTTATTTCTGACATTGGTACCCCAGGTCATCTTAGGTTTCATTACATACAGTCGAGAAGAACTACTGAATATAAGAGCAGTGTCAACTCACCATCAGTACGACCAAGAATATGACTTTCGCGAAGTGGATCCTGTGTTCTGCCTTTCACCCAGGACAACGGAATGGATCCCAGCCTGCGACCCAAAAAAATGACTTTGTAAAAGAGGGAAACGAAGCGGTCTTCTGGTCAGACTCCGGAGACGGGCACATCGCGCACCACTCCCTAGCATATTTCTCGCCAATGTCCAGTCTCTTTACAACAAGGTTGATGAAATCCGAGCAAGGGTAGCATTCCAGAGGGACATCAGGGACTGTAACGTTCTTTGCTTCACGGAAACATGGCTCACTCGAGAGATGCTATCGGAGTCGGTGCAGCCAGCTGGTTTCTCCACGCATCGCGCCGACAGAAACAAACATCTTTCTGGTAAGAAGAGCGGCGGGGGCGTATGCTTTATGGTTAAAGAGACGTGGTGTGGTCACAACAACATACAGGAACTCAAGTCCTTCTGTTCACCTGATTTAGAATTCCGCACAACCAAATGTCGACCGCATTATCTACCAAGGGAATTCTCTTAGATTATAATCACAGCCGTATATATTCCCCCCCAAGCAGCGACATCGATGGCTCTGAACAAACTTTATTTGACTCTTTGCGAACTGGAATCCACATATCCTGAGGCTGCCTTCATTGTAGCTGGGGATTTTAACAAGGCTAATCTGAAAACAAGACTCCCTAAATTGTATCAGCATATCGATTGCGCAACCAGGGCTGGTAAAACCTTGGATCATTGCTATTCTAACTTCCACGATGCATATAAGGCCCTCCCCCGCCCTCCTGACCACGACTCCATTTTGTTGCTCCCTGCCTACAGACAGAAGCTAAAACAAGAAGCTCCCACGCTGAGGTCTGTTCAACACTGGTCCGACCAATCTGATTCCACGCTCCAAGACTGCTTCCATCACGTGGACTGGGATATGTTTCGTATTGCGTCAAACAACAACATTGAAGAATACGCTGATTCGGTGAGCGAGTTCATTAGAACGTGCGTTGAAGATGTCATTCCCATAGCAACAATTAAAACATTCCCAAACCAGAAACCATGGATTGATGGCAGCATTCGCGTGAAACTGAAAGCGAGAACCACTGCTTTTAATCAGGGCAAGGTGACCGGAAACATGACCGAATACAAACAGTGTAGCTATTGCCTCCGCAAGGCAATCAAACAAGCTAAGCGTCAGTATAGAGACAAAGTAGAATCGCAATTCAACGGCTCAGATACAAGATGTATGTGGCAGGGTCTACAGTCAATCACGGATTACAAAAAGAAAACCAGCCCAGTCACGGACCAGGATGTCTTGCTACCAGGCAGACTAAATAACTTTTTTGCCCTCTTTGAGGACAATACAGTGCCACTGACATGGCCCGCAACCAAAACATGCAGACTCTCCTTCACTGCAGCCGAGGTGAGTAAAACATTTAAACGTGTTAACCCTCGCAAGGCTGCAGGCCCAGACGGCATCCCCAGCCGCGCCCTCAGAGCATGCACAGACCAGCTGGCTGGTGTGTTTACGGACATATTCAATCAATCGCTATCCCAGTCTGCTTTTCCCACATGCTTCAAGAGGGCCACCATTGTTCCTGTTCCCAAGAAAGCTAAAGTAACTGAGCTAAACGACTACCGCCTAGTAGCACTCACTTCCGTCATCATGAAGTGCTTTGAGAGACTAGTCAAGGACCATATCACCTCCACCCTACCTGACACCCTAGACCCACTCCAATTTGCTTACCGCCCAAATAGGTCCACAGACGATGCAATCTCAACCACACTGCACACTGCCCTAACCCATCTGGACAAGAGGAATACCTATGTGAGAACGCTGTTCATCGACTACAGCTCAGCATTTAACACCAAAGTACCCTCCAAACTCATCATCAAGCTCGAGACCCTGGGTCTCGACCCTGCCCTGTGCAACTGGGTACTGGACTTCCTGACGGGCCACCCCCAGGTGGTGAGGGGAGGTAACAACTTCTCCACCCCGCTGATCCTCAACACTGGGGCCCCACAAGGGTGTGTTCTGAGCCCTCTCCTGTACTCCCTATTCACCCACGACTGCGTGGCCACGCACGCCTCCAACTCAATCATCAAGTTTGCGGACGACACAACAGTGGTAGGCTTGATTACCAACAATGACGAGACGGCCTACAGGGAGGAGGTGAGGGCCCTCGGAGTGTGGTGTCAGGAAAATAACCTCACACTCAATGTCAACAAAACTAAGGAGATGATTGTGGACTTCAGGAAACAGCAGAGGGAACACCCCCCTATCCACATCGATGGAACAGTAGTGGAGAGGGTAGTAAGTTAAGTTCCTCTGCGTACACATCACAGACAAACTGAATTGGTCCACCCACACAGAAAGCATCGTGAAGAAGGTGCAGCAGCGCCTCTTCAACCTCAGGAGGCTGAAGAAATTTGGCTTGTCACCAAAAGCACTCACAAACTTCTACAGATGCACAATCGAGAGCATCCTGTCGGGCTGTATCACCGCCTGGTACGGCAACTGCTCCGCCCACAACCGTAAGGCTCTCCAGAGGGTAGTGAGGTCTGCACAACGCATCACCGGGGGCAAACTACCTGCCCTCCAGGACACCTACACCACCCGATGTCACAGGAAGGCCATAAAGATCATCAAGGACAACAACCACCCGAGCCACTGCCTGTTCACCCCGCTATCATCCAGAAGGCGAGGTCAGTACAGGTGCATCAAAGCTGGGACCGAGAGACTGAAAAACAGCTTCTATCTCAAGGCCATCAGACTGTTAAACAGCCACCACTAACATTGAGTGGCTGCTGCCAACACACTGACTCAACTCCAGCCACTTTAATAATGGGAATTGATGTAAAATATATCACTAGCCACTTTAAACAATGCTACTTAATATAATGTTTACATACCCTACATTATTTCTCATATGTATACGTATGTACTGTATTCTATATCATCTACTGCATCTTTATGTAATACATGTATCACTAGCCACTTTAAACTATGCCACTTTGTTTACATACTCATCTCATATGTATATACTGTACCATTTACTGCATCTTGCCTATGCCGCTCTGTACCATCACTCATTCATATATCTTTATGTACAAATTCTTTATCCCTTTACACTTGTGTGTATAAGGTAGTAGTTTTGGAATTGTTAGTTAGATTACTCGTTGGTTATTACTGCATTGTCGGAACTAGAAGCACAAGCATTTCGCTACACTCGCATTAACATCTGCTAACCATGTGTATGTGACAAAAAATGTTTGATTTGATTCGATCAGATGGTCATGTACAGATATTGGTGTGCAAAAGAGCAGAAAAGTAAATAAATATAAACAGTATGGGGATGAGGTAGGTAAAATTGGGTGGGCTATTTACCGATAGACTATGTACAGTAGCCTACAACATATACAGTATTTAATGGATAATGGCACAATCATTTGGGCTTTTTTGGGCTTGGGCTCATTAAATATATTTAATGTATGGCTCATAAGACTCCGCTAGCATCAGGCTTGAATTTTCGATCAAAGCTCTAATCAAATCCAGACATAGGCCTATTTATATGCTTTATAATGCTTTTTAATGACACTTACGGTTTTGGCGGGAAATACCAGGTTAACCGGGGGAAAAGTGATTTATTCTCAGGATGGAACATTTGTAAAATACCCTTGTCTCTAACTGAAAAATTCCTTTCACATGAATTCAGGAATAATTATAGCGAGCTCCTTCTCTAACGGATACCATATACGGTCATGTAAAACTGAGTCATTATCAGTTACTCACAGCTCTGCAGTTGCATCTTACAGCGCTGCGTATCCATGGGAAACAGGGTCAGGTCCAGGGGACAGGATAGAGTGACAGACAACCTGGGAACAGAAAATGCAGAACCACAATTATGCAAATAAATGGAATTATCGTCTGTTAGTTGCAATTGTTTCTTAAATGGTATAGACTGGTCAAACTGATGTGAAAAATATATAAAAAAATGTCCGTGTCCTTGATTTTAAGTATGAGCTAGATGGAGATAGAGCTGCTGGGGATTCAGACTTCTAAAACTCTTTCCCCCAAAATCTGTTCATGAATACCGCAAAGCTACATTATTCAGCAGAATGTGGGCCTCTATTTCATCATTTCAGAGACAATGGAGAGTGCTGAATGATTGAAAATGACGGTTCCTCCTGCTCTTAAAAGCTTTTTTGTCGGCTCCGGGAATAAATTCTCAATGCAAGCGACGCCTTTGTTGTGCGTGAGCAGAGACGGAGTTGCATATTTATTTCCCAGCCTTCCAGTTGCACATGAAAGCTTTGTTTTTGGGTGCTCCAGACTCTAGAGGTATGCAACACCACTGAAAAGGGTGGTGTTACTTTAGTGTTTTTACAGCTTTCTCCATCCAATCCTGTGTATACACAGTACACACATTACAGTAGATCATCACAAACACAGTAAGCTTAGGGAGTGACTCCGAGCTTTTAGCCCTGAGTGACATGAAAATGCATGTGTGGGGCATCCAATATGGGATCGGAATTACGCAGTCACGCAGCCAAGCTTCAGTACTTGAGAGTGTGAGAGGTTCAAAAGTAAACATCATACTGTAGTTACAACAGCTAATGCCACCTTGTCAGGTGATAAGGAATACTAATGTCATGTCTAGACTAACCTAACATAGCAGGCGTAAAAGAAGCGACTGAAACTAGATCCCCAACATACTGGTCTTGACAAGAAGACAAATGTTAGAGGTTCGCTTCTGCGCTGTTCAACCAATCTAGTAAATTTGTTGTTAAGATGGAGTGTCGCCTTGTTAACGTCCAAAAGTAGAAGTCGTGTCACAGGCTCCCATTACATTTCCCCCAAAAACCGGAACATCCGGTTGTTGGGGACTCAGCAGAGGCTAAGTCTTGACAGATGGGGAGCAAGTAGAGGGAGAACTGACTGGGGAGATGAACATTGGACTGTATTAGTGGGGGAAAGCATTTTTAATGTGCTAATCTTTGGGCTGGGTGAAGCGGAGTGGAGTACTGTGGGAAAATACAAACTAGCAGTGAGAGAAGAAAAAGAGAGTGGGTGAGGGAAGACCACCCAGCTAGTAGAGTAGTTGTAACCAGCTGGTAGAGTGGAAATGGTGGGCATCTGAAGGGGGGGGGTGCTTTCAATAATGTGTGTCTGTGTGTGTGTTAGTGGTGCGCGGGTCAGCCGTTTGCTCATCCACACCTGCCCGCAATTGCTAATAACCCATCCACAACCACCCGACTATGTACTATGTGATGAAGGGAAAATGAGGCCCGTACCAAACCTTATCCCGCTAATACAACTGACTAGGTATCCCCTTTCCTTTCCCTTCCCTTAATAGAGAACATGTGCTGTAGGTTACAGTCAGAGACAGCAGAACAATTTGACAGATTAAGAGGTTTCTGATTCTAATTTCCAACATTTGGTAGGCTTTGTGTTTAGTCAACTTGCCTATAACTAGATACATACAGCTTATCTTCTGCCAATATACAGTATGTTGCCGTAGAAAACGAAATAAACCCTTGCTCAATGCTTCAATATAGTTGACATTGGTTCTGTCGTCTCTGCTTCTTTCGTGGAGCAAAAACACTTACGGACCATGGTCAAAATGCAATTGCATTAAAAGAAAATCGAAATCGAAAATTAAAATTTCTTTTAAAAAACTGGAAAGAATTGTCAAAATGTCCATATATCATCAGTTTGACCAGTTTTAAGGAAAATAGAAAGCATGAAAACATCCCAACATGTTTCTGATAAGATTGTCAGTTCAGCTGTGATTAATAGGCCTATTTATGTGGTTGAAATACTATTAGCTTTTATACTGAACAAAAATAAACAACAATTTCAAAGATTTTACTGAGTTACAGTTCGTATAGAAGGAAAATCAGAAATACCGCCCCCCCCCCGTAAATGCCAAATTAAATGTTTCATCCCCCTCTTCCCCATAGGACGATTAGCAATACACATGTATGCTTCAAGTTCAACAAGTCTCTCTTCTAAAATACATAAATGTAACACTCACCTCATACTGATGAGTACGTCACCATTGCGGAAGATGAAGAGGAGAATGTTCTCCTGGGTGACGTCGTGGAAGTTGGCACTCTTCTCGTTAGCGAAGAACAGATCAGGTTTCCACAGGCATTTGAACATCTTTGGATCCACGGTGAGCGAGTCAGACTTAAAGTCCCGAGGTAGCTTGAGTCTGGGATCGTTCCATCGCTACCTCAGGAAGATGTTCACTCTGTAATCCTGTTATGTTCACAGTTGGGAACACAAAAACATGGTAAAACCTTAGTCTTGTGGTTGTTGTCAGTAATGGAGAGATTTGTCCTTGAATGTTTGCAAGTTTAAAATATTTAAGCTAAATCCAGGCAAAAAGACAACAGAGAAATCCAGGACACAAAAGACCTGGCCCACAGCTATGCTAACCAATAGCTGAGCTAACGTTATGGATCAATGTAAAGTTCATATATTACCCTAAATACCGTAAACTCAGCAAAAAAAGAAACGTCCTCTCACTGTCAACTGCGTTTATTTTCAGCAAACTTAACATGTGTAAATATTTGTGTGAACATAACGAGATTCAACAACTGAGACATAAACTGAACAAGTTCCACAGAAATGTGACTAACAGAAATGGATTAATGTGTCCCTGTACAAAGGGGGGGGGGGGGGTCAAAATCAAAAGTAACAGTCAGTATCTGGTGTGGCCACCAGCTATATTAAGTACTGCAGTGCATCTCCTCCTCATGGACTGCACCAGACTTGCCGTGAAATGTTATCCTACTCTTCCACCTGCAAGTTCCCTGACATTTCTGGGGGGGAATGGCCCTAGCCCTCACTCTCTGATCCAAAAGGTCCCAGGCGTGCTCAATGGGATTGAGATCCAGGCTCTTCGCTGGCCATGGCAGAACACTGACATTCCTGTCAGGAAAACACACATATTGAGCAGTATGGCGTGGCATTGTCATGCTGCGGGGTCATGTCAGGATAAGACTGCAGGAAGGGTACCACATGAGAGAGGAGGATGTCTTCCGTGTAACGCACAGCGTTGAGATTGCCTGCAACGACAACAAGCTCTGTCCGATGATGCTGTGACACACCGCCCCAGACCATGACACCTCCAAAACGATCCCACTCCAGAGTACAGGCCTCGATATAACGCTAATTTCTTTGACGATAAACGCAAATCCAACCATCACCCCTGGTGAGACAGAACCGCAACTTGTCAGTGAAGAGCAGTTTTTGCCATTTTGCCAGTCTTGTCTGGTCCAGCGACGATGGGTTTGTGCCCATTGGCGACATTGTTGCCGGTGATGTCTGGTGAGGACCTGCCTTACAACAGGCCTACAAGCCCTCAGTCCAGCCTCTCTCAGCCTATTGCGGACAGTCTGAGCACTGATGGAGGGATTGTGTGTTCCTGGTGTAACTCGGGCAGATGTTGTTGCCATCCTGTACCTGTACCGCAGATGTTATGTTCGTATGTACCAATCCATGTGGTCTGCCACTGCGAGGACGATCAGCTGTCCATCCTGTCTCCCTGTAGTGCTCTCTTAGGCGTCTCACAGTACGGACATTGCAATTTATTGCCCTGGCCACATCTGCAGTCCTCATTCCTCCTTGCAGCATACCTAAGGCATGTTCACTCAGATGAGCAGGGAACCTGGGCATCTTTCTTTTGGTGTTTTTCAGAGTCAGTAGAAAGGCCTCTTTGATGTCCTAAGTTTTCATAACTGTGACCTTAATTGCATACCGTCTGTAAGCTGTTAGTGTCTTAACGACCATTCCACAGGTGCATGTTCATTCATTGTTTATGGTTCATTGAACAAGCATGGGAAACAGTGTTTAAGTCCTTTACAATGAAAATCTGTGAAGTTATTTGGATTTCTACTAATTATCTTTGAAAGACAGGGTCCTGAAAAAGGGACATATCTTTTTTTGCTGAATTTGTCGTCCTGCTAATAACGGAGTTAATAATATATATGTGAGAATATCCAATGGGCTTTTATATAATTCTAAATTAATAATAGCCACTTAGTTAAAAAATAACAAGATTTTGGAGATTTCGTTTTCAAATAACATAAAATGAGCAAGAAAAAAGGCCATTCAAGAACATGGGGTGAGACGTCTCTAACTTCTAAATAAAGCCAGTTTGTTATTTTGAATTATTTATTTCTGTTTTTTAAAACCTACAGTCATCTCATGGATCTCCCAGTCGAGGCCGGCACAGATTGTTGAACCAGAATCTGCAGCAACAAGTAGTCAGACTTGCTCTGATTAATATTTGACAAGCAAACCTGACTTTCTGGAGTTAAATGTCAAAAAAGTGTGATTACTATTCATCATTAGTCAATTGGAAGTGTTAACAGGTAGTTCAGACTGCTAACAACATGGCTGACTTCTTCCCACGAACTCTACCAACTGATTACAAACAAGAATTGGGCTGCCTTTACACAGGCAGACCAATTCTGATATTTTATTTATTAACTGGTCTTCTGAAGAATATCGGATATGAAAACATCTGATGTGATTGGTCAAAAGACCAATTAATGGGAGAATAAAAAAAATCAGAATTGGGCTGCCTGTGTAAACATAGACCAAGTTACTTCAACATGATATTCTTAGGTTCTACAGATGCAGAGAAAGGCTGATTGTATTTCTATTTAGAGCAATCAATACAATGGTAACATGAAATGAACTGTTTAGGTAGGGGTGTTGCAATGATTCAAAGGGTTATCAATACAGCAACAAGGAATGATGCAAAAGCCTAATTAAGAGCTCAGACCATAATTGTTTACGAGAACATTTCACTCAGTGACGCTTTATGTAACATTCTGTTGTGGTGTATGCCAAATTCTGTTGAAGAGCAGGTGTAGGGAGGGGCTATTAGTGCAAAACATGGAGACGGATGTCCTGTCAAATAATCTCCAAACACACTAGCTGTGTCTATGTGTGTGTGCCTTGTTAATTTTTTTATCAGTTTAATTAACAGTTTTTTTTAACCATCTTCATTAACAGTATAAATTCATAAACAAAATGTCCGATAGTTCTTCAGCTGTAGGGTATTCAATGCGGCAAGCGGGTGGTTTGATTTATTATGATTTTTTCTTTTGAGGGGGAGCTCACTCAATATACTTTAAAATGACTAAAACCAATTCGAAACTGTGTAGAAATGATAATGGACCTACATTTATACTGTGTCCAGCTCACTAATAATCACCTAAATTAGAGCTAGACAGTCAGGGAGTATCGAAAACTGACAGAGAGGAAATACACATGATCAAAAGTATGTGAACACCTGCTCGCTGAACGTCACATTCCAAAATCATGGGCATTAATATGGAGTTGGTCCCTCCTTTGCTTCTATAACAGACTCCATTAGATGTTGGAACATTGCTGTGGGGACTTACTTCCATTCAGCCACGTGAGTTCGGGCACTGATGTTGGGCGATTAGGCCTAGATCGCAATCAGCATTCCAATTCAACCCAAAGGTGTTTGATGGGGTTGAGGTCAGGGCTCTGTGCAGGCCAGTCAAGTTCTTCCACACTGTATGGACCTCGTTTTGTGAATGGAAGCATTGTTATGCTGAATCAGGAAAGGGCCTTCTCCAAACTCGCCGGTCCCATTCTGTGAGCTGGTGTGGCATACCACTTCTTGGCTGAGCCATTGTGGCTCCTAGACATTTCCACTACACAATAACAGCACTTACAGTTTGACCGGGGCAGCTCTAGCAGGGCAGAAATTTGACGAACTGGCATTCTATGACGGTGGCACATTGAAAGTCACAGAGCTCTTCAGTAAGGCCAATCTACTGCCTATGTTTGTCTATGGAGATTGCATGGCTGTGTGTACAGTTGTATAAACCTGTCAGCAATAGTTGTGGCTGAAATTGCAAATCCAATCATTTGAAGGGGTGTCCACATACACTATATATACAAAAGTATAACCAATTTTCAGTGTGGCCCTCGTTGAAGACCGAATGCGGCGCCTGGGGCAAAGTTTGTTTGACACCTCTGCAATACATTATGGCCTTAACTTCTTGACCATACTTGAGACGCAGACGTCTCAAGTATGCCCCTGGAAATGCAAATGCGCTACGCTAAATGCTAAATGTACTCGTTACAACTCAATCTTTGATCAAAATTCACAAGCAGGGTATTGAATTAAAGCTACACTCGTTGTGAACCTAGCCAGCAAGTCAGATTTTTAAAATGCTTTTCGGCGAAAGCATCAGAAGCTACTATTTTATAGTATGCACCCCCCAAAATGCCAGCACGACACGTAAACAACAGATTTTGCGGTAGCCGGCGCTACCCAAAACGCAGAAATAAAATATAAAACATTCCTTACCTTTGACGAGCTTCTTTCTTGGCACTCCTATATGCCCCATAAACATCACTATTGGGTCTTTTTTTCGTTTAAATCGGTCCATATATACCCAAAATAGCTTTGTATGGAAGCTGTGTCATTCAGAAAAAATCATCGTTTTTAAACGCTGTCTTCACTTGCAAAACAATGGCTTCTAATATCTTCCTCAACTGCATCCGGGTGAAGACTGGGAAAATGGAGGTCAGATAGATGGATTTTCCAACAATTAATTCAATTGAAAATGAGGACAATGGCGCCATCGTGCGGAATTTGTATGAATTTCAGGCAGATCGATATTAAATTCTGTTCTCTTTTAACAACTGGTGGAAGTGACTTATGGAAATTATTTTTAGCTTTCAGAGAGCAGTTTTTCTTGCGTTTTTCAATGAAACACAC
Source organism: Oncorhynchus clarkii lewisi (assembly GCF_045791955.1). Lineage (NCBI taxonomy): Eukaryota > Metazoa > Chordata > Actinopteri > Salmoniformes > Salmonidae > Oncorhynchus > Oncorhynchus clarkii. The sequence continues at coordinate 37,665,754 of NC_092177.1, read as the reverse complement.
GATCTGTTATAGTCACAGCCGTGATTTAACCAGTTTTATAAACTTCAGAGTGTTTTCTATCCACACATACTAATCATATGCATATACTATATTCCTGGCATGAGTAGCAGGACGCTGAAAAGTTGCGCGATTTTTAACAGAATTTTCGAAAAAGGAGGGGGTAGAAGTAAGATTAAAGGTCCAATGCAGCCGTTTTTATCTCAATATCATATGTGAGCCATTCAAACATAAAGCATATTTTAATAAAAAAATAAACACATTTGGGCAGAAATGCCTCCTGGAACATGTGAACTTTCAAGTGCCTTAATGTTGGGGCTAGGGTGGCACAAGGAGTTCCCTAAAGGGAACACGCCCTCCCATTCAGCTGAAAAGAAAAACATATTATTTAGAAATATTTAACTTTCACACATTAACAAGTCCAATACAGCAAATGAAAGATAAACATCTTGTTAATCTACCCATCGTGTCTGATTTTTAAAATGTTTTACAGCGAAAACACAACATATATTTATGTTAGATGACCACCAAATTCAAAAACACACAGCGACATTTCACAGTCACAAAAGCATAAATATAGATAAAATGAATCACTAACCTTTGATTATCTCCATCAGATGACACTCATAGGACATCATGTTATACATGTATTGTGTGTTTTGTTCGATAATGTGCATATATATATATATATATATATATAAAAATCTCAGTTTACATTGGTGCGTTACGTGCAGTAATGTTTTGATTCCAAAAAATCCAGTGATTTTGCAGAAATACTCACAACAAACATTGATAAAAGATGCAAGTGTTATTCACAGAATTAAAGATAAATGTATCCTCTATGCAACCGCTGTGTCAGATTTTTCTTTTTTTTACTTTACGGAAAAAGAATCAGCTGAGAACGGCGCTCAGAACCCAAAGAAATAGACGCCATTTTGGCATCAACAGAAGCTACAAAAAACACTATAAATATTCACTTACCTTTGAATATCTTCATCAGAAGGCAGCTCCAGGAATCGCAGTTCGACAATAAATGACTGATTTGTTCCATAAAGTTCCAAAAAGCCCATAATTTGGCCACTTGCTGTTAGCTTGTTCAGCCCAGCATTCAACCCTCAAAAAGCATGAGCAATTCCTCCAGTCAAAAACTCAAAAAGTTCCGTTACAGGTCGTAGAAACAAGTCAAATGATGTATGCAATCCATATTTAGGATGTTTTAAACATTAATCAGCAATAAGGTTCCAACCGGAGAATTTCAATGTCTGAAGAAAAGCATAGGAACGGGAGGACACTCTCTTGTGATCGCGCGTAATGAGACAGAGGATTTCTGCCAGACCACCCACTCAAAGAGCTATTATGAGCCCCACCATGCTCATCCATATCTAAGGTGGACATCCAATGGCACTGTTTTCTAAATTGAGTTCTCACTTCCTGTTTGGATTTCTTCTCAGGTTTTTGTCTGCCATATGAATTCTGTTATACTCACAGACATAATTCAAACAGTGTTAGAAACTTCAGAGTGTTTTCTATCCACCAGTAATAATAATATGCATATATTCCCATCTGGGAAAGAGTAGGAGGCCGTTTACTCTGGGCACGCCTTTCATCCAAAAGTGAAAATGCTGCCCCCTAGCCTCAACAGGATATGCCATCTGAAAATACTAATACAATTGTTAAATTACGAGCCTAGTAAGTTTAGACACGAAAAAAGTCAAGAACCTTCCCGCTAGCCATGATTGGCTGAGATAATGGATGGGCTGAACATGCCGAGAGATGAGTTCAGATTGGTCTGCCATGTAGCATGCTGTCATAACATGAGCTAGACAGTATGTGGAGGTAATCCTTTCGAACGAGGCTTTTTAGAAAATATATCACATAGTAAAACTGCAAAAGTGTTATAAACTTTCAAAGCGGAATTACTTTCCCATTGTTCCTCAAATTGAATGTATGATATACCATGTTCTAGCTCTGAGTCGCTACTTTTATCCATTGTAAAAAACACCATTTCAAAATGGTGAATCGAGCCGGTCAGTCACATATAATTTCCGGGTAAAAATTAAGTACCTTACTGTAATTGTTTTCAATTAAAATGTTCAAAAAGAAACAAAAAATACTGTAACTTCAAAGCAATTTTCTAAAGCAAGAATTTTGCTAGGCCTGTCAGGGAGTGGTCGGAAAGGGGAGGGGAAAACTATCTGTCATTGGCAGAGCCAGCCTGGTGAAGTCAAGGCAGGCTAAAACTTCATCCCACCAAAACAGGCTGAACTTTCAGGTGTTTTTTTCTCCAAAAAGCTCTTACAATAATGGGCATTATCCTCATTTAACAGTATTATTCCAACCAGATAGTGTGGAAATATACAGTATATAAAATAAAGGCAAATAACAATTTTGACTGCACTGGGCCTTTAACAACTTACCATAATAGTATGTTTAACAGGCTTATCTTTAACTATACCCTGACATTAACTTAACCAACATCTGTTGCATTCCAAATTTCACACCTGATTTTTGTATATCTCTAAAGATGAAATGTATTCTCCACGGCCGGGTATCAACCACATGTCTGCCACTATGAATTTGGCAAAGGTTTAACACATCCACCAAGTGTAATCAAAGAGGAAAACTAGAGTCGGAGATGCCTTATAAAACATTGTGGGGATTTATTGTCCACTGCAACATCAAATTAGTCATCCTCTCCAGGCAACTGTGCCTCAAAGTGAAAATGAATGTATTAACTATGGTGGGCGTGCAGCAGAGAGGAGCATTCAGCCGAGGTGTAAATGACCGACTAGTATTTAAAAAGCTCAGAAGCACAGAAGTGCTTTTTGGACCCTTTTTCAAAATGAATTTAGATTTTTTTGTCAATAATAATGTATAAGAACTGTATGAACATACCTTTGTCATATTTTATTGAGTTGTCCATAGGTGTATGTTTTGTCCATTTGCAATATGCTATCATAGGAAGTCTGAAAGTCAAAGACAAAGGTCAGTGAACCATTGCCAAATGCAATACAAAACGTCCAAATGCAATATATAAGTATTGAAAGTGCCAAATCAGAATGTTATGTCCATTTGCCATATATGATCATAGGAAGTCGGCTTCCGAAACAAAAAGTCAGTGAACCATGTCCAAATGGAATTAATACTGCCCAAATGATACAGTGGGGCAAAAAAGTATTTAGTCAGCCACCAATTGTGCATGTTCTCCCACGTATAAAGATGAGAGAGGCCTGTAATTTTCATCATAGGTACACTTCAACTATGACAGACAAAATGAGGAAAAAAATCCAGAAAATCACATTGTAGGATTTTTAATGAATTTATTAGCAAATTATGGTGGAAAATAAGTATTTGGTCACCTACAAACAAGCAAGATTTCTGGCTCTCACAGACCTGTAACTTCTTCTTTAAGAGCCTCCTCTGTCCTTCAGAGGAGTATTAATGTATTAATGGCACCTGTATTAATGGCACCTGTTTGAACTTGTTATCAGTATAAAAGACACCTGTCCACAACCTCAAACAGTCACACTCCAAACTCCACTATGGCCAAGACCAAGAGCTGTCAAAGGACACCAGAAACAAAATTGTATACCTGCACCATGCTGGGAAGACTGAATCTGCAATAGGTAAGCAGCTTGGTTTGAAGAAATCAACTGTGGGAGCAATTATTAGGAAATTGAAGACATACAAGACCACTGATAATCTCCCTCGATCTGGGGATTCACGCAAGATCTCACCCGAGGGGTCAAAATGATCACAAGAACGGTGAGCAAAAATCCCAGAACCACACGGGGGGACCTTGTCAATGACCTGCAGAGAGCTGGGACCAAAGAAACAAAGCCTACCATCAGTAACACACTACGCCGCCAGGGACTCAAATCCTGCAGTGCCCGACGTGTCCCCCTGCTTAAGCCAGTACATGTCCAGGCCCGTCTGAAGTTTGCTAGAGAGCATTTGGATGATCCAGAAGAAGATTGGGAGAATGTCATATGGTCAGATGAAACCAAAATATAACTTTTTGGTAAAAACTCAACTCGTCGTGTTTGGAGGACAAAGAATGCTGAGTTGCATCCAAATAATACCATACCTGCTGTGAAGCATGGGGGTGGAAACATCATGGGTTGGGGCTGTTTTTCTGCAAAGGGACCAGGACGACTGATCCGTGTAAAGGAAAGAATGAATGGGCCATGTATCGTGAGATTTTGAGTGAAAACCTCCTTCCATCAGCAAGGGCATTGAAGATGAAACGTGGCTGGGTCTTTCAGCATGACAATGATCCCAAACACACCGCCCAACGCCCTGGCTTCGTAAGAAGCATTTCAAGGTCCTGGAGTGGCCTACCCAGTCTCCAGATCTCAACCCCATAGAAAATCATCGGAGGGAGTTGAATGTCCGTGTTGCCCAGCAACAGCCCAAAAACATCACTGCTCTAGAGGAGAGCTGCATGGAGGAATGGGCCAAAATACCAGCAACAGTGTGTGAAAACCTTGTGAAGACTTACAGAAAACATTTGACCTATGTCATTGCCAACAAAGGGTATATAACAAAGTATTGAGATAAACTTTTGTTATTGACCAAATACTTATTTTCCACCATAATTTGTAAATAAATTCATAAAAAATCCTACAATGTGATTTTCTGGATTTTTTTTCTCATTTTGTCTGTCATAGTTGAAGTGTACCTGTGATGAAAATTACAGTCCTCTTTCATATTTTTAAGTAGGAGAACTTGCACAATTGGTGGCTGACTAAATACTTTTTTTGCCCCACTGCATATATCACGATGTTAAAAACCTCTTAGAACCACCCATCCCGGATCCGGTATATTTGTCATCAGCAACCGATGAATAGCATAGCGCAACAGTCAAAAAATATTACTAGAAAATATTCTTATTCATGAAATCACAAGTGAAATATAGAGAAACACAGCTTAGCCATTTGTTAATCACCCTGTCGTCTCAGACTTTGAAATGATGCTTTACAGCCAAAGCAATACAAGCGTTTGTGTAAGTTTATCGATAGCCTAGCATAGCATCATGTACACTTAGCATCAGGAAGCTTGGTCACGAAAATCAGAAAAGCAATCAAATTAACCATTTACCTTTGATGATCTTCAGATGTTTTCACTCACGAGACTACCAGTTAGACAGCAAATGTTCCTTTTGTTTCATAAAGATATTTTTTATATCCAAACACCTCCGTTAGTTTGGTGCGTTATGCCCAGGAATCCACCGGAAATAGCGGTCACAACAACGCAGACAAAAATTCAAAATTATATCCATAATGTCGACAGAAACATGGCAAACGTTTCTTTATAATCAATCCTCAAGGTGTTTTTCAAATATCTATTCGATAACATATCAACCTCTCTCTTTTGCACAAAAATCACTCTGAGAGCCCCCACCTGACCACTTACGTAATGTGGTCGTTCACGCTCATTCTTCAAAATAAAGGCCTGATACTATGTCTAAATGCTGTAGACACCTTAGGGAAGCCATAGAAAAAGGAATCTGGTTGATATCCCTTTCAATGGTCAATAGGGATGCGTAGGAACACAGATGTTTCAAAATAAGAGTCACTTCCTGATTGGATTTTTCTCAGGCTTTTGCCTGCAATATCAGTTCTGTTATACTCACAGACAATTACATTTTTGCAAACTTTAGAGTGTTTTCTATCCTAAGCTGTCAATTATATGCATATTCTAGCATCTGGTCCTGAGAAATAGGCCGTTTAATTTGGGAACGTTATTTTTCCAAACTTAAAAATAGTGCCCCCTAGCCCTGAATCAACCTAGGTCTATTTGTCATGTATGATGACAAATAGGGGCCCTACTGGATGGGCACAGGTGGGGGAGGGGGCTCCCTACCCAGCCGTGGACCCCTTGAACCCCCCTAAAGGCATTAAAAAAAATGGGCTCCTGGTAACCTGTTCCGATCACCAGGAGCACGGCTGTCCATTTCCAATATGTTTCAATGGGCATTTACCATCACGAATTTGACATGCTCAAAAATACTGCAGAAATGCGAAACTGACTGGCCCGATGAACTCGGGATGGCCAGGCAGTGATAGTGGTTCCTCTCCATCGCTCGTTGTGTTGATTTCATCATGTTCATTTGTTGATGGTTTTTCACTGTTTAATCATATTGCAAATGTCCAAAAGTCAGCCAGCAAGTCAGCGTCCATCAGTCAATAAAATATGATTCTGACGCCAAATCCACTTTGTCCAATTCGGTTTAGAAGCCAACTATCACATATTTCAGAGCAGGCCCAAAATTCACAGCGCCTTCTGTTTAAACCATAGTAAAAACATAAACCACGTAGTTACGTTCTAGCTACGGGTCCAGTTGACATTATGTGTAGGGCTAGCTGAGGTGACTATGAATCCCGAGTTTCGTCTCGATAGGTCATTTGGAGCCCGAGCAGCGACCTCAATTTGTGCTGAAAAATCCACTTTTTCCGGGCATTGCTACGGTGTCCTTGAATGAGCTATCGGACAGAAATGTTAGGGTCCGTCTCTGCGGGCCGAGGCTGTTTCAATGCACCTAGTCCTGTGACTCTGGGACTTTTCTAAATGTTGTCATTTTCGCGATGGTCAAAATAAATTGAAGTTATTGCAAATGTAAGAGATTGTTTCTCGGTCTGAGTACCTTCTAGAGCCACATAACTCACACTTGAGCTCTAAAACAGGTTTCTAAAGTTTCAGAGCTCTAGGTGTGACGGTTCTTTGATAGTTTGAACGAAGGTAACTTTTGCAGGCTCTGTGTGTCTGTAAGCCCCACACTGTGTCACTCCATCCTTGCTGTGTGTGTGTGTGTGTGTGTGTGTGTGTGTGTGTGTGTGTGTGTGTGTGTGTGTGTGTTTCTTGGAAATCTGATGGGAGAAATGACCGATTTACAGTTCATGAGGGTTGCCTAATCACACATATGAAGTTCTGGAAAGATCTGACTTTAAGTTGTTGGAAAAATTACTTGTGTCATGCACAAAATAGATGTCCTCACCGACTTGCCAAAATTATAGATTGTTAACAAGACATTTGTGGAGTGGTTGAAAAATGAGTTTTAATGACTCCAATCTAAGTGTATGTAAACCTCCGACTTCAACTGTATATCTTTTTTTTTTATATAAAACAAATGAATAATCCAGGGAAGCGTTATTGTGACAGGGTAATGTATACAGGGTAATGTAGGAACCAAAGTGTTGGTCAGTTTTTATTAGAGGACCCTATAACCTTTAGATACTTAATGTAGCTGAAATATTTATGCTTCACACCTATTCCTCTGATTTCGAACAAGTATTGGGCCGCCTGCAGACCAATTTCAAACCCCAAAAATATTTATTTTATAAAGAATGTTTTTGAGAACTCAGTCGGGGTCTCAACTTCCTGTTGAGAGTCAGAATAATACAATACACAATGTGCAATTTAGTCACATCAGTCACTCATTTAGCCCATGTCAACATTTTTATTTTTATGATTGGTACATTGGTTTAGCGCCCAGCTATCTAAACTTGTAATAAGCATGGTCAAATTACCAACCGGGTTGGGGCCCATTGAACATCAGTTATCATATTAAAAACGGTAAACATTTGCCTCTACCCTATAGAAAAATTTGTAGAATTCCAGGAAATTAGCTGTAAAACTTAATTTCTCTCAGCCCCATGGCAAAATGTGCAGGATTAGCATTAGTAGCTAACATGATTTAGTCACAACTTGCTAAGAAAAAACAAACTAGCTGTTTGAAGACCGTAAGAAACACAAACAAATAGTGTAATTATAGAAACCTTGTGGATTTATATTAAAAAGCAAAGTAGAAATAGCATTGTTGTTATCAACATCTTGTTGCATGTACTACATTGACCATGAAGACCAATGACTGTATACGCAGACTGAAGTTGGTCTTGAGTTCAAATAACAACAACTGCGCTCCTTGAGTGACAGGGGGCGGGGCTAGATCTGTGTGTAAAGCGGCATAGAGCGAGAGAGAGAGGGAGCGGAGGACTCAAGTAGCGGAGTAAACTATAAAAATGCACGTTACATGTAGCGTATCACATTTAAACAAACCAAACATTTTAATACCGTTATAGATGGTAAAGTAAAAAAACAAACCAGTCCGTCTATCAATATTGGTATATAGTATACCGCCCAGCCCTATCAAATACACAAGTTTCCTGCAACAGGGTGATCAAATGAAGATCCCTCATCTGTAGGCCCAGAGTGGCTAAGGAACAGATTGTTAACTATTCTGCTCCTCCCATATGTGGAATCAAAAGACGGAAAAGAAAGTAGGTAGGTTATTAAGAAGTTTAAACAGCATTCTCTTTAATGTCTCTAAAAGTGAGTCAGGGTCAAATCTCGTTCTTGAGTATAATATATGTTCATTAGCATTTGGAAACACAGTTCTTTCAACAATTAAGCCATCAGATAAATGAGCCATGAACGCCTCTATTCCAATAACGATCCAATGTTAAATCATCTGATGCATCTTCCCAAACATGTAGGAAGAAGGCTTTTTTTTCCCCAATTCACATATTTTTTAAATTGTATTTTACCTTTATTTAACTAGGCAAGTCAGTTAAGAACAAATTCTTATTTTCAATGACGGCCTAGGAACAGTGGGTTAACTGCCACAGATGTTTACCTTGTCAGCTCGGGGATTTGATCTTGCAACCTTTCAATTACAAGTCCAATGCTCTAACCTCTAGGCTACCTGCCGCCCCACGCTGATTAATAATGTACTATTATATTGGCGATTGATGAAATTATATGTTGATCAAGTGGAATTGGACCATGGTGGTTGGAGTAGGTTAAAGATGCCCCTAAATAATGATCTAAGATTAGGGTTGTGATTTAGCCTAATGGTTAAGGTCAGGATTTGGGGAGGGTAAACTGATTCTAGCAGCTCTAGTTAAAAAAAAAAACTAAAGCAATGATAAATCTAAGCGTAGGCGGTAGTGCTATAGGTTCAGTGGTGTGTGAAATATTTGTACTATTTTCACAATCACAATTATTGCTGGCGTTGTAGCGAAAGGGCTTGATGAATAAACAAGTTGTTGGTGTGTCGAGGATTGGCCTCTCACTGGCCAATCTGAGGGTGCTGCATGGCAAAATATTTGATTGCTTCAAGTTGTGTATTTATGGTCTTTTATGTATTGCCTTGGAATCAACTCCAATTCCAATGTTAGTCGGTTATAGTTTGTTAAATGGCTTACAGAAACAAAATGAAGACATATCCCATCTTTACTAAATAGGTTAACTTGAACCCATTTGCAGTCCACATTGTTCTAAGTAATTGTCTGGTTTCAATAGCATTCACACTGATATAGGGGCTAGGCCTACTGTAATTGCATTCTGGCTGAGCATGGACATGCCAAACATTGTCAATAAGCAAGATTCAATTCATTATTGATAAGGCCTAAAAAGAGAACAGATAATTTTATCAAATTCTAAACAAAACAACAATTTGTTTTAAATAGACTACTTTAAAGGAACCACAATTTCTCCCCGCAGGCATATAATATTAAAACAACGCAGACTATGGAGGGTTTTACGCACATCCAAAGCAGGACCTGCATAGCTAAAATAATGTGGGCCTGCCTACAAAGCATAGATAAAAAGGGAATGTCCGCTCATCACAAACTTTATATTTTAATAAAGCTTTGGTGATTAATATTTATTTCCAAATGGTCTTAGCAACCAAACCCTTTATTTTAATTGTATTTTTTTAAATTTAATTAACCAGGCAAGTCAGTTAAGAACAAATTCTTATTTACAATGACGGCCTACAGTTGACAGTCTTGACTATTTCGCAAATTGCATTGGGCAGCCTTCATTTAGAGGCTATGCTTGGTTTTTAATCATTTGGAGAAAAAACCATGAGCTTTTAGGCAAGTATACAGGCACCAAATGCACATTAGGCTACAATTGTACCATCTGCATATGGGCAGCATGTGTCATGGCTGGATAGGCTGTGTTTCCGCTGTCATAATTCATGCCATAACAAACTGTTTTACTGCACTGTTGGTTAAGGGCTTGTAAGTAAGCATTTCACGGTAAAGTCAACACTTGCTGTATTCAGAGCATTTGACAAATATGGTTTTATTTGATTTATAACAAGGTTTTTGGTTGGTCTTAAATATCCGTATCAGCGCTTCCTGAAATTAGCACTTTGAATCATGTTTTTAAGGACACACCTCAAATATTTCCACCCTGCCCATCTGAGCACAAGCGAGCTGATATAAGACAGGTCAATTGCCAAACCTGACGTAAGGGCTGGAAAATGCCAGTGCGCTAGTTTCCACATGACAAAATTGCAAACGAACTTACGTTTGACACTAGCGCCACCTTAATGCCAGCCGAAAATAGAGCCCTAGATCCGTGCCTAGGAGGAATTTCTAACACACAGTGAAGAAGTCTTACTATAGTGGTCTCCTGGATTGACCCACAGCTGTTTATGAATATGTTAACTTCAACCATCCACAGGAATGCCTGAAAAAAAAGAAAAGTTAGAGTAGCAGAAATGGAAAACAGGCAGCATGAGGACCTCTCATTCCCAATGCTACTGAACTGTACAGGTTTAACCTGTGTTTTAAATTAGATACAATTGTACTATCCTGCAAGGAGGGAAATTCATTTCCACACGTGTTGCCATTTACAATATCAATACTAAACTTCCCTACAGCAGATAAAACAGACAGAACATAAACATTGGAATATAGTCGATTAGCTGTTAAGGTTGTTTATGGTTGTGGGGATGAAGCTCCTGTTGAACCGGGCCTTCTCCCAGCGAAGGCACCAGTACCCTGCGGCCAGAGGGTCGTCATTCAAAACAGTGGTGCCATGAGTGGTCAGAGGCTATGGTGGTTGCTTTGCATCGATTGCTATGTCAATAATGGCGCCGGAGGGGATGGCTACCATTTTACGGGCTCCTAACCAACTGTGCTATTTTGTTCGTTTTTTTCACATTGTTTTTAACTCATTTTGTACATAATGTTGCTGCTACCGTCTCTTATCAGAACAGTGATTACTCAACACGAACTGGTGGAGATTTTCGTCCGACGCAAAGGATATATGGCTTTGTCGAGACGAGGCCCAAATCCCTATCATTCGTGTCAAGAAAAGGCGGAGAAAAAGGTGGAGGAGGGCGGGATGCCTTGTAAAAATTTGCAGACGAATACATAAACCACCACTACCCTCCGTATTATTGGTCAACATGCAATCATTGGAAAACAAACTGGATGATCTACAATTAACACTATCCTACCAACGGAATATTAAAAACTGTAATATCTTATGTTTCACCGAGACGTGGCTACACGACGACACAAATAATATAGAGCTGGCTGGCTTCTCCGTGCATCGGTAGGACTGAGCAGCGACGTCTGGAAAGACGAAGGGCAGGGGTGTGTGTCCATTTGTCAATAGCAGCTGGTGCGTGATGCCTAATATTAAAGAACTCTTGAGGTATTGATTGCCTGGGAATACATCATAATAAGTTGTAGAAGACACTATCAACCAAGAAAGTTCTCATCTATATTATTCGTAGCCATCTATTTACCATCACAAACTGATGCTGTCACTAAGACAGCATTCAACATGCTGTATAAGGCCATAAGCAAACAAAAAAATGCTCATCCAGAAGCGGTGCTGCTAATGGCCGGGAACTTTAATGCAGGCAAACTTAAATCAGTTTTACCTCATTTACCCCTGTATAAAGGTCTTACTCACATTGGCTGCGGAGAGCGTGATCACATCCGGAAAAGCTGAAGTTCTCATGAATGTTTCAGTGTGACTTGCCCAGAAGCGAGCATAGAAGTGAATTAGCTCGTCTGGTAGGCTCGTGTCACTGGGCAGCTCTCGGCTGTGCTTACCCTTTGTCGTGTGTAATAGTTTGGAAGCCCTGCCACATCCAACGAGCGTCGGAGCCGGTGTAGTACGATTCGATCTTTGTCCTGCATTGACCCTTTACCAGTTTGATAGTTCGTCGGAGGGCATAGCGGGATTCCTTATAAGCTTCCGTGTTAGAGTCACGCTCCTTGAAAGCGGCAGCTCTACCTTTTAGCTCAGTGAGAATGGTGCCTGTAATCCATGGTTTATCGTGGGGGTATGTACGTACAGTCACTGTGGGGACGACGTCCTCGATGAATCAAATGACTGATGTAGTGTACTCCTCAATGTCATTGGAGGAATCCCAGAACATATTCCAGTCTGTGCTAGCAAAACAGTCTTGTAGTTTAGCATCTGCTTCATCTGACCACTTTTTTTAATAGATCGAGTCACTGGTGCTTCCAGCTTAAATTTGAGCTTGTAAGCAGGAATCAGAAGGATATAATTATTGTCACGAACCGGCTCAAAGCTCGTAACAAAGGGAGACAACGTGGAGATAAGGAGTAACAAAATATATATTTATTAACTAAAGCAACTAAGGAAAATATACAATGGTGTGTGTAATCAGTAGTGTAAGTGAGTGTTATGCATGCATGAATGTGACAATGCAGGGTGTTGAAACGTGCCAAAGCAAACAAACAAAAGGCCACCAAGAACCACAACACAATCTACAAAGGTGTCTGCATGGAGAGAGTCTCCCCCATGAATGTGGAAGAGGTCTATTTATCCTGGGAGACACCTGGCCCAGGTGTTTCCCATGTAGCTGACGACCCTCTCAACGCCGCCCACCGGCATCCTAATAAGGAAACAAGAACAAAGTCAGAATACGGCAGACAGAGTGGGAGGGTCGTCACATTATAGTCAGATTTGCCAAATGGAGGGCGCGGGAGAGCTTTGTACACGTCGCTGTGTGTGGAGTAAAGGTGGTCTAGAGTTTTTTTTTTTTGCATATTTAACATGCTGATAGAAATGAGGTAAAAATGATTTAAGTTTGCCTGCATTACAGTCCCTGGCCACGAGGAGCACCGCCTCTGGATGAGCGTTTTCCTGTTTGCTTATGGTGGTATACAGCTCATTGAGTATGGTCTTAGCGCCAGCTTCGGTCTGTGGTGGTAAGTAGACAGCTACGAAAAATACAGATGAAAACTCTCTAGGTTGATAGTGTGGTCTACAGCTTATCATGAGATACTCTACCTCAGGCGAGCAAAACCTCAAGACTTCCTTAGATATTGTGCACCAGCTGTTGTTTACAAATATACATAGGCCGCCACCCCGTGTCTTACCAGAGGCTGCTGTTCTATCCTGCCGATAGAGTGTATAACCCGCCAGGTGTATGTTAAAGTCTTCATTCAGCCACATCTCAGTAAAACATAAGATATTACAGTTTTTAATGTCCCGTTGGTAGGATATACGTGCTCTTAGATCATCCCATTTATTTTCCAGCGATTGGCCGTTGGCTAACAGTACGGATGGCAAAGGCTGATTAGCCACTCGTCGCCTGATCCTCACAAGGTACCCCGATCTCCTTCCACAAAATCTCAGTTTCTTTCTCCTGCGAATGACTGGGATGAGGGCCTGTTCGGGTCTTTAGAGTAAATCCTTCCCGTCCGACTCATTAAAGAAAAATTATTTGTCCAATTCGAGGTGAGTAATCGTTGTTCTGATGTCCAGAAGCTCTTTCAGGTCATAAGCAATGTTCGCTGCAACATTATGTATAAAATGAGCTACAAACAATGCGGAATAAAATATAAAAAAATTGCAAAAAAAATTCCTCTCCGGTGCCATCACACAATAATCAATTCAAACATTGAGTATCGCCGGTTCACTATATTTATTTCGCTCCAATTGTTACCCATTTCAGGAAACTAGGTGCATGTCGCAGGTCACTGCTTCACAGGAGAGCTGTTTGAAAGTAAACAATGTTTTTGCAAAATGCCTTTTTGGCAGAAATGCCTTCTGGAACATGTGAACTTTCATGTGCCTTAATAACAAACTTGTATGCCATCTGTAAATACTAATAAAATTGTTAAATTATGAACCCAGTTGGTTAAGACACAGAAAAAGTCAGCAGCCTTCCCGCTAGCCATGATTGGCTGAGACAATGAGTGGGCTGGACATGCCAAAAGATGAGTTTGGATTGGTCTGCCATATAGCACGCTTCTGTCTATTTGAGCTGGTCAGTATGTCAAGGTAATCCTGTCTAACTCTGCATTTTTTGTTTCTTGTAAGTAAAACTGCATAAGTGTTGCTCTCCACTTTCTGGAGGACCAAGTTTTGAAATCAGTGGAATTTGAGTATAATAGCTAAGGAGATGTGCAACCATGGCATTCCAACTAAGGGCAACCATGGCATTCGACAGGAGACGTATCCATCCATGGAATTATGTATACAGAGATTTCAGCATTTCAGCCTACAGCTGTGACTGTAGCCAACTCAGTTGATATTCAGAAAACCTTATGTGTCACGATAAAATATATATAACATAAAACTGGTCGATATTTCATGGACCTGGGCGAAGGGATGCCAAAGAAACAGCTTCAAATCAAATTTCTGAGATTAAAATGCTGGCTTTAATGTAAGATCTAGCTTTCATCTCACCTTGATATGAAATCCAGATATAGGATAAGTGGGAGGAATAAGCAAGCAGTCAGAGAGAGAGTTCACATCAAACTAGAGAACGATATTGGCCTTTGAGTCTATTGGTCCTTCTCCATCGGCTTTGCCAATAGTCCCTCTACATTGCAAAACTGCTGCTAAGCCAGCCGCTAGTCACCACCTGAGCCACGAGCATGGTACAATGCCGAGGAATGTCTAGCTGGCAAAATCAGCAGCGGCAGCAAGCTAGCTCATTCTGCAACAGAAAGGTTCAATGTTAAGAAATGGATGAATTGACACAGTGACCCAAATCGAACTCTGTGGTGTTAGCTGGCTAGCTATATTAGCTACTGTGCTAGCTAGCTGGCTAGATAAACGTGCTAAGATATCAGATAGATAGAAGCGAATAGCCAACGTAGCTAGCTAACGTTTGCTGTTTATCATCTTGAACATGCACCATTTTCGGCAACGGGCCATCTGACTTGTGTTGTAACGTTATCAATTTACTGGTGTGCTGACCTGACCAGCCGCAATCGTATCAGTAAATTGAATGTTGATTGTCGGATTAGATGATTGTCGTAATAGGGAAAGGAGGAAGTGTTTTAAAATGCCTAAATAAAAGGCTGGCAATAGGTTTAGCTACCTAAGAATCTTCCTGCATGTGTACAGACCAAGAAAGCTGTAGATCAGCGTGCATGTGTGTGCACCCTCAATTCTCAAACAATGAGCATGTTTGAGATATTGAGACAAAAAAAAATGAAACGACAATGCAGGTTCTACAGTCACTCTCCTTGTTAGATATCATGCACATTTATGACTTGGCAGCAAATAGCATCGCCAATGAGCTAGTTCTCATAGTAGCAGTAAACAGCAGCAAGTGATTTGAACGATGAAGAGATGTGAGGAGATGTGAAAGGGAGCTAATTTAAAAGCTTTGCTCTATCCAATCGTAGAAGTAGGATCAAGTTACAATCCGCCCATTTTGTGGCAAGTTGGCTAGTTCAACAATTTAGATGTTTAGAATTTTGTCCTGGCAGCTGAGTTGTTTAGAGATGCATACTGACTGAAAATGAAAAAGTTTCCCGGGGCCCTCCCGAGTGATGCAGCAATCTAAGGCACTGCATCGCAGTGCTAGAGGTGTCACTACAGACCCAGGTTCGATCCCAGGCTGTGTCATAACCAGCCGTGAACGGGAGTCCCATAGGGCGGCGCACAATTGGCCCAGCGTCGTCAAGGGTTAGGGCAGGGTTTGGATGGGAGGGTCATTAAATGGCTCATCGCGCTCTAGCAACTCCCTGTGGCAGGCTGGGCGCCTGCAGGAGGACCTTGTCGTCAGTTTAACCTTTTTTCCTCCTTCATATTGGTGCGGTTGGCTTCCGGGTTAAGTGGGCGGATGTTAAGGAGCGCGGTTTGGCGGGTCATGTTTCGGAGGACGCATGACTTGACCTTTGCCTCCTGAGCCCGTTGGGGAGTTGCAGCGATAAACAAGATCGAAATTGGGGAGAAATAGGGGGTACAAAAAAAAATGAAATAAATAAAAAACCCATCACGAAAAATTGCTACAAATACTAGTTTCGTAAACATCCGTGTTCAGTGATCACAAATCATGACATTACGTTGGGTCCATTTGCATTACATAATGTTATTTTATAGTCTCAAACAAACAACAGTTCAGATATGATGTCCTTCAATACAGGCGTGACATGCTGGAGTGATTCTTCTATGCAAATGTTGTTGATCAGTAGGATAATATAAGTCCCAAATGGAAGGCCATCTGTAGCACCAAGGACTCCACTGATCAGTCAAAACAAGCTCAATAACTCAAAGCATGCACACACTCCTTTTTGAATATGCATTCACCTATAAGGTGATAAGGCCTATGCCATCTTAATTTACCCAGTTTATAAAAGTATTACCATTATGTTATGTAGTTAGATTGGTCAAATCAAAGTCAAATTCATTGTTTGGCTGTTGTCAGTAACAAATTTAATGATCAAATATCGTCCATCGGCCTTCTTGACCCGCAAAAATCTGTATCAGCCCTTAAAAAAATCCATATGGGTCATTCTGTACATCAAACATTCAAGTCTGGGAGATGAGGATGGGCCTGCGATGATCTAAAGACGACAAACCTGGACCCATAACATCATAAGGTGGGTTTTCTATTGGGGCTTTTTTAGTCTGGGGGGAGGAGAGCGGGGGTTGTTTTTTTTGACAGTGTGTATAGATTGATTTGAATCAAAATGTGAATTACTGTAAAGGTCTAATCCAATAACTGCCTTTAAAGTAGCTTCCTCAACATGGGGTGGAGACAAAGAGGGCTAACCTTTGAAGTTGGGCCTGATTCGGGGATCATAGATGATCAGTAATCTGTTCAAGATGTTACTGGTTGTATTCTCAGGGACTCGTGCAAGATCCTCAGGTGTCAGCTGTCTGCAAAGAAGAAAAAAGGAAACTCTAAACCACATTACGTAGCACATCAAATTCTCCTGGATAAACAGCAGATGGAAGTATGCGTTTCTAATAAACAGTACTGTTTGATTGAACCATAACCTGAGAAGTACCTATTGGGGATTTAATTAGCTTTGGTAATAGGACCTCTCCAGCAAACAATGCTTGGTTGCTCTAATGTCAGCAACTAAATGGCAACATCCCCAATGTTGCTGAATATTATATTTGCATAACATTCCTTGCAACCATTGCATGACATTATTGGAACAGTGTGAGAAGCATTTGCATTTCTGTCAAATCGCAAAGGTTCTTAGTGTATTTGTTGGAAGATCAACATCAGTTGTGACCTTTCAAGAATTTTCTAGGGAACACCTACAATGTTCAAGGAATGTCTTCTGC
Organism: Oncorhynchus clarkii lewisi; assembly: GCF_045791955.1. Taxonomy (NCBI): domain Eukaryota; kingdom Metazoa; phylum Chordata; class Actinopteri; order Salmoniformes; family Salmonidae; genus Oncorhynchus; species Oncorhynchus clarkii. Next base: position 37,648,432 of record NC_092177.1, on the reverse strand, counting down.
TTTCTGAGACTGATTTGCTGAATGAACAATGACCCGAGGAGAGATGGATGGAGGGAGCAGAACTTGGCAGAGGAGAGGGATAATCTGCTCCACGTGGGTGGCAACTGAACTCTGCCAAGGAATTCGACTCGAAAAGCACTTTACATACGATTCTGTATACCTTATCAGGCACGAAGGATGAGTAAAAGTGCTCAGCAGGAATTTGTGTGCGTGTGGTTGCAGTTCCCTTGATCAAAATGTATCCTCTCTGCTCCACCATTGTGTTGAAGTACACTGACAACCTAGAGGGCCAAAGCTAAACTGGAACCAACTGGATCTCTGGGTCCACAAAAGCACACTGGGGCCTATTCCAAGAACATCATATATAATGTACAGAATGTAGTGAATATTGTAATGAAATTAAATGTTTCCCTTCAAATTCAATCATCTTTGTATGTCTGATCCCTTTTAAGAATTAATAGAGTAAGACATCAAACATTGCATGACAAATTTGGCTTTGAAGCTAAAGCAGGGATATGGATGACAAATCTCACTCTCTTAATTTTTTTTAGGCCAGCTGTCCACTTCCTGATTTCTAATGCACTACATTCTCAAAGACTAAGCATTTGCAAATGATCCGAGTAACTCGTATATTTGAGTTTGGCCAATATAGGCAATGCTGCCGGGAATCTCATGAGGTGGGGTGTAATTCTGCACTTACGAAGGACAGTAGACTTTCTTCCCCTTCTTTCCCTTCTTTGTCCCTTTTTCTTTGGAGGATCCTCCATCTATCCAAACAAAGAGGACAAGGAGAAGGATGCCCAGCTTCTTGACACGCATCTTGGTCAACTCATCTTGGGGCGGCAGGGTAGCCTAGTGGTTAGAGTGTTGCACTAGTAACCGAAAGGTTGCAAGTTCAAACCCCCGTGCTGACAAGGTACAAATCTGTCGTTCTGCCCCTGAGACTGATTTGCTGAAAGAACAATGACCCTAGGCCGTCATTGAAAATAAGAATTTGTTCTTAACTAATAAAGGTAAAAAAGAACTCCTTAGCCTGAAAAGAGTTGAGAGAAAAGAAAAATGACGTCTCATGCTCGGTCTCTTGCTCGTGATCACTCTACAAATGTTGTCTTTTCCCCATCCAATGAACCTTGAAGATGATTCGCACATTGGGAGGAAAGCTACCACATTGGTTAGTTATATAAGGCTAAATTCTCCTAACCCATTGCAATCACAGTAGGCACATATTTGCATCCCTTTCCTGTAGAAAATAAATGTTTCTGTCAGCAGACTGGTACTCCATGGATATGACAGATTCTGTAACCAATATATTCTGATTCGATTCATACATTTGAGTGTATTCTTAATCTTATGGCTCAGTTGGTTGGAGAAGAGTTGTGTGTTTGATTCCAACATAGGCCACCTACTGCATATGTATTCAAATGTGTTATACTGTCATTTCATATACGAGTTTCTGCTTAATACCCATATCACAGCATTCTTAAAGGACAATATCAATGTCTTACTCTTGCTGAAATTGTTGGTTTGAAAGTACTTTTACTATATTTAAAGCACTAGTCAAAAGAAAATCTACAATTGTATTTATTGATGCCACCGACACAATTTAGACCCATTATTACTTTAAGATATTGCAACCCGATCTTCAGACAGTTCCTCTGCCAGAATGAAGGTATTCCAGTTCATTGTCTAGTCTAGACACTGCTCCCTGCTGCTGCTGCTGCTGCACAAGGAAATCCCAGTCTGCTCTTTGCCTCAACATTGATCATCATCAGTTCCAGCAGAACTGTGCCTGACTTCAGACCACTCTATACCTCAGAACTAAAAACTCTGCTAGCTTATCTCACACATGATCATTGATTCCACACACATATGCACGTTTACACCTACACACACCATGCATGCACGCACGCACACATATTACACGCACCAGAGGGATCACTGCAAACGTTGGGAGACGCTGTCAAAACCGGCCAATAGGGGCAAATCCCCCCACAAACCCGTATCTTAACCTAACCCAGTCGAAATTACACCTAAACTTAACCTTAGAGTTCTTTCTGCTGTGCCTACATTTATTAACACGTCGTCAGAGCGTCAGTTTACCTGTAAAAAAGTATTTGTCTAAGGACGTAAGTACCTATCCCCTCATGTACTTATTTGTGTCTGATCCAGAATTCCCTTGAATTACCCCTAATCATTATCTTCAAGTGACATATAACCTTGATTCTCTCTCTCTATCGCTCTCAAAGTTGTGCTATGACCAAATTGTGCTTTAGCTAGTATGCCCTGCATATTTCCTGAGCTTTTAGTCACTTTGCTTTGGCATCGTCTCTCCTGCCTTCGGAAAGTATTCAGATCCCCTTGACTTTTCCCACTTTGTTACATTACAGTCTTATTCTAAAATATATGTTGTTGTCAGGAATTCTGTTCAACCAACACAACCTCCTCCAATAGTCCTTTAATTGCACTATTGGATTTCTGACCTTGGAGGCATATTAATTGGATCTTATTGCTTGTTACATACGTTGATTATAAAAAAACATTAAGAACACCTGCTCTTTCTATGACATAGACTGAACAGGTGAAAGCTATGATACCTTATTGATGTCACTTGTTAAATCCACTTCAATCAGTGTAGGGTTAGGGTTAGGGTTAGGGTTATCTCACAGTACGGACATTGCTATTTATTGCCCTGGCCATATCTGCAGTACTCATTCCTCCTTGCAGCATGCCTAAGGCACGTTCACGCAGATGAGCAAGGACCCTGGGCATCTTTATTTTGGTGTTTTTCATAGACAGCAGAAAGGCCTCTTTAGTGTCCTAAGTTTTTCATAACTGTGCCCTTAATTGCCTATCGTCTGTAAGCTGTTAGTGTCTTAACGACCGTTCCACAGGTGCATGTTCATTAATTGTTTATGGTTCATTGAACAAGCATGGGAAACCGTCTATTAAACCCTTTACAATGAAGATATGTGAAGTTATTTGGATTTTTACGAATTATCATTGAAAGACAGGGCCCTGAAAAAGGGACATTTCTTTTTTTGCTGAGTTACATAAAAAAAAATATATATATATATATATATATATATATATATATATATATATATATATACAGTATATACACGTATACACTACCGTTCAAACGTTTGGGGTCACTTAGAAATGTCCTTGTTTTTTATGGTAAAGCACTTTTTTGTCCATTAAAATAACATCAAATTGATCAGATAGACATTGTTAATGTTGTAAATTAATATTGGAGATGGAAATGGCTGATTTTTAATGGAATATCTACAGTTCAGAGGCCCATTATCAGCAACCATCACTCTTGTGTTCCAATAGCACATTGTGTTAGCTACTCCAAGTTTATCATTTAAAAGGCTAATTGATCATTATAAAACGCTTTTGCAATTATGTTAGCACAGCTGAAAACTGTTGTGCCTGATTAAAAAAGCAATACAACTGGCCTTCCTTAGACTAGTTGAGTATCTGGAGCATCAGCATTTGTGGGTTCGATTACAGGCTCCAAATGGCTAGAAACAAATAACTTTCTTCTGAACAACGTCAGTCTATTCTTGTTCTAAGAAATGAAGGCTATTCCATGCGAGAAAATGCCAAGAAACTGAAGATCTTGTACAATGCTGTGTACTACTCCCTTCACAGTACAGCGCAGACATTCTCTACCCAGAATAGAAAGAGGAGTGGGATGCCCCCGTGCACAACTTAGCAAGAGGACAAGTACATTAGAGTGTCTAGTTTGAGAAACAGACGCCTCACAAGTCCTCAACTGGCAGCTTCATTAAATAGTACCCACAAAACACCAGATGACCACTGTCATCACAGTGGTCTCTGACTTGTGGTCAGACTCGCTCAGGTGGAACAAACTTAAACTTGCGCCTTTTTTCAATGCTGATTTGAATGTCATTGAGAAAACAGAGAAGTGTCAAATATTTTTTTTCCTCACAATCATCCTTTCTGAATTTAAAAGTAATCCTCAAACTAATCATCTAGTTTTTCAAAAGTATCTGTAATGTTATTACAATATTTTTAGTTGTTAACGTAATGGATTACAGTTAATGTTTTATGTAATCCCTAACATGTACATTGTCATCTGTTACTCCCCAACCATACTTATGCTCTAATGCATATGCCTAAAATAATGAAAGAAAAACCTAAATGTAGCATATAGATAGATATAAATTGCACAAGAATGATACATTTATGGATTTTTTAAGGTAATGTTTTCTCGTTATTTAACCCGCCTGCCACTCACCCGCCCTTTATCCACACAATATTAATGACCCTAAATCCGACCCCACCTGCGGATATCCGCAGGGACGGCAGGTTATGAGTCAACCCATGCATCACTATTGTCTGCCAACAACACAGTGTCAGTGTTTGTGTTTGTGTGTGTGCAGGACTGCATTCTAGCCTCTTAAGCCCATCAGGAAATTGGGAGTGGAGGTTCTCTACCATCTAAGGTGTGTGTGTATACTGTACTTCCACATTATTATAGCCACACCAACAGAGAATCAAAGCTGACCTTTGATGTGGAGCCACTCCTTTCTTTCACACACGGTCTGATATCAAGAAAAGCAAACTACAGTATGTGGTTTCTGATCCGTGCCTTTGTATGTCTAGCCAAGAGGTATTACTGGTATCACGTTTTAAGGTAAGACCCAGATGCAGACTGTGTCGAAGTAACACAGTTTATTACAACAGGGGCAGGCAAAAGACAGGTCAGGCAGGGGTCAGGTCAGGCATAGTTTGGTGATCCGGGGGAGAGGGGTGGGCCAGGAAACAGGAGACAAAGGGCTGTGAGACATGGGTTTAACTCTGGACACATGAAAGGTAGGATGTATACGAATGATACAGGGCAACAGAGGACGAACAGCAAAGGGGCTAATGATCTTGGAGTGGGGGAGAAAGGTCTCGGCTTCTGGGGGTGTAGCCACGGAGCTATAGTGGCGTGCCAGTGCATCTGGCTTGACCTTCTTGGATACCGGTCGGTGCTGCAGAAGGGAAGTGGCCCGGGCCTTGCTGAACCCCTCCCGGAGGTCCTGGTACTCCGCGGGGCTGGCAGAGAGGTCCGGTGCAATTTCCAAGTCCCCAGGAAGATGTCCCAGGGCAGGCAGAGCTGACTTCAGGCCATGAGTGTGGCAGGGCAGGCTCCAGCCCACAATGGCACCAGTAGCCCAGTCAATAGAGAGATTGTGTCGTTGGAGCCAAGAGAATCCCAATACCACGGGAACCTGTGGAGACTCAACTAGCAGGAATTGGATTGTCTTGCTGTGGTTCCCTGACACTCGTAGGTTGATGGGGGTGGTATGGTGGGTGACCCAGCCTATAGAGCACCTGTCCAGCGCTCTAACATCCATGGGAATGGAGAGGGGTTGAGTGGAGATTCCCAGCTCGGACGCCAGGGTAATGTCTATAAGACTCACATCGGCCACCGAGTCGATGAGTACCTCTGGAGAGACTTGGACTGGTCGCCCCACAGCAAGATGGCATGGAGAGGGGGGCGAGTAATGGGACAAGAAAAATTATATTTTTTGACCCACCAGAGTACTTACTCCAAAGAATGAGCTTAGGTCTCTTGAAGGGACAGGTCTCTTGAAGGGACATAATGACCGGCAGTACCTCCAATACAGACATCGCTGGGTGTCAAGTCTGCGTACGTGTTCGGCTGGAGACAGCCCAGCCATGCCGAGCTGCATCGGCTCGAGAAGAGGTGAATTGGCAGTCTTCGGAGGCTCTTGGAGGAACTAGGGTAATCTTAGATCCTCTCGGGGACGTAGCCGACCATCGATCCGGATGGTTAAAAAGATGATCGAGTCGAGATCCTTTACTTCCTCCGATACCACTTGCAGGAACGTTTCGAACAGCGCTTCTGGGTTCCAGGCACCCTCCGCTGCTACCGTGTGGAAGTCCACCGCATAGTCTACCACACTGAGGGTGTCCTGCCGAAGCCGGAGTAACTTCCGGGCAGCATCTCTCCTGGACAACGTAGCCTCGAAAATCTTTTTCACTTCTGCCACGAATCCCTCCAGACTGAAGCTTACGGCCAACTGTTCCCAAATGGCCGGAACCCAGGCGAGGGCCCTCCTGGACATCAGCGTGATGAGGTACGCTATCTTAGAGCAGTCTGAGGGGAGGGAGGGTTGGGTTCCTGGGAAACCGTGGTTATGGCGCTGTTACCAGCTCGGTTACTGAGGGGCTGGGAGATTAACGTCGTGGTTGGCTGCCTAGTAGACAACCCACGGAATTGCTCCCTCAATGTGTCCAATACTTGGTCATGAGGTTCGGCCACGGCCTGGAACCTTTCCATCAGACCACGAAGCAACACCTTGTGCCTTCCAATGATGGCTTCTTTGGAGGCGAGGGAGTTGTGGATCTGGTCCGAGTCTGCTGGGTCAGTCAGGGCCAGTTCGTACTATCACATTTTAAGGTAAGACCCAGATGCAGACTGTGTCGAAGTAAAAGTTTTTCACAACAGAGGCATGCAAATGACAGGCCAAGGCAGGCAGCGGTCAATAATCCAGAGAGGGTGTAAAGGTACAGGACAGCAGGCAGGCTCAGGTCAGGCAGAGGTTGGTGATCCAGAGTAGTGGGGCAAAGGTACAGGACAACAGGCAGGCTCAGGGCAGGCAGAACGGTCAGAACCTGGAAACTAGAAAACAGGGACACAAAACGCTGGTCGGTTCTACGAACAAAAGGAACTGGCAACAGACAAACAGAGAACACAGGTGAATGGGGAAGATGGGCAACACCTCAAGGGAGTGGAGACAATCACAAAGACAGGTGAAACAGATCAGGCTGTGAAAACTGGACTCTATTCCAAATCCCATTTCAGATATAACCCAGCCCAGCCAACCGGGAACTTTCCCAGAACATTAGCTAAGATTCCCATTACGTTCTGGTATTATCTATCATTAGGATGGTAACATCCCAAAAACATTCAAAGAATGTTTTTGATAACTAAACCTTTTTATAATTAAATATATTTGTAATGCTCTCCTAACATTCACTAAAATGTTGTGCACAACATCTGAAAACCACCACAGAACATTCCCTAAAATGTATTAGGTTTCCAGGTAAAGTAATAACACAATGTATCAGTAATGTTTTCCAAGCAACCCAAAATTGGTTCTGTGAAAGTTAACATAATATTCGTTAGGTTACAGCAAATGGTCTCAAAACACAAAAACTGTTGTGCTGGTGAATATACAAAGTTTTTATAAACCATTCACATGATATTACAAGAACGCTCCGAGAACACATTTCATCTTTCCATGAAACGTTGCCAGAATGTTTCATTAGGTTGTGGAAGCAGTCTAGTTAGAATATTTTGAGGACGTCACAAAATATATGTTTCTGTCACACCATGACCTGTTTCACCTGTCTTTGTGCTTGAAATGTTCTGGGAACCTTTAAATAACTTAGACCAGGTGTTTTGTCAACAATCTTACATTATAGGATTGTCCTGTGCAACCTAACTTAAACATTGTATGAATGTCATCACAACTGAGAATATTTTGTGTTTTGGGAACTTATTTCTTGTAATGTACCCATACTGTTCCCACAACCCTAATTAAATGTTCTGGGAACCTTTAAAGAACTCAGGAAGGCCATTCTGTCATCATTCTTGCAACATCAAATACATGTTTGTGCACCCTGAAACAAACATTATCTGAATGTCAGCACAACTGGACAGTTTTAGTGTTTTGGGAACCTACTGTATCTGGTGTCATATTCCCACAATGTTAGCAAAACCTAAATAAACATTCTGCAAACCTTTGAAAGAACAGACAAACTGTGTTCTGCAAACATTCTTGTAACATCAGGTGAATGTTCTTTGCACTCTAAATGAAACATTGTAGAGTCATCTTCACAACTGGACTTTTTGTGTTTTGGGAATATATCTTTTGTGATGTCCAGACTGTTCGCACAACCTAATGAAACATTCTGGGAACCTTGAAAGAACTGATTAATTGTGTTCTAGGAACATTCTTGCAACATCAGATATATATTTTATACAAACAGTCTGTAATTATCAGCGTGACCGAACAGTTTTATGGTATGAGAACATTTGCCACGACATAACAACTGTTCTGGGAACTTTCACAGAATCAATTTTGGTTTGCTGGGAAGGCTGCAGTTACTTTTTTATTCAATGATTCTGGGGCTGATTGGACAGGTTCCCCACTTTAGTCCCTGTAATGTTGCTGGGATTGACAGGCCATGTCATTTGCATATACAAAATAATTATGATTAATATCCGAGTGCATGGTTCTAATGTTATAATCGATGAAATTACTTTGGAGTACAAAGCTACTTTTGTGTTTGAGAAAATGTTCAATGTTCAATGGCGTGCCATTCCAAAAATTTTGTCAGTAGGATTTAACAAATCTTATGTGGTATGATATCTGGCATGCAGGCCATATTCAGCTCTCAGTAAGTAAGGACTTTGTGTGGACACGTTCTGTGAATTAATGAAAATAAAGCCCTTGACAGAGGTAGAAGTATACCACTTTGCTGGTTTGAGAGGCCTTCGTTTAGCCCTAAGGATTTGGTTTTCAATAGGTGATTCACAGCTTGTTCAGTTGAAATTCTAAGGTCGGTGTGTGTATGCGTGTGTGTTTGTGTGCACGTGCATGTGCATGAAACATGTGTGTGCCTGTCTAGTTATTCGGAGTAACATCAGTGAGAAATTTGACAGGGACAAGCACTTACCATGTGGCAAATAGTGCTGACAAAGAGGATGAAGACTTGAATGATGATCGAGGTGGCAAAGGCACCAGCAGAAGAGGTTCATATTCCTATTTGTTGTAGATGCAAACTAAGGCTGAAGACGTTTCGAGGGAAATGGATCAGTGGTGATGACCTACCAGACACTATTTAGATCTCAACCAGCCAAATCTTTTTGGTCGTTTTCTCAATGACAAATGGGACTTATGTAGAGAAAGATGCATAGTGTAGTAAAAAGTGGATTCTTGATGCCTTAGAGGGCTGTCAGCTAGACCTATCAGACAAGGCTGTTGGTACGCAGGTTTTTCTAAGAACACTAACATGCACATAATTGACGTTTTCCTAGTTGCGGAGTTCTCCTTTTCCTTATTGATCACTTGCTTTTTTTCTCTCGTTATCACTTCTTTGTCTCACACTCCATCACAAGCCCCCCCCCCCCCCCCCCCCCCCCCCCCCCCCACACACACACACACACACACTTAGGCTGGGATTCAGTCCAATCGAGAGTTAGAAGCATTTACGTTTTTAAAGGCATTTTTCGATTGAGTCGACATATGAAGAGTTAACGTGCCGCACATGCCTACCGTATTGGCAGTTTTTACTTCTTGTATCAGAATACAGTGGGGACACATTACAAACAGTTATGAAAATCGAATCCCACTTTCCATATATTTGATTGGATTCTGTAACTATATGACATACACAACTCTTCTTTTGCGATTAGATATTGCCCATGATTAGTGGTCTCCAATACCAGATCCATTGTCAGCCATTGGTCATGACTGAGATGCAGCTTCAGGGGCCACCAACAGGGGGATCTAGCCTCAAAGCAAAACACCAATATATCACTGCTGGAGTACATTAGCAACCGTGACATACTGTAAGATTCAAAGAGGGGTCACAGTTTTGGTTTTATGTGTAGATCAACATCTGACTTTAAAGGTGCTCTAATGAACAATTCAGTGATTCTTTCTTTGTAGTTTCAATTGGTGCTATGTTTTTTCATTCATGCAATTTTATTATTTTACTACAGCATTGACACGTATGGTCTATATGCAGAAGGCATTATAACATAGAGCATATTTAATTATGCTAGCGTGACATTGTACAGTAACTATGCCCGTAATCACAGACTACCAGCGATACAATTTGGTGTCAAAGCCTTTAAACTATGTAGGGGCCTATTAAACTCTTCAACGAGATTACAAATTACACATGTAATTTTTTTAATGACTGGGATACCTGACTACCTACCTATAAAATAGACACGTGGACAAAAATGGACAAAAAATATCTCAACAGTATATGGTAATGGCTCAGCGAAGCATTCAAAAGCTGAGGCTGGTAAAACATTTTTTTATTTTTTACCAAATTAAGTCATCAGAAAAGCATAAACCTCTCCTAGAGGCAGGGGGGTCATGCACCCCAAAAATCTGAGGAGGCACAAATTACATGAGGATGGCTGTGGGATGGAAACAGCTTTTTCCTGCAATCTAGAGCCATTGAGTCTATGTAAAAAAAAATATGGTTATTGTTCTGCATACCGAAGCATACCTCTTGAACTGACTGTATTCTCCTGACTGGTGGTTATTTTTTTAAAGAAACTAAATATGCATCTCTGCTAAGATCTGGGTAAAATATTTAAATGAATGTGAGTCTTATTCAGTACATGTAGTTATTGCTTGCTTTTCTAAAGTCTACCAACCTTGCCAGCAGGCATGTCATCTAAGATAGTTAGACAAGCTAGATACTCTAACTTGATTGATAGCCTGAAATAGCTTCTTGGTAGCTAGTTACTGTATGAGGTTGGGAGATTGGGAACCTACTGTATCTGAGCTAGCTAAAGTCATCCTCATAAAATTGCTAAGTGACTTGTAATGTTACACAGAAGAAAACAGATGTTATATAATATTTTGTCTTATTATTATAAAAATAAAACAAATGTAAACAGAACAAATCTGAGGAGGCACGTGCCCCTGTGCCCCCTATGGGCATGACGCCCTTGCCTCGAGGTACGATGAGGTACTACGCTTGAACACTGTATAGCAATGTCCATTCATAAAGTTTCCACTTTAATTCACCTCTATCAAAATAATATCTCACATTCACCATGACGAATACATACAGTGCCTTGCGAAAGTATTCGGCCCCCTTGAACTTTGCGACCTTTTGCCACATTTCAGGCTTCAAACATAAAGATATAAAACTGTATTTTTTTGTGAAGAATCAACAACAAGTGGGACACAATCATGAAGTGGAACGACATTTATTGGATAAGTCAAACTTTTTTAACAAATCAAAAACTGAAAAATTGGGCGTGCAAAATTATTCAGCCCCGTTAAGTTCTGCTTTTACGCCAAACATAACGTTTTGCATTGTTGCCAAAAAGTTCAATTTTGGTTTCATCTGACCAGAGCACCTTCTTCCACATGTTTGGTGTGTCTCCCAGGTGGCTTGTGGCAAACTTTAAACAACACTTTTTATGGATATCTTTAAGAAATGGCTTTCTTCTTGCCACTCTTCCATAAAGGCCAGATTTGTGCAATATACGACTGATTGTTGTCCTATGGACAGAGTCTCCCACCTCAGCTGTAGATCTCTGCAGTTCATCCAGAGTGATCATGGGCCTCTTGGCTGCATCTCTGATCAGTCTTCTCCTTGTATGAGCTGAAAGTTTAGAGGGACGGCCAGGTCTTGGTAGATTTGCAGTGGTCTGATACTCCTTCCATTTCAATATTATCGCTTGCACAGTGCTCCTTGGGATGTTTAAAGCTTGGGAAATCTTTTTGTATCCAACTCCGGCTTTAAACTTCTTCACAACAGTATCTCGGACCTGCCTGGTGTGTTCCTTGTTCTTCATGATGCTCTCTTTTAACGGACCTCTGAGACTATCACAGTGCAGGTGCATTTATACGGAGACTTGATTACACACAGATGGATTGTATTTATCATCATTAGTCATTTAGGTCAACATTGGATCATTCAGAGATCCTCACTGAACTTCTGGAGAGAGTTTGCTGCACTGAAAGCAAAGGGGCTGAATAATTTTGCACTGACAATTTTTCAGTTTTTGATTTGTTAAAAAAGTTTGAAATATCCAATAAATGTCGTTCCACTTCATGATTGTGTCCCACTTGTTGTTGATTCTTCACAAAAAAATACAGTTTTATATCTTTATGTTTGAAGCCTGAAATGTGGCAAAAGGTCGCAAAGTTCAAGGGGGCCGAATACTTTCGCAAGGCACTGTAACGTAATATGGGTGATGGGGAATTTGTTTGTTTGCCGGTGTGTGTCCTAAAAAGGCAACTATGGGACTGTAATAAGATTTAGCTCCGCTAACGACTGTGAATTTTCTGTTGCATACATTTCCACCCCAGTTTACTCAGCAGAGCCCTCCTGGCTGGCATTTCTTTGTACACTTGCAGTGACCAAAAAGTCAGTCTTGTTTCTAATTTCCTCTGTTTATGATTTTTTTTGTATCAAACCCTCTGTGTTTCACGAGACCACCATGGAAGCAGCAATCAAATGTGGACAGGGAGACAAAATACCAAGCTTTCACAGACAAAACCTTCAGGGGTGAAAGAGTGTGTGCCTGTGTGATAGAGAAAGAGGGGAGCACGGGTGTATGCATGCATTAGTGTGCTCATGCATGTGTGTGTGTGCACGAGAGAGAGATAGGTTGTTTGTGTTTGTGTGTGCATGCTTGAGTGTGTGCATATGCATGTGCACGAGAGACATAGAGAGAGAGAGGCTGCATGTCTGCATGCTTGATTGTGTGTGCGAGAGGCTGCATGTCTGCTTGTGTGCATGCTTGATTGTGTGCGTGTGTGGGCGAGAGAGAGAGAGAGAGAGAGAGAGAGAGAGAGAGAGAGAGAGAGAGAGAGAGAGAGAGAGAGAGAGAGATTCCACAATGTGAAGTGTTGACAACTGCTGCAGGCTTTTGCAGGGGTGGAATGTTATACTCTCCTTTACACAAAGGGACTTGGCCCTTGCAACCAGGCAAAATAGGACCTCTATGTGCCACTCTTCATGGGGGCAACACACCAACCGGTGTATCACAGTCATGCAATCTCTTATCCGCCATTATGTTGGATTAAAAACATTAAAACCTTTCAGGTGGAGCCATCTTTAAGATTTCCTTTCGCCTTCCTTTGAGGCTGTAATATCTCAGAAATGTGAGACAAGGCTAAATTGCTCTGCCATTGCGTCATTTGTCTTGGTGAATTGGTTCAATGTGTCTGCAACTTCCTTTGATTGTTTTGTCTGCTGGTAGACTTACACAGGGACACACACACTTTACACTGACAATGAGATGAGAGTAACCACATGAAATGCACATGATGAGGTGCAGCTTTGTATTGCAGAGTGGAAATTGGGAACATAAGGGGGAATGGTAACAGTGGTGTCTACAGCTTTGATATGACAAATTGAGCGTTCTTAAACAGTTCCCCAAAGAGGCATTAGGCATTGTTTTTGCCGCCCCCGTTATGAAACATTCTGGGCAATGATGGCGAGATTAAGGAACGAGTGCAGGTTGTGTTACAGTATTCAGATTGCTGAAATGGGAAAGTTATTCTGTAGCCTACAGTGCCTCTGCCAATACTAAAATGATATTAACCCTCAATGGCATGATATCACAAGGAACTAGCATTAAAGCAAGTGGTACGACAACAAAGGGAAAAGAGGACTAACTTATTTTGTTCATTACTTTTCATTACTTTGGATTATTTTGTTTTTTACATGGACTAATGTGACATTTGTGGATGCTGTATTTATGCAAATCTGGTGTGTTTAATTTCTGATGTGATCATAATATAGATTAATTCTCTAATTTACATTTGATAAGAATGAAAATAATAGTTTAATACAGGTACAATGCATTACACATTATGGACCTACATGGTTTGTTATTGTAGACGTACTTTGTCAGGGACTTTTGGAAAAAATAACAGAAAAATCCGTTTAATGACTTCGCAGATGTGGGGAGTGTAAATTATTCTAACACCATGCAACAGGAGAGCTGCAGCAACTAAATAGTTAACTTCCTGGGGAGTTTCCTTTGGTAAAAAGTTTCCTTATGTATAGCACCTGTTGGGTCGTCAGTTGGCAGTCTGCTTCTCCAAAAATACAGATGCGGTAGTCCCGGTTTTAGCGACAGCTAATAGTTCCAGCAACCTCACCAAACAACTGGAGTCATGTGTGCTCTGCAATATCATCCACTTTACAAATTGTATCAAATTGCGCTGCACGCTCGTGGTATCTGCGATGACTGTAAAGTTTATTCTAATGCCTGCTAATCTTTGGACTGGAATTGCTTTGGAAACTGATTTTGGAAACTGAACGTCGCGGGCAGGCTACAGTAACGCAGTTCTCCCTGGGCAAAAATAAAAGTTGTACATTTCAGCATTTACGAAATATTTCACTCAATATGTAACTCATTTGTTTCATTTGATGGAACCTCAAGCTGGATATGGAAATTATTTAAAGCGCAGCAGCAATTTTCTAACGTCCAAGCCAATTTTCCATAAAAGCAACAGGTGCGCATCCGAACCAATAAGCCTAGCGCATAACGGCCATTTAGTTTCAACGTTTTCTTATTGTGGACCTTACAGGATTTTTATGACGTACATTGTTTTTCTCAAAGGACTCCGTTTTTGAATGAGGTTATGTTGATTTTACTCTGCGTTTGTCCGCTACAAAATGTCTCAAACAGCATTGGTGTCGTCCAAACAACTGTTGTGCGTAGTGATCGAAAACGTCCGGTGAACAGTGCATTGTAATCGCTTTCTGCCACTAATCCAAATGATCCTTCCATTATTCATCCTACTTGTGTCGCTTCACCAAAAACATGGCTCAGAAGCTGAATCAAGTCACATCAGCAAATTCCAACAACCAAGTTTAAAGGAACAAAACGGTAAGTTGCGTGTTTTGGACTGTGTGTGTGTAGAGTTGTCACTTTTAACATGGTTTGAGTTGGGAAATAAAGGTGTTGAGAATCTCACACATCCATTGCTGCTCATAAACTAATGTGCTTTTGTAAGAGGAGCAGGTTTACGCTACATCTTGCTTGAGTTTAAACTGCAATAAATACACATCTTATTCAGCTCAAGCAGCATTATCCGGGATAGGAAGTGGAAATGACCTTTTCAAGTGTGACCATGTGTGTTTTTAAGGGGGGACCTGAGAGCGGTTTTCTCTATGATCATAAAAGGCTCCATTCATTCAGTGGTAGTCACTCCAGATGATGTCATTTTACTTACCCTTTGAACCCCACTGATTTAGACGGTCAGATAAAACATTTCCCGTTTTAAAGTAAAATAAAAAAACATGCTGAAACACATCTTTCCAGCATGTGCAACTTGGAATCAAGCTGTTTGTTGTGGTGAGGTGTATGTGTGTGCATGCTTAAGTGCATAAATAGCCTATGCGCTTTCTCCTAGGTAGTGCTGCAGTTAATTTAACATTATTTGATGAAGCATACACAACGCGACCTAGCAATGTACTCTGTCCATCATTAATGTATTCTATGTAAACAGTTTGCAGGTTTTTTGCTTTACACTGATACTGAATCACTTTCTCTAAAACATTGTTTATTCTACACTTACCAGCATCCTTACCAAGTCATTACAAACCCAAAATCGTTTTCTAATGCAGAGCCCCCTCATGCTGTGGCAGTTCATATGGCACTCTATTTTCTACTTTAAGCTTTAGTAGTCGTTGTCTTCTTCTACCGTCATCCCAAACAGCTCATTTGCATATTTCACATTCCTGCATGCGGCTCCTCTATCTGCATTTAACCAGAGATCTTTATATAATGATGAGATGCTCATGTCTCCGCCCTAACAATAGGCAGGCGACAAGCATAGGTCTGCATATTAAGTCCATAGAAACCCATTGGGCCTATTTTGGTGAGAGTGAAACCTCTCGCTTCACCACTTCATCTCTAATTTAAGTACTTGTTAGCATATGGAGGTCAAGGGCAGGAAGTGTTGCCCTTCCGTTGGGCCCTGATCAAAGCCTCGCCCCAGGATCCCCATCTAATCAATCTGGCCATGGAGAAAAACAAGTGGGCTGTTGAACCATAAAACCTGCTCTTAAAACAGTGGCCACACATGGAATGATATTAAAGGCCCTGGCTAGCGGTAATCGTTTCACCAGAGCTCTGGTTTGGTTGATTGCTGATGCTCGGCCACAATTTGATATTGGTTTGTTATTTTACCAGGTAAAAATTGACAGAAGACCTTCTCATTTGCAGCAACAACATGGGGAATAGTTACAGGGGAGAGGGATTAATTAGCCAATTGTAAACTGGGGATTATTAGGTAACCATGATGGTTTGAGGGCCAGATTGGGAATTTAGCTAGAACACCAGGGTTAACAGCCCTACAATAAGTGCCATGGGATCTTTAATGACCTCAGAGAGTCAGGACACCCATTTAACGTCCCATCCGAAAGACTGCGCCCTACACAGGGCAGTGTCCCCAATCACTGCCCCTGGGAATTGGGATATTTTTTTTAGACCAGAGGAAAGAGTGCCTCCTACTGGCCCTACAACACCACTTCCAGCAGCATCTGGTCTCCCATCCAGGAACTGACCAGGACCAACCCTGCTTAGATTCAGAAGCAAGCCAGCGGTGGTATGCAGGGTGGTATGCTGCTGATGACTATAGATGTCTATCAGTCACCGCATGGTTGCTAGTGCGGTTCCTCTACTCTTAGTCTCAGTTTGGTAGCTCAGTCTTAGCTTGGTTGCTAGAGCAGTCCTTCTACTACGATAACTTTCTCCAAGGAAACTGCTGTTGACTTTTGTTATGCAACCTGATACATAGGATATCATCTTTTGGTCAGCCAGACTCCAGCCACCCAAGTCATGGACTGTTCTCTCTGCTACTGCATGAGAAGCGGTACCGGAGCACCAAGTCTGGGATCAAAAGGCTCCTGAACAGCTTCTACCCCTAATCCATAAGACTGCTGGACAGTTAAACAAATGGCTACCCGGACTGTTTGCATTGACCTCCTTTTTTTTTTTTTCTTGCGCCGACTCTATGCAAACTCACTGTACTCAACCCACACACTCACACTTACTACACTGACACTCCAACACACACAAACATGCATATTGACGCCCCACACACACACTTTCACACTCTTCACACACGCTACTCTGTTTATTATCTATCCTGATTGCCTAGTCATTTCTACCGCCACCTGCATGTACATATTAACTCGAGGTTCACAGGCCAATAGGGAAATGTGCAGTTTTTCACGTGTACACGTGAAATGTCTGGGGAATGGGGATAGAGAAGTGCAGTGTGCATTCAAAAGGTCCCAATAAGAACAAGTCAACAGGCAATCTGTAACCAACATGCATAATGGGAGAAAAACATGGGGTGGTATAGTTGTTCGCGACAGACCGAGAACTTGGGACTTGTGTACATGGAAGTGTAACTTTAGTTTCATACATTGATGTCATACATTGATGTCAATGGACATTTGCATCAAAATTCATGTTACTGGTGCAAATCTCAAGTCACCCTCTAGTCTAGCCCATATGTATCTGGAGATTTGACCAAACCTCTCCATGTCATTTTTTTACTTACTCTACTGTAGTTTCATACAAAGCCAAGCATAATTTCCTCACATCAAAGCCATAGTCTTTTGTGTTGCGTGGGATTGGTTGAAGTCAGCGTATTGCATGTTTTGCTCTGTTTAGGAAGTAACGCCTCTCCCTATCAGGCAATTATTACCCAACATTTGCTGGCTTGACTTACTAGGGTGGTTTATATAGCTGTTAGCCCATGCTGTTGGCAGCTACCAGCTTGGCAGCTTGGATTCACATTGCCAGTCTGTTATTGTGTTAAATGGTTTCCATAGTAGTTTCTATTTTAATTGGAAATTACGGTATAGCTGTAAAACTGGTGACATGGCACCAAAAGGATTTGGAATATACCGTTATCCTTTAATAATATAAGTTTCTCTGGGAAAAGTCGTTTTCAGTTAGAGTAAGTTGTAAATTGACAAATCTTAACAAAGAACTAATGTACAGTTACTCGCACTATAGTGGTTGGCCTACACTGACAACTACGGTCTAGTTGACGAAAAAAAAAAAGATAATTGGATGATGCTTTACTTAAAGTAACTTGCAATGAAACTGCAATACAAATATACCTGAAAATATACTGACCACACAAGCGCTTTCCCGCGCTGAGACACTAAACAGTCTGTCTCGTCGCCACAAGCAGTCCATGTAGACTTATTTCCCCCACACCACTTCAGTCTCAAGTGAGGACTAACAGTGAATAACAGTGTCTATATTTTTGCTGTCAGTACAACTTGAACATCGGAGCACTGAATTTGGCAAGCGAGCATGTCACCGCCTGCCTGCTGTTTGTCATTTTGGGCAGCGAGTGTACATTCTCCTCAGGCAAGAGGGAGTTTCTCAAGGGAACTGGGTCACAGTTTTTTTTAAGCTCTGCATTGGCTGAGAAAGCCTCCAGGCAGGCAGTATCTTCTCTCTCATTTGCAGTATCAACATTGCCCCAGATACTTTGGAAGGACCTATTGTTTTCTGCAGAATCAATGCCCTCTTGAGGTCAGTATGCAGCTCAAAACATCTTGACATTGTCATCGATATGTCCCTGTGAGGAGTGTCACCCATCCAGCCAAAGGTGTGCGTAATGTGTGTGCCTTTTCTTTTAGTATCACAATAAATGCCCTCCGTGTCCTTTAAATAGTATGTGTGGAATAATCTTGCTATACTATGTGGTAGGGAACACCTGCGGATTCTCAACTTTTTAATCTACCAGTCAAGGCCTAAACTATAGCCAGCATGCTGATTGTCAATGCCAATTATGGATTCATGTAAATCATGAATAGCAGTGACATGTACGTAATACAATTTTTGTTTTCAGCTTGAACCATTTCAATGTAACAATTTGTCTGTTTCCACCTGTGAACCAGTGACCAAATAACTGTCTGGAGAGACAGAGCCAACCAATCCCAAGAACATTCTTTCCTTATCTGCTGCAAAATGAAATGCCTCATTGGAAAAATCAATTCATGAGCGATTCTTAGATAGCAGTAGATTTTAATGAATGTTATCAGCTGCCTACAATTGCTTCAGCACATGGAATATAGTGAGCACTTCTTTAGCTATTTCATCGATGGATTAGGCCTACAGCTGAAAATCTATTCAGTATGGAAATGAGCACAGAGTCCAAGCACAGAGTTTCCCAGAGGAGACAAAAATATAAAGAGCTCATAAATTTGGTCATATAAACGCGCCACTGTAAATAGCCCAATGCTAACATTGACATTGAGTGGGAGAGGAGATACAGTCTAGACATGAGTATGTCTGTCTCAAATTAGGATTACCTGTCAGTGCAAATACCTGTCATTTACTCCTCTGCAGCATCTTTTCCTCAAGTTTCTCTTGTTTCTCAGCTGCACTTCGGCCAGTGGTTTATGTGCTCATTGCCACGCACACTTGACGCAATCCATTGGCATATTCAAAAACATTGAGGTGAAATAGGCTACATGTAACTACTGTGTTACATACATAAAATAGACATTACATCGGTCTAGGCATATATTTCCTTGGAAAATGTCTTGAGGAGAAAGCATTTCTGAAATGACTAAATGAGAGAATGTAAATATAGCTGTTGGCATAATCAGTGCATTACTACTGGGTAATTAGCGCGTTATCATTCTTGAGGTGGCTTCGTCTCGAGTGCAGCTCATATTGGCACTTCCAAACTGAGTACATTTGGATTACCTGTAGCTGTGTTTGAGGATTTGTACATTGCTGGAACAGCCCTGCACTTGAATGGATTTAAGCTGTCTGTGGGGATATTGGCTGTTTTGAAAGTAAACTGAATTCCATTAGACTTACAATTTTGACCTTGGTTACCGTCTCTGGAGGGTATGTCTACATAGTTTTTGCAGATGTCATCCCCCCCTTTCAAAGAACTATTTGAAAGTGTCTTGTTCTGTCAATACGCCGGGCTTGGGCGTTGCCTTGCAATTGATTGACAAGGAGCTTGACCCTGAACAAGTACCAAAAAGTAGCGCAGCAATGCTTTCTAATATAGAGATGGATTGGGAGAGGCAGATGCAACATTTTGCTGTTGATTCTGTGCTTACATTTTGCAGAGAAGGGAACAAAGTAGTATTGCTTTGGTACAAGAAGAGCAGAGCTGGTTATTGAGGGATTGGTCACTATGCTAAATGTTCACAGAATATTAATTACTCAAGAGATGTAAACAGATTTGGCATGGGTCCCCAGATCCTCAAAAAGATCTACAGCTGCACCATCGAAGGCATCCTGACCTGGTTGCGTCATCCAGGTTTGGCAACTGCTTTGCATCCGACCGGAAGGCGCTACAGAGGGTAGTGCAAACGGCCCAGTCCGTCAATGGGGCCAAGCTTCCTGTCATCCAGGACCTACATACAGTTGAAGTCAGAAGTTTACATGCACGTTAGCCAAATGCATTTAAACTCAGTTTTTCACAATTCCTGACAATTAAACCTTAGGTCAGGTAGGATCATCACTTTATTTTAAGAATGTGAAATGTCAGAATAATAGTAGAGTGATTTATTTCAGCTTTTATTTATTTCACATTCCCAGTGGGTCAGAAGTTTACATACTAGTTTAGTGTATTTGTTAGCATTGCCTTTAAATTGTTTAACTTGGGTCAAATGTTCCGGTAGTCTTCCACAAGCTTCCCACAATAAGTTGGGTGAAATTTGACCCGTTCCTCCTGACAGAGCTGGTGTAACTGAGCCAGGTTTGTAGGCCTTGCTCACACACTTTCAGTTCTGCCCACAATATTTATATGGGATTGAGGTCAGGGCTTTGTGATGGCCATTCTAATACCTTGACTTTGTTGTCCTTAAGCCATTTTGCCACAACTTTGGAAGTATGCTTGGGGTCATTGTCCATTTGGAAGACCCATTTGCGACCAAACATTAACTTCCTGACTGTCTTGAGATTTTGCTTCAATATATCCACATAATTTTCCGTTCTCATGATGCCATCTATTTTGTGAAGTGCACCAGTCCCTCCTGCAGCAAAGCGCCCCCACAGCATGATGCTGCCACCCCCGTGCTTCACGGTTGGGATGGTGTTCTTCGGCTTGCAAGCATCCCCGTTTTTCCTCCAAACATAACGATGGTCATTATGGCCAAGCAGTTATATTTTTGTTTCATCAGGCCAGAGGACATTTCTCCAAAAAGTTAGATTATTGTCCCCATGTGCAGTTGCAAACTGTAGTCTGTCTTTTTTATGGCAGTTTTGGAGCAGTGGCTTCTGCCTTGCTGAGCGGCCTTTCAGGTTATGTCGATGTGGGACTCATTTTACTGTGGATATAGATACTGGAGGAAATAAGTACACAAGTATTTTCATAGGGTCCTTTGCTGTTGTTCTGGGATTGATTTGCACTTTTCGCACCAAAGTATGTTCATCTCTAGGACACAGAACGCGTCTCCTTCCTGAGCGGTATGATGGCTGCGTGGTCCGATGGTGTTTATACTTGCGTACTATTGTTTGTACAGATAAATGTGTTACCTTCAGGCGATTGGAAATTGCTCCCAAAGATGAACCAGACTTGTGGAGGTCTGCAATTTTTCTGAGGTCTTGGCTGATTTCTTTTGATTTTCCCATGATGTCAAGCAAAGAGGCAGTGAGTTGGAAGGTAGGCCTTTTTAAATACATCCACAGGTACACCTCCAATTGACTCAAATGATGTCTGAAGCTTCTAAAGCCATGACATAATTTTATTTAATTTTCCAAGCTGTTAAAAAGCACAGTCAACTTAATGTATGTGAACTTCTGACCCACTGGAATTGTGATGCAGTGAAATAATCTCTGTAAACAATTGTTGGAAAAATTGCTTGGCATGCACAAAGTACAGTCCTAACCGACTTTCCAAAACTATAGTTTGTTAACAAGAAATTTGTGTAGTGGTTGAAAAAACAGTTTTAATGAATCCAACCTAAAGTGTATGTAAACTTCTGACTTCAACTGTATATACTAGGTGGTGTCTGTGGAAGGCCCACAAAATTGTGAAGGACTCTAGTCACCCGTCAGAGCAGTCTATCTGCTACCACATGGCAAGCTCTATAAGAGTGCCAAGTTTAAAAGGCTCCTTAACATCTTCTACTCTGAGTAGCTCAGCGAGGAGTGACGCAGCGGTCAATGCACTGCATCTCAGTGCTAGAGGCGTCACTACAGACTTTGGTTCAATCCTGGGCTGTATCACAACCGGCCGTTATCGGGAATCCCAAATGGCGGAGCACAATTGGCCCAGCGTCGTCCGGGCTATGGGAGGGTTTGGTCGGTGTAGGCCGTCATTGTAAATAAGAATTTGTTCTTAACTGACTTGCCTAGTTAAATAAAAGTTTTTACACTGCTGATTTTTGCTGTTACCTGTTGTATTCGGAGCATGTGACAAATCAAATTTGATTTTATGTAAGCATATGTTGTCTTTCAATCATTGACCAGTTATCAAACCCAGATTATTATATTCAGAAATTGCCATTCTGATTAATTATGTTTTACAACTTCCATTCTGACCATGGATTTCCTGAATAAATCTGAGTGTTTCACAGGCATGACTCCAATGTATGCATCCAGCAGCCCCCACACACCAAAAAATAACAATTTATCCTCACTTTTGGCATGGTCCAGGGTGGCAGGACTACCAACCCAGCAGTCTGGGAACAATGTGTCTGTTGTTCCACTAGAACAGTGGTTCTCAAACGTATTTAGGCCAGGGACTCTTTTTGTGATAGCAAATTCATCAGGGACCCCCCTAATGAATAAAAATAGCGTACAAGGAGTTCTACGTTTTACAGGAGCCCCACATCAGCTGTTCTCACATGCTGGGCTTCATATACTGTAGGTCAGTGAGTGAGGAGGGAAGCTAGATACAGTTTAAAATTCTGATTAATCGTGTATAGTTGTACTCCATTTTTAAAGGGGGACTGAACTGACCTCGTTTTTCATATTGCTCATTAAGAAATGAGAGCGGCCATGACTGAAGCCAAACGAGAGCTGTGTTGGATGTAGTTTGGTGTTTCTTAGGTGTGTCTTTGCCATTCAATCACAACAAACAAGGGCTTTAGTAAGTAGTGATGGCGAGGTAAGCTAAACTAGCTTTGCTATGGAGATAAGGTTTTAAGTTGAGGACTTCTCCCCTCCTGACTGACTCGCCATCTTGATGGTCTGCAAATTCAGTTCTATGTTTAGGCTAAAATCTGCGCTGACCTTGTGTTTAGCCAAGCTGAGAGCAGCTAGCTAGCATAGCTTGGGGAAAGTGGCAGCTGGCTAGCCTGTCCTATCAGTTATTCCAAAATAGAGAGGACAAGGGTCTGGAATGTGTTTCATAAGAAACTCGTTCTACAACACCTTGAGTCTGCTCAGCTGTCCTACAACACAATATTCTATAACTGTCTATTTGTCTCGTCTCTCCTTATGTTTGCTGTTAGATCTTTCCCGGGGGATAAATCCCAGAACTACTAAAATCCCTATAGGTGTAGGCTACATGTGGACATTGCCCAGCTTTAGTGTAGATAAATTTATCAACAGAAAATCAAGCAGGTTAGTATTTTTAACATGAATCTGGTTCTGAAGGCAGCTCTGCAGAGTGGTCACTAGCTGGCACAACCACAAAGTTTTAAAATCAGATTTTAAACATAACCCAACCTTAAACACACCGCTAACCCTAATGCCTAAACTTCACCTTAAATTAAGACCAAACATGACATTTTAGTTTTTTGTTCTTTCGATAGCCAATTTTGACTTTGCATCTGGCCCATCTAGCAGAAATCACTGCGTTCTGTAGTGTTTCCCCCAGGATTTTTTCATCAGCTGTAGCAACGTTTTTTCTGGATCAAAATGGGATTTAAGTGGTAGGTCAGGCGGGGGCGTTGTAGTGGGCGTTTAGGGTTGGGTGGTAGCCAGATTTTCATATCATACCGCCCTTCTCTCATCCCAGGATTTACTGTAGTAGCGGTTAAGTACACAAAAAAGCCAATTGGGCGTCTATTACCAGAATGCTAACAAAATTGGCAGAAGTACTAGTGAATGATGCCCTGTCTCCAGATTAAATCGTCCACTTAGCTAACTAGCAAATTAATCCAAATACACAGCTGGACTTAACACCTCCCGCTTTTTCCCGTAGTGCTGTATTTACACCAACAAAAAAACACGTGACTAGGGCTCTACAGTACAACCAATTTGGTTGGATATGCAACTAAATATTTAGCTGTGCGACCATTCGTTTTATTTTGGGAGCCATGACACTAACTAATGTCTCATAAAATTATTGTTATTATGAGTGCCCTAGAGAGAAAAAGTGAGTGCAGATGAGTTAGTGTCAGGGTTGCACCATTACCACAGATAAAACGGCTTGCTTCTAGACCAACCAGATCAAAAGATCTGACCCATATTACCGGCACAACATTTGTATCTTCCTATTGTGGCTCACGTCATTAACCATTTTGTTAACACTTTGTTCAGTCATGTTACCTCATTGGCTAACTTTAGCAGTATATACAACTTCGAAGAGGAAGGGGAGGACCATCCTTCTCCGTGAATTTCATAAACATTTAAATAGTGAAACATTAACCCTTTGGCATGCACCAACACACGGTTGTGATCGTTCTATAGTGGTTCCTACAGCGTAAGCTCAAACCGGTGTGATTTTAGAACTTTCAGTTTCAAATTGACACAACAGTCAGCGTTTGTATTGAATGTGTCACTGTCACCTTCGTTAATCACCATTATTCTCTCAACCTATGTACCTACGTTGTAAACGTTAATTCATAGGCTAGGTCGTAGCAACCTCATGATGGGTATAGGGGAAAATTGTCAGGTAGTGGCCTAAACCTATCAACGTTACATTGAGCTGGGTGAATTGAATATGCATGACAGTCATCCAATATGCTGTAATAGAAATAAGGCCATGCATCTCAATAGCAAAATAGTGCTTTTACACAATGTAGAAACTTAATATTCCACACATGACTTTGTCATTTTAATGACAGGTATTCATATCAACAATTTAGCTTTTATAATAAATCAATGTCTTTACAGTGTTACAGATTATACTGAACAAAAATATCAATGCAACATGCAACAATTTCTGATTTTACTGAGCTACAGTTGATACACAGTACCAGTCAAAAGTTTGGACACACCTTCTCATTCAAGGGTTTTTCTTTACTTTTACTATTTTCTAAACTGTACAATTTTTTATTTTACTTTTTATTTAACTAGGCAAGTCTGTAAAGAACACATTCTTATTTTCAATGAAGGCCTAGGAACAGTGGGTTATAACTGCCTTGTTCAGCTCTGGGATTCGATCTTGCAACCTATCTGTTAAAATATATATGCCTGTTTCTGTCCTGCCCTTGACTTTGGTGCGATGGCATGTGATGTTCATAGCCTCTTCATTGCAAAACTCCCTGATATTCTCAAAATTATACATTTGTCTAGCTGTGTCCAGTCCAGGTGGTGCTTCTACATGCAGACCATCTATGGGAGGATGTCAGCGTTGCGCAGCAGCTGAAACCTGGTCCCGACTGAGTCTGAACTGCTCCTTGGCGTCAACAACACCAGGCCACAGAGCATCGAAGCTGTAAAACAGGAAATAAAAAATAAACATTTGAAGACGTTACCACATTACAATTCACCTCCCAAGTTTAGATAAGAAGAATAACCCCATACAATGAAATTAAAATTATATTCACCTGAAGTGCTGGTACTTATTGATCTGTGGCAGTGGCCTGAAGTACGGAGTCAGGTGTTGCCAGCCATAGCTTTCCACCAGCACCGTACCATCCTCCAGTCCAACCAGCTGTGGGATATTGACCCCTGTGCTGGTGTTGTGAAGGACACCACTGTGAATTTCAGAGAAAGTGCCAGTCATGTTGGAGGTCAATTAAATAATCAAAATGTGTTTATGCTTTACATACCAGGTGTTATCATCAATTCCTTTGGAGACGCCACACTGCTGCTTTTGTCACATTGGCTCGCAGCAGCTTTCTACCAAAATGTTTGTCCTGGGTGGCGTCCTGGTAATACTATTGAGTTATCCTCGGTGTAGTTGTTTAAGTTCACCACTCGCTGCAAGTCCTCATGCTTCAGCTGTAACCCGTGCTTGCTTGGGCCAGCTGTCTTTTTGATTGGAGGCATTAGACCATTCTTCAGTATTACTGGTGGAGGAGAGTCGGGCGTGTTCTACTGATGCTGAAAGGCAAATTCCAGATACAAATATTTTAGCATTATTATACAATAGATAGCCGTAATCACCGTCAGACACACCTGGCTAACTTGATAGGTTGTCAGCTAGCTAGCTAACAGTAAGCTTTAACTTGGTCTTTTGTTTAGACATGTAGCTCGCTAGCTAGCTTAACAATGAACAGTAATCCCAATTCATGGAGTACTAGCAATACAAACTGATTGTCAAAGCTAGATAAAGTTAACCAAATAGGTTCAATGTTAGCTAGTTAACTAGGCTATAACAAGCAATGTGAAATGGCATCCTGAGAACATTAGTACAGCCAGATAAGCTTTAACTTGCAATGAAAACAACTTTCTGACAAAATTAGATGTATAATATCTGAAACTGTAGCTAGACTCTTACCCGTCCGTATACATGGATGAATGCTTCACGGCAGACTGCAACCCCTTTCATTAAATAAGATTTTGTTTTTGTTTGTACAGCTTGCTTGGCCTGTTGTGTCAAGTCACTCTGGTTAACACTGACCATTTGCAATGCCACAATCATCTTAAGCTTTACTTCCCACCAAATGACCATTTTACTCGCACTAGCAGAGCTGGTTAGGCTGTTTTCATGTTATCTAGAGTGTTAGTGACTGTAACAGTGCTCCTGGAAACAATGTAATTACGCTTTTTTCCCGACGTTTACCTACACAGCTCAACACCTGTTGAATATGGCCATTCGTAAAGTCATCAGTTATTTTGCACTCTGGCACATTCAGATGAGAGTGCTCTGAAACAGTTGTCGCAGTGACATTCTATTGAAATGGATACTTGCATAGTAAAGTCTTGTTAAGTTTTACTATACGATACAAATACGTAAAAATAGAAAAAGCCTTGTTATACAGGATTACCTACACATATTGACCAGCTGAAATAGACAGAAGCATGCTATATGGCAGACCAATCCAAACATCTCTCTGCTTGTCCAGCCCACTCATTATCTCAGTCAATCATGGCTAACGGGAAGGTTGACTTTTTCTGTGGCTTAACCAACTAGGCTCGTAATTTTAACAGTTTTCTTCGTGTTTACAAATGGCATACAACGTTTGGTATTAAGGCACATGAAAGTTCACATGTTCGAGGAGGGCATTTCTGCCAAAAAATGCAATTTGATCAAAATCGTTGTAACATAAATGGCTCTTGTGAACTAGTGACCTGTGACATATGCCAAGTTTCCTGAAATGGGTCACATTTCTGCCAGAAAATGCATTGTGATAAAACAAATGTTTACGGTCAAATGCCTCACCTGTGAAGTAGTAAGTTTAGGCTATTTACTCCATGGTGGCGGCCATGTTGCCAGGTGAGAACTTTTCTTGCCTGTGCTCGCTCCTTAACATTCCCACCACCACAATACACAAGACTCCTTACCCCCCAGTCACACAGTGGGTTCCACATAACTTTGGCGAGGACGGCACACCCTAACAGGTCATGGTGAGGGAGGTACCAGCATAGTCTCTGGCGACAGCCTCTGTGCCTGTACACTACACACTGTTCCTCGCAGTACCCACACTAGGTCCCCTGGGAGGGGGTATCCAATGGAATGAAAATGTACATTGGACTGTTGGGTAGCTCTTGCGACTACTGATGATTTGAGCAACTGTGTTCTGGAGATACGTGTGGTGCACGGTGCAGACCGAATGGCCAATCAAGATAATCAGGAATCTCCTTTTTTGATGAAGGCACATTATTACAATCGGTCCACTAAAGCAGAGCAAGGATGGGTCCGTCTTATTGGCAGGCATGGCTGTCTGACAATACAGAATGACATTGGCAGCAGATGCAGATTTTTTTTTAAGGTAAACATCGTCTCAGGCTTTTCACTCCCAATGCCAAGAACACAAGGATTGTATCAATCATGAGGTGATTACATTTGGAAACAATAGCAATGGGCTATTATCCCTATGTCAATAGTCTGCTAGTGCAAGCGTAGCTACCATGATAATGCAGTCAGGGCCAAAAAAAGAATGACAGACTGGGTAAAGATTGAGCAACAGCAGCGCCTGAAGGGAGGCCTAATTTATCAACCAATCGCCATCTGTATAAAAAGTGGTAGAGTGACAGGTCAGCTGGTTATTTTTAAAGGTGGTAGGCCTTCTTTTTTTTCTCCCCAACGGCAAGGCAAACATCTGCTCAGCTGTTTCTCATTAGCGCTTATCGTTGACAGTATTGAAATCGCCCAGGAGCCCTGCTGGTTAATGAGATGCCATTGACAAGCCCAATCTATCATGTGTCACCTCTGTTTGTCAAACTCCATATTTCATTCTACTCAGCTTGACAGCCAACGTTTGTTCAAGTCGTCTCCCCTCCCACTTGTTGACAGGCATTATGCAGACATTTAGACCTAGGTCATTGAGTTGGCTTGTATCTGGAACAGATTGGAGATTTTGCTAGACCCAGTAACGAGTCCGATGCTATGTGCACCATGATGGTAATCAATGTAATGTGGCCCTGGGGTACCAGGCAAGAACAGCTCAAATAAGCAAAGATAAATTACAGTCCATCATTACTTTAAGACATGAAGGTCAGTCAATCTGGAAAATTTTAAAGGAAGTTTCTTCAAGTGCAGTCGCAAAAACCTTTAAGCGCTATGATGCAACTGGCTCTCATGAGGACCGCCACAGGAAAGGAAAACCCAGAGTTACCTCTGCTGCAGAGGATAAGTTCATTAGAGTTATCTGCACCTCCGATTGCAGTCCAAATAAATGCTTCACTGAGTTCAAGTAACAGACACACCTCAACATCAACTGTTCAGAGGAGACTGCCTGAATCAGGCCTTCATTGTCAAATTGCTGCAAAGAAACCACTACTAAAGGACACCAATAAGAAGACGAGACTTGCTTGGACCAAGAAACACAAGCAATGGACATTAAACCGGTGGAAATCTGTCCTTTGGTCTGATGAGTCCAAATTTGGCATTTTTGGTTCCAACTGCAGTGTCTTTGTGAGAAGCAGAGTAAGTGAGTGGTGGTGTGGTACCCACCGTGAAGCATGGATGAGGAAGTGTGTTATTGAGGGGGGTGCTTTGCTGGTGACACTATCAGTGGTTTTAATTAGAATTCAAAGCACACTTAACAAGTATTGCTACCACAGCATTCTGCAGCGATACACCATCCCATCTGGTTTGGGCTTAGAGGTACTATAATTTGTTTATCAACAGGACAATGACCCAACACACATCCAGGCTGTGTAAGGGCTATTTGACCAAGAAGAGTGGTTGAGTGCTGTAGCCAACAAGTGCTCAGCATATGTGGGAACTCCAAGACAGTTGGAAAAGCTTTCCAGGTGAAGCTGGTTGAGAGAATGCCAAGAGTGTGCAAAGCTGTCAAGGCAAAGGGTGGCTACTTTGAACATTTTCAAACATTGAATATATTTTGATTTAACACTTTCTTTTGTTGGTTACCTCATGATTCCATATGTGTTATTTCATAGTTTTTGTCTAATTATTTTTACAATTTTCTACATTGTAGAATGAAGAAAAACCCTTATGAGGTGTGTCCAAACTTTTGACTGGTACTATATGTGTGAAATTAGTTTAGATTTTTGAATGAAGCATTATTATGCACCTGTCTCGGAGCAGGAGCAAATCATACATATCATCTGTGTACTTAAATAGCGAATTGAGGACGCTTTCCCATGTTAATTTCCATGCCAGCCAGGTAGGCTATACTCCTGTTGTAAAGCGAATTAGTGTGCTTAATATTAGGAACGTTGAGGAATAAATATAGTAGGCCTAGCCTATAGAAAGCTGATTGGATCCTCTTTTAATAGAGGCACCAAAACGGTTTCTCACACAATTGCATACCCTATAGAAATGTTGTTCAACATGAGCTTATGGGCTCTCATGTAGTGTTGGATTTGATATTCGATGACATTTGCATTGACATCAGAGTGATTACAGGGACAATGGAGTGTGGAGTACCAGGCAGTTAGCATGTTGGTAGGCTACTAATGACCATCAGCAGCAGCATAGCTTGGAGAAGCCTCGTTACCTTGACTAAACATTCTCGTGGAATTTGACTGCGGCCATGATTCGTGACTGCTGATGTGGCTGTAATATGATCACCATAACAGCCCTAATCATAACCCTGATGTACTGTAATCATGCAAATACAGCAATAATTGGTTAGAAGTGGGCTAAGTAATAACTTTTCATGTAATCAGTTTAAGAAGACATTTTGAGGCTCTATTCGAAAGGGATTTGTTTGTAGTCTGTCCACAATGTTCTTGGTGACATTACAAGTCTCCCAATTTTGAGCATGTAGAAATTTTCCACAAAGGGAATGGATCCCATGCCACCTGAAACCATGTCAGTGCAGGGACGTGAGAGTGAGTTTTACCTTAGCAAGAGAGGAGTGTCCAGTATAATGTCAAAGGTGTGAAACTGTGAAATTAATCAGTTATACAAGGCTGTTTATTTTCTGCTTGTTTTCTCAATTCAAAGACAGATCCCCGCAATATCTCAGAGAAAGTGTGACAGGATGTGCTAAATTCAAACGCCTCAATATTATTTTTATTACATTTTAAGGCATGACATATGGATGTTGTTTTGCAATAGTTTCCTAAGATGTCATTGTAATCTACTTCTGTGATTTCTTAGTCTCTCTAAACTAACTTCCTCAAGATAATAAATTACTAATCAAGAGGATTGCACAATTTACTGATTTAAATTGGAATCTATCGTCTTGATTGCACCCATAAAGGTCAAGTAGCTAGAGGAACTGTTGAGCAGTCAGGGTGTGTCAGAAATGTTAATGTACTGTACATACAACACGTCAACACCTGTAATAGATCTTACCTTCCGGGGTGTAAAAAAAAAAGGCAAACGTGAGGAGAAAGGCGGTATTGGTACAAACCTGACATGATTAAAGAACAAATATTGAGGGAATAATAGTTGGCTTAAAGAAGGAAAAAAGTACTTCAGTCAATGAAACTAGTTCCGTAATATTCACCCTCTTTAAGTTATAGTGTACTATGGGTGTGTCTCAGTAGTCCTCTCCTTGAGGCTTCCTCACCTTGTGTCCTCTGTATTGATGTGAAGGAACTGGACAGGTGAGCACTACTTCACAACACATCCACCATATTTATTTCACAGGATTTTTAGGTTTGTTCAGTTGAAATAGATTAGAGGAAGAGCAGCAGCAACATCAGAACATTGAGACATGCCCTTTGTCCCCTTCACCCTGAAGCAATTGCTACTGTACCTTTTTGGACCAGCCATCTACTTGTATGGGGTCATTTAGAGGTCATAGGTGATTTCATCTCTAGACTCAACTGCAGTTTCTTCTCATAACAAAAACTAGAAATGTTTACCAAGATGTCAATTAGCATTTTTAAGACTGCTTTTGAATTTAAAGCTGCAATATGTAACTTTTTGGATGACCCGACCAAATTCACAAATTTACTTCTGGTTTTCTACACTAGCTTCAAACAGCTGAAAATACAATATTTTAGGTTTTGAAAAATATAGTTCACAGCGGTTTAGATGGTACAGTGATTCTCTCCTAATTTCACAAACTTAATTCGGCAAACTATTAGAATTTTAGCAACCAGGAAATGGCGGAGCGATTTTCTGCATGTTGCACCTTTTTTTTTTTTTTTTTTTACAGCTGCTTTAGAGAGAACCTCTGTTTCCCAGGCGTCCATCTAGGATGAAATTAGACAGTCATTTTTCCATAATTGCAACCGCACATGAATATTAATTTTTAAAGATCATATCAAAGCTTTTAAAACTGTCTGCTGCTGTTATAATTCTGCTTTTGCAATAAATTTTTCTTGAGACTGTTTGCCTTATTTTTGGAGAGAAACAAGTAGCCACAGTTAAGTAAAAAAGGCTGTAGGCCCTTTGAGGAGTTTGGAAAGTCAGAAGTATAATGGTCCATTGCAGCCCTGTTTATCTCAATACCAAATGATTTCCGTGTAACAATTAAGTACCTTACTGTAATTGTTTTTTAAATGAAAAATGGTCCAAAGTGGAAAAAAATGGTTTCTTAGCAAAATACAATTTCTCAAGCAAGAATTTTGCTAGGACTGTCTGGGAGCGATCTGAGAGAGGAGCCTAAAGGGAGGGATGTGTAACCTGAAAACTAGCTGTTATTGGCAGAGAGGAGGGGAAACTCTTTTTGTATATTATTGTATATTTCTGTTTCTGAGTACTGGAGGCTGTAAATGACGAGTGTTTTTCTGAATTTAGTTCCCTTGTTTTAAAACACCACAGGTCATTAAAGGGGCAGATCAGACAAAAACATGTTTTATTTATATTTCCACACTGAGGTTGGAATAATACTGTGAAATTGTGACTTCACCAGGCGGTCAAAATATCCCACCCAGCCAAACAAGCAGAAATTTCAGGCAGTCTTTTTTACAATAAGTGCAATATCGTAATTGTCACAATTTCATAGTATTATTCCAACCTCATAGAGTGGAAATATAAATAAAACATGTTTTTGTCTGATCTGCCCCTTCAAATTGCAGTCGACTTGTGCACTAGGCTAATTGATTGAGCCAGTCACATGGTATGTTTGTTTACAATTATACAACGGGTGGGTCTAATCCTAAATGTCAGTGTCTTTTCCAATGGATAAATCTGACGTTAAAATGCATATTTACCCTGTTCCATCTGACTGTGCAATCCACTGTCTCATCAGCACAGCCAGGCAATTTATAAACTTTGTCTCCACTATAAAAAGCTTCTAGATGTTATCTCACATTTTTGTTAAGACTAACATTTAGTTTTCAACAGCAGAGATTTGTATAAACCTTGCTGTCTGTCTCACTGTCATTTGCAACATTGTTTCAGTATTCAAATGTGATCTCCAGCTGCCCCATAGTAATGGACGAGACCGACAAGCAGGCAGTATTTCTCAGCCAGTCGAAATCATGAATCAGCTGACATTTTTTTATGGATATTATGGATATATACAAAGAAATGTGAAATTGAATTTTTTTTAAAAACAAAACTAAGTGCAGCTAGTTTGCAGTCTTTCCAGCTACAGTTTGAAGTGATTGTGTTAGCTGTGTTGATGGCTAGCTCTGAACAACAGTGTCCTGACAAGTGAGCACATTTTCTTTGCCAGGGGAAATCACGCCTCATTAGCTCATTGTAACTGCTACTTTGCTGTTATTCTGGCTGCACTGTTGATGTGACTGTAAGTTAGCCGTAGTTGGCTAACTCGAGAGCAAAGGGATAACAACTTTTCCAGCCAGCATGGCATTGGAACATTTTAGAACGAACAACTGGGTCGCGTCTGTAGATGCGGAACAGAAAGACTGAACGACTGGGTTTGGCAACCACACTGCCAGCAGGCTTGGGTACCAACCCTAGATTTGTGTCGTAACTATATCTTCCGGAAGGATTAAATAGTATGAATAAATCAATCAAAATAATGTTCATGAAAATATATCAGTCATTATTTGAATATGATGGTAACCCCCCGTAGTCAGTGTTTTGGAGGATATATTGGTATGGTTTGCCGGCACTCTAATTCGTCTTGGGCCTAACAACACGCGTGCCAATATATCCTCCAAAAACCGACATCGCTGGCATTATCACGTAAAAAGCACACAGAGTAAATCGAAGCTTTGTGAAGTGACGATCCATTGTTGTGCAGAGTGAAATAAGTAGTGAATGTGGTGTAAATTGATCACCTATGTTTGCCAGCTACAGTGCCATCAGAAACAATTCATACCCCTTCTTACAGCCTGAATTCAAAATGTATTACATTTTATATTTTTTCTCACCCATCTACACACAATACTCCATAATGAAAATGTGTTTTTATAAATTGTTGCAAATGTATTGAACATAAAATACAGATATCCAATTTACATAAGTATTCACAACCCTGAGTTAATACTTTGTAAAAGCACCTTTGGCAGTGACTACAGCTGTGAGTCTCTTGGTAAGTCTAAGAGCTTTCCACATGTGAATTGTGCAATATTTGCCCATTTATTCTTTTCAAAATTCTTCAAGCTCTTCAAATCAAATGTAACTTGGCCGCTCAGGAACATTCACTGTCTTCTTGGTAATCAACTCGTGTAGATTTGGTCTTGTGTTTTAGGTTATTGTCCTGCGGAAAGGTGAATTCATCATGTCTGGTGGAAAACAGACTGAACCAGATTTTCATCTAGGAATTTGCCTGTGCTTAGCTCCATTCTGTTTTTTTTGTATCCTGAAAAACTCCCCAGTCATTAACGATTACAAGCATAACGATAACATAATGCAGCCACCGCTTGAAAATATGGAGAGTGGTACTCAGTAATACAGTGACTTGCAAAAGTATTCACTCCCCTTGGGATTTCTCCTATTTTGTTGCCTTACAACCTGGAATTAAAATATTTTTGTTGGGGGGGTGGTGTGTATCATTTGATTTACACAACATGCCTACCACTTTGAAGATGAAAAATATGTTTTATTGTGAAAAAAAACAAGAAATAAGACAAACAGAACATAACTATTCACCCCGCCTCCCAAAGTCAATACTTTGTAGAGCCACCTTTTGCAGTAATTACAGCTGCATGTCTCTTGGGGTATGTATCTATAAGCTTGGCACATCTATCCACTGGGATTTTTGCCTATTCTTCAAGGCAAAGCTGCTCCAACTCCAAGTTGGATGGGTTCTGCTGGTGTACAGCAATCTTTAACTCATACCACATATTCTCAATTAGATTGAGGCCTGGGCTTTGACTAGGCCATTTCAAGACTTGAATGTTAACCCTTAAACCACTCAAGTGTTGCTTTAGCAGTATGCTTAGTTATTGTTATTGTCCTGCAGGAAGGTGAACCTCTGTCCCAGTCTCAAATCTCTGGAAGACTGAAACAGGTTTCCCTCAAGAATTTCCCTGTATTTAGTGCCATCCATCAATCCTTCAATTCTGACTAGTTTCCCAGTCCCTGCCGATGGAAAAATTGTGGGGAGTAGGTGTGTTCTCGGGATGATGAGACGTGTTGGGTTTGTGCCAGACATAGCGTTTTTCTTGATTGCCAAAAAGCTCAATTTTAGCCTCATCTGACCAGAGTACCTTCTTTCATATGTTTGGGGAGTCTCGCACATGCATTTTGGTGAACACCAAACTTGTTTGCTTATTTTCTTTTCTTGAAGCAATGGCTTTTTTCTGGTCACTCTTCCATAAAGCCCAGCTCTGTGGAGTGTACGGCTTAAAGTGGTCCTATGGACAGATACTCCAATCACCTTCAGAGTTATCTTTGGTCTCTTTCTTGCCTGTCTGGTTAATGCCCTCCTTGCCTGGTCAGTGAGTTTTGGTGGGCGGCCCTCTCTTGGCTGGTTTGTTGAGGTGCCATGTTCTTTCAATTTTTTTAATAATGGATTTAATGGTGCTTCGTGGGATGTTCAAAGTTTTGTATATATTTTTTTGTAACCCATCCCTGATCTGTACTTCTCCAACTTTGACCCTGAACTGTTTAGAGAGCTCCTTGGTCTTCATGGTGCCCCTTGCTTAGTGGTGTTGCAGACTCTGGGGCCTTTCAGAACAGGTGTATATATACTGAGATTATGTGACAGATCATGTGACAATTAGATGGCACACAGGTTGCTTTATTGAACTTATTATGTGACATCTGAAGGTAATTGGTTGCACCAGATCTCATTTAGGGGCTTCATAGCAAAGGGGGTGTATACATATGCACGCACCACTTTTGGATTTTTTTTTCCCATTTCACTTCACCAGTTTGGACTATTTTGTGTATGTCCATCCATTACATAAAATTCATTACATTCATTTTGCAAGGCACTGTATGTTGTATTGGATTTGCCCCAAACACAACCCTTTTGTATTCAGGAGAAAAAGTTAATTGCTAAGCCAAATGTGTTGTAATATTACTTTAGTGCCTTGTTGCAAACAGGATGCATGTTTTATAATATTTTTATTCTGTACAGGCTTTCTTTTCAGGCTTTCTTTCCTTTTCACTCTGTCAATGAAGTTAGTATTGTGGCGTTTTAATTGACTGGGCCTTTATGTCTTAAACTAATGGAATGTCATTTCTCTTTGCTTATTTGAGCTGTTCTTGCCATAATATGGACTTGGTCTTTTACCAAATAGGGCTATATTCTGTATACCACCCCTACCTTGTCACAACACAACTGATTGGATCAAATGCATTAAGAAGGAAAGAAATTCCACAAATTAACTTTTAACAAGGCACACCTGTTAATTGAAATGCGTCCCAGGTGACTACCTCATGAAGCTGGTGGAGAGAATGCCAAGAGTTTGTATAGCTGTCAAGTTAAAGGGTGGTTACTTTGAAGAATCTCTCTCATATAAATATAAAAAAATATTTTTTATTATTATTTAAAAATTGGTTACTACATGAGTATGTATGACATGTATGTGCTATTCATAGTTTTGATGTCTTCACTATTATTCTACAATGTAGAAAATAAAGAAAAACTCTTGAATGAGTAGGTGTGTCCAAACCTTTTGAGTGGTACTGTACAAACAATGTCCATACTGCTTCCCTTCTCCAGACAGCTGAACTCTGGGTTGTGGGAGCCTGGCGAGGCGGCCATTAATTAGAAGTACAGGGGAACCCTCTTAAAGAAGCAGATCTACATCTTAGAGACTAAAGCAAAGCCATAACATTTTGTTTTTTAATTGCCCAGATTAAAATGTTCTTTGGTGCTCGTCTCCCCTTTCCTGGCTAGGATTAATCATTCAATTTGCCGCTGCTGAAAATCACTTTAGACCGTTTGAAAAGCTTTATCCAGAATCGCTTGCATAGCTCCAAGCTTATTAAAGGGTTGGTCAGAAGTTTTTTGTTTTTGATGTACCTACATTTACCAAAATTGAACTTCCCAACTTTGCAATATCTGCCTACCGTAGGTGGTTTAATGGCTGTAATGCTACCTGTTTTCAAGGGCATGACTTAGGCCAATGAAACAAGTGTGGTCTTTGGTGAGAAGTCACAAGTAGAGATTTTTACTTAGAAACTATTCTTACAAGTAATGGATTCTGTAGGAGGAAGATGTGTGAAGTTGAGGCGCTCTATGGAGTGTGAATGTGGGTAAATGTCCAAGCTGCGATCCAAGATATAAAAACCCAAAGTTGTGCTCTTTCTGTGTTCAAGAATATTGAAAGGTCGACCCACCTCTCTTAAAAATTAACTTTCCACTTTATCAAGACCTCCACTGTGGACTATTTCAAGATGGAGTTTTGTTTTTGGGCCTAGAGAGCTTCTATGTTAAAAAAAGTGGGTCTACGGTCACCCGTCTGTCTTCAGTCTCCAACTCCATCCAACAACCTGGATCTCTAATCAGCCTTTAGCAGTATGTGGATCTTGAGAGGCAAGCTGTGTGCCAATATGGCCCGCCCAGATAAAACTGTAATTTACTCCAAACATCCAGCTGCCCATTTCAGACTACAAAGGGGCCCGGAGCAGCCTCTGGCATAAGATCTTACAGCTGTGGAGGGAACTTTAAAAAAATATGTGGCCTGTCTGTAAACTGGCTGGTGCTGAGCCAGACAGAGGGTTAGACTTATCTCCCTGCGTTTTGTAAGGCACGTCTCAAACCTCCCATTCAAACGATTTGTAATAGGTTAGAAGGAGAAACAAGAATTATCTTTTGATATTTACTCTTATCTAATGCTGAAATTAAGGCAAATCTGACCACCCACAACAATGGCAGTTTGTTTTGGCATTTGGATGTCCTGATCTACCTTTTTGGATAACTAGACTGCCTTTTGATTTAGCTAACAATATATAGATATCCGCTTTGACAGTGTCCCAAAAAATATGTTTGAATGTGAGGACTGGTTACAGTTCACAACCTGTCACTGTCACTCCCAGCAGGAGTCTTTTACATTATTATCCATATCGAACGTAACACTCAATGATTTAGTGTAATTGTTATTCATTATGTGAGACTTAATAAATGCAAACGAAAATAAGTCCGTCCAATGAAATCAGTCCATCACAGAGAAGCTCATGCTTGAAGCAAGCAGGGAGAGAGGTCAGTAGTACAATGGTTCCCAAACTTGGGGTCAGAGACCCAGGTGGGGTCACCTAAAATTTAAATGGGGTCCCCTGAGAATCTTTAATCTTGTCAAACACTAATAACTGGTTTCTCTTTAAATGGGTGTAGAATACAACATTTTAGACTAAACTAAGGGCCTTTTTACACTGTTATTATATGTTGGTACAGCCTGTGGGACCTAAGGGTTTGTGAAATATAAAGACAATTTCATATTATTAGCATGTACACTGAGCAAAAATATAAATGCAGCAATTTCAAAGATTTTACTGAGTTACAGTTCATATAAGGGAATAAGTCAACATCAGTGCTGACTTATCACTCCTGTATGTAGTTAATTAGTAGTGAAACATGTATTATTGAGTAGAATTCAGTGATGAATAGTAAGTTAGTTGGGTTTTTTCATGAGGTTGTGGCTGCCATCTGGTGGCGACTAGAAACAACAATTGATGGCCCGTGAAAATATTAGTGCTTGAAAAAGTACTTGAAAGTCCTTGAATTTGACTTGCCACTGTTTGTACAAACTCTGGGAATATATTCTGTGGTTCATCAGACAACATTGAGGAGTGTACCACATCAGTCCACATGCTTCATTAATAAGTGCATCAACGACGTCGTCCCCACAGTGACCGTATGTACATATCCCAACCAGAAATCATGGATTATAGGCAACATAGGCACTGAGCTAAAGGCTATGCTTCTATGCTTGCTTCAAGGCAAGCAACACCGAACCATGCATGAGCACGCCAGCTGTTCAAGATGACAGTGTGATCTTGTTCTCTGTAGCTGACATGAGTAAGACCTTAACGTTCACAAGACGGATTACCAGGATGCGTACTCCGAACATCCGCTGACCACGTGGCAAGTGTCTTCACTGACATTTTTCACCTCTCCCTGACCCAGTCTGTAATACCTACATATTTCAAGCAGACCACCATAGTCCCTGTGCCCAGGAACGCCTAGGTAACCTGTCTAAATGGCACTCAAAGCTTTTCATGGCTACATATGTGAAAGGCTGGTCATGGCTCACATTAACACCATCGCAGACACCCTGTGGATGCACTTCAATTCACATACCGCCCCAACAGATCCACAGATGACGCAATCTCTATTGCACTCCTCTCCCACCTGGACAAGAGGAAAACCTACGTGAGAATGCTGTTCCTTGACAATAGCGCAGTGTTAAACACCATAAAGCCCTCCTAGCTCAACACTAAGCTCAGGACCCTGGGACTGAACACCTACCTTTGCAACTGGATCCTGGACTTCCTGATGGGAAACCCCAGGTGGTGATAGTAGGGAACAACACAACCGCCACGGTGACCCTCCAACATGGATGGCTCTCAGGGGTGCGTGCTTAGTCCCTTCCTGTACTCCCTGTTCACCCACGACAGCGTGGCCGCGCACAACTCCCAACAACATCTTAGTTTGCTGACAACTTGACGGTGGTTGGCCTGCTCACCAACGACGATGTGTCAGCCTATAGGGAGGAGGTCACTGACACTGCCAGGACAACAACCTCTCCCTCAACGTCAACAATAGAAAGGAGCTGATCGTGGACTATAGGAAACGGAGGGTCATGCTTGCCCCCCCATCCAATTCAAGGGGGCTGTTGTGGAGTGGATTGAGAGCTTCAAGTTCCTCTGTGTCCACATAACTAAGGAATTATCATGGTCCACACACACCAACACAGTCGTGAAAAAGGCATTTCAACGCCTCATCTTCCTCGGGAGGCTGAAAAGATCCGGCATGGGCCCTCAGGCTATATACAGTAGCGGGTCTACTTTATATAGACTACTGTCTTTTTACATTTATTTCATTACTTACCTATTGTTCGCCTAATACCTTTGCACTATTGGTTAGAGCCTGTAAGTAAGCATTTCACTGTAAGTATTGTATTTGGCGTAAGTGACAAACTTTGATTTGATCCACAAAAAGTTAGAGCTGCACCATTGAGAGCATCTTTACTGGCTGCATCACCACTTGGTATGGCAACTGCTTAGCATCAGACCACAAGGCGCTACAGAGTTTAGTGCATATGTCCCAGTACATCACTGGGGCAAAGCTCCCTGCCATCCAAGACCTCTATATCACTCTGTCAGAGGAAGGCCCTAGAAATAGTCTGACTCCAGTCACCTAAGTCGTGTTAGCAGAGAAAACGGTCTACATGGCAAGTGGTACCGATGCACCAAGTCTGGAACCAACAGGACCCTGAAGGGCTTCTACCCCCCCCCCCCCCCCCCCCTCTCAGTTTGAGCCGAAAACACACTCTTGTGCGTCAACACAAACTCGTCTGCCAACACAGACGCTTCTGCCAGGGAGGATACTTTCTGTTCGTTTAGGTAAACTACAATGCGTTCGGGTAAGCAATTTTTAAACTCTTCCAACAAGATTAACTCCCGGAGAGAGTTGAAATCAGTTACCTTACTAGCAGCATGCCATTTATCAAACAGATTTCCCTTGTCTCTAGCAAATTCCACATAAGTCTTACTAGAAGACTTTCTATGAGACCTAAATCTCTGTCGGTATGCCTCAGGCACAAGCTCATAGGCACGAAGAACAGTAGCTTTGACCACTTCATAATTCAAACTGTCCTCCAGAGGTAGCGCTGACAAAACCTCTTGGGCTTTACCAGTTAATTTACACTGAAGTAATAGGCACCATACCTCTTCAGGCCACTTCAAGGCTACGGCTATACGCTCAAATACACAAAAATAGGAGTCAACCTCCGACTCTCTGAACAAAGGTACTAAGGCTATCTGCCTACTAATGTCAAACGTGTTTGAGGACACAGCAGGTGAGGACGGCTCACAAACAGGCACAGTAGGAACGAAGGCTAGCCTCGCTGTCTCTGCCTCCAGTTCCATCTGGCGCATTTTAAACGTCATCTGCAGTTGTTCTCTTTCTGCCTCAATTTTACACATCTCCAACTTGAGAGTCTCTCGCCTAATTTGGGCTCTCTCGTCCACCTCTAGTTGGAACTGTGCTAAACGGACATCCCTTCTGGCATCACCGTTTGACAGTGGGGAGAGTGGATCAAAATGGGACAATGTGGCTGGTGTTTTAGCCTCGCCCTCATTATCAGACACCAATGGGCTTACAGGAGCAGCAACATCCCCTACAGTGGTAGTATGCTCAGGCAGCGGTAACACAAGCACCTGCTCTTCCAACAATACATTTAACACTAGCTGTTTAACCTCCGCCTTAACTACACTCTGCGGAATCGATATTGAGTAATGGTCAGCCAAGGTCATTAAATCAACTCTACGACATTTATCAAAAACCTCCCACGAAGGATTATCCAAAAAGGACTTCAAATCAAAAGTAGCCATCTTACACTACTTCACAAGAGCCAACGAAAATAGCAAACACTAATGCTACTTCAGCTATGACGTTCAACACTGAACTATACCACTACAACAATCTACATGAGCGGCATGGGTGTCAGTAAAGACAAATCCCGGATGAGCCCCCACTTATGTTACGAATCCCTTTTTGGCCCGACAGTCTAGGGGGGATGGTAATGAGACGCGTAACATAACTCATGTAAATTATAATTGTGACAAAGTAAAAGTGTGAACGTAATAACCAGGACAACTGAAATAATACCGTCAAACTCGGGGTTTATTGTAAAACACACGGTAATGGGGGGGGGAGCAGGAAAAGGGGCTGAGCTGGACCCAAGGAAAGAAACAAATATGCAAAAACACCCCTAAGCTAGACTAGCCTATTTCAACAACAGCTAACTAACTAACCAAAAATACAGTGGGTGGTCCACCCAGTTCTAACTAGTGTTTTTAACAAAGTTTACCTACGGGTAGTGTATGCCCATGGGCGACTTGTCTTGGTTTCCCCTTTTCCCACCAGCAAACACCATAAGCAAAAACAATACTCACAGGAGATGACAAAGTGATATGGAGGTGCTCAAACAAAAGAGAGGTTAATACGCAAAGAGAGAGATCTACATACATGGCATTTCAAAGAGATTGTGCTACTGAAATCTATAAAGAATAGAGATCTACCAACATGGCATTACAAAGAGATTGTGCTACTGAAATCTATCAAGAGCAGAGATCTACCAACATGGCATTACAAAAAGATTGTGCTCTTGAACAAACAAATGATGGGGTTTTTAAACCATGGGGAAGGAACTGTGATAGGGTAGGAAACAGGAGGAGGTGTGTCTTCTGATTGATGGGTTGATTGTTGACTGATTGGGGAGTGATGATTTTCACCTGTGAGGGGAGACGGAGAGAAAAGAAACACACAGGATACACACACAGGATAACTGTATCCGTAACAGTCACTTTATCCATACATATATGTACATATCTACCTCAATTACCTCGTACCCCTGCACATCGACTTGGTACTGGTACCCCATGTGTATAGCCAAGTTATCGTTACTCATTATGTATTTATTACTTGTTATTATTTTTCTATGTCTTTTTTTTCTCTACATTGTTGGGAAGGGCCCATAAGTAAACATTTCACTGTTAATCTACACTTGTTTATCAAATTTGAGTCGATAGCGCCCGCAGATGTCTTGCCATGATTCAGCAGGACCTGCTAACAGATGGCCACTCCTGGGGTCCCATGTTTTGACACAGAGGGCCTAAGGGGAAGTACATCCCCCTCACGTGGCCAGGATGCTTACTTTACTGGACGAGGCCAGTGTTTCCCCAACCCTGGTCCTCGAGTACCCCCAACAGTACACCTTTTTATGGAAACCCTGGGCAAGCACACCCGATTCAACTTGTCAAGCCCTTAATGAGTTGAACGAGTTGTTTGTCAAGGGCTACAATGAAGCTGCGTGCTGTTGGGGGTACTCAAGGACCAGGGTTGGGGAACACTGGACTAGGGTGCTTTACTGTACTATAGAGCCGTAAGGCTTCTAATTGTGAATCTCTTGTGACTGGACCAAAGGACTTTTTGAAAGAAAAAAAAAAACCCAGCTGCGTCCTGGCTTGCGGGTCTTCTGCCGAGTGATGGATCTTCCAGACAGACCATTAACATTCA
Source organism: Oncorhynchus clarkii lewisi (assembly GCF_045791955.1). Classification (NCBI taxonomy): domain Eukaryota; kingdom Metazoa; phylum Chordata; class Actinopteri; order Salmoniformes; family Salmonidae; genus Oncorhynchus; species Oncorhynchus clarkii. The sequence continues at coordinate 37,605,400 of NC_092177.1, read as the reverse complement.
AATCCCGCTATTTACATTTAGCTTCTTATTCTCTTAAAGGCCTTTGCTTTCTCTCTCTCTCTCTTCCTCCTCCCTCCCTCTTTCCATCTATCCAAGTAAAGGAATTCAAATGTCAAAACAAACTGTACATTTTTTTTGTGAAACCTACAGGTTCATCTACAGCTGAAGTTACTTATCACTGTTGAAGATTTACCGACCTGTGAGTCTACTGTCTTCATGAGGCGAAAAGTCGATAGTCTTAGGACGTCTCCGGTATTTGTCTGCTCTGGTATGTCTGTCAGTAAGGAACAGAGATAAGCCTTGGCCACATGGTGTCAAAGGGTTGTGTCATGCTGTCAATCAAATCTCAATGATTTTTTACCTTTTGATTTAGTATTTGACACTAGCCATAGTGGTTTTCATATGTTGTCAGGAGATAAAATGTTGCGAGTTGAAGGTTTGTCAAAAGTTTTTAGAAGATGCAGTTAGTAGAATGAGGATGCCTTTTGTGGACTTAAACCAACACAAATGCACTCAATTACTACAAACACACACTTGGACTACAAACCGGTATGTACAGTATAGGCCTAGGAACGCACAGTGTCTAGGCGTATACAGTGCCATGACTCAGCCAGGCTTCTGTGCTCTGTCATCCCTGCCTCAGCAGCCGCCACAGTAGCAACAGTGACCTCTGCAATTCAAGTGTCACGCTTTATGTTTAGTCTTATACAGAAGCATTTTGCCAGTCAGATTAGGCTAACTTTTATTTTATTTTTGTAAAAAAAAAATGTGGTATGAAAAATCCCATGGTGTATTTTTGTCTGACCAACTGTAAACCTGAAAGCGATAAATAGCCCAAAGCTGGCCCTGGAATTTTTAAGCAACAGATGTGTGAGCCATTGCTTTGGCCCGAAAGCAGCGGGGGGGAAAAACGAGAATTAATTGTTGGGTATTGTTTCATCACCTGTGCAAAGCGGCTTGGACCCTGTCGCTTAGGGGCGGCAGGGTAGCCTAGTGGTTAGAGCGTTGGACTAGGAACCCGAAGGTTGCGAGTTCAAACCCCCGAGCTGACAAGGTACAAATCTGTCGTTCTACCCCTGAACAGGCAGTTAACCCACTGTTCCCAGGCCGTCATTGAAAATAAGAATTTGTTCTTAACTGACTTGCCTGGTTAAATAAAGGTAAAATAAAAAATAAAAAAATTAGGGATTCATAGTGACTTTTGATTAGCAGGTAACTCGGCTCAAATTAAAAACAATTTTAATTTAGTACCCTAATGGTTCTCGTGTCGTTTCATAGGAAGGGAAATTGCTGTCACGACCGCTTTCGGCTAGACGTCGGGAAACCGAGGCAAGACAGTCGAGGGCGCAGGTGTCACGGTGTTGTCTGATTATTGCTGTTCCGTGTGAAAATACTGTTACGTGTCCACTTAACAAGCGTAACCTCATGTTAATTCAATCCATAGCAATTGGATACAATTAACCTTTGACCATTGCCAACTGAAATGGAGAATTGTTCATGTAACCTCTGTGAGAACCTTGCCTTAAACTCTGAGCGGAATGCTTACCATTTTGTCAGAGTTGAAGTGTGTTGTGGTCTGACATGAATAGTGCTGGTCTATTAGGGGAGCGAAAGTTATGTCTGACAAATATTACAACATGTCTGTTAGAAAAGCTCATTGCTACAGGCTTTCTAGAATGTGACATTCATGATATAATAATGAAAGTTTTTTTCTTCTTCAAATCTCACTTTCCATTGTGATAGGACACATACACCAAGTCCAGTGGGTGCCTTTTTACATTGGGTGGGTGGGTGGGTGTGTGTGCATGCTCTTGAGTGTGATTGTGCATGTGAATGCAGAGTGCAACTACCTACTTAAGTGTTGTGGACTGTGACTGTAGGTAATTGTACATTAGTGTGGGTGTCCCTTCATGTCCCTCAGTGTGTGCGTTCATGTGAGCACTTACTCACTGTCCTCTGTTTTGGCAATCGAAAAGTTTAATGTTTAAATAGTGTTAGCATAGGCCCAAATGGTTTACCAAGTAATGTGTCAACAAAGTACAATGGTAGCACTGTGTGTGTGTGTGTATACAGTTGAAGTCGGAAGTTTACATACACCGTAGCCAAATACATTTAAACTCAGTTTTTCACAATTCCTGACATTTAATCATAGTCCAAATCCCCTGTTTTAGGTCAGTTAGGCTCACCACTTTATTTTAATAATGTGAAATGTCAGAATAATAGTATAGAGAATGACCTATTTCAGCTTTTATATCTTTCATCACATTCCCAGTGGGTCAGAAGTTTATATTCACTCAATTTAGTATTTGGTAGTACTGCCTTTAAATTGTTTAACTTGGGTCAAACATTTTGGGTAGCCTTCCACAAGCGTCCCACAATAAATTGGGTGACTTTTGGCCCATTCCCCTTGACAGAGCTGGTGTAACAGAGTCAGGTTTGTAGGCCTCCTTGCTCGCACACGCTTTTTCAGTTCTGCCCACAAATGTTCTATAGGCTTGAGGTCAGGGCATTGTGATGGCCACTCCAATACCTTGACTTTGTTGTCCTTAAGCCCTTTTGCCACAACTTTGCAAGTATGCTTGGGGTCATTGTCCATTTGGAAGACCCATTTGCGACCAAGCTTTAACTTCCTGACTGATGTCTTGAGATGTTGCTTCAATATATCCACATCATTTTCCATTCTCATGATGCCATCTATTTTGTGAAGTGCACCAGTCCCTACTGCAGCAAAGCATTCCCACAACATGATGCTGCCATCCCCTTGCTTCACGGTTGGGATTGTGGTGTTCGGCTTGCAAACCTCCTCCTTTTCCTCCAAACATAACGATGGTCATTATGGCCAAACAGTTCTATTTTTGTTTCGTCAGACCAGAGGACATTTCTCCAAAAAGTATGATATTTCTCCCAATGTGCAGTTCTAAATCGTAGTCTGGCTTTTTTATGGCGGTTTTGGAGCAGTGGCTTCTACTTTGCTGAGCAGCCTGAAAAAGCGTGTGCGAGCAAGGAGGCCTACAAACCTGACTCCGTTACACCAGCTCTGTCGGGCGGAATGGGCCAAAATTCACCCAGATTATTGTGGGAAGTTTGTGGAAGGCTACCCAGAACGTTTTGACCCAAGTTAAACAATGTTAAAGGCAGTGCTACCACATACTAATCGAGTGAATGTAAACCTCTGACCCACTGGGAATGTGATGAAAGAAATAAAAGCTGAAATAAATCATTTTTTCTACTACTATTTTGACATTTCACATTCTTAATATAAAGTGGTGATCCTAACTGACCTAAGAAATATAATTTTGACTAGGATTAAATGTCTGGAATTGTGAAAAACTGAGTTTAAATGTATTTGGCTTGTAAGTAAACTTCCGACTTCAACTGTGTGTATGTATATTCATGTATTTGTCCTATTTATTCAAACTCACTTACTCCCATAATCGTGATTACACTTTCCTCGCAGAAAGTGGGTCAAGGAAAAGTCATGTTTGAGGTAATTCACTCCTGGGATTGGGCCTATTATGTGACATTGTTTAACCTGGGGAGAGAGGTCATTTGGAAGTCTGGGTTTCACGCAGAAATGGACAGACCTAGAGGACTGTGTGTGTGTGTGTGTGAGCCACTAAAACAGTGGAGGTTGAAAGTGGGTGTGTAATATAAAGATGGTATGTGGCCTCATACTGTATTGTAGGTTTTTTTTCTCTTAAAAAAAAAAAAGTATTGTTCAAGGGAATAGTTCTAATTCCTGTTTTAACACAGACATGACAGAAGATGTATGTATTTTCCCCATTTATTACAGTAAACCACACTGTGACTGTACCATCAGTGGGCTACCGGCAAACGCATCCGATGACATTTGCACCTGCAAATAGAACTTGATTTCTATGATATATCAGACTGTCGATTTAAGAAGTTCAACATGCAACATAATATCCCTTTTGATTTTGTGGACCGAGTAGGATATCACTTTTTCTTCCCACGTGTCTAAAAACCTTTTAATCAGGGCATAACCTTTTCTCTCCTTCCCTCTCTCACTGATAGTAAGGCCAGATTGTCATTTAATAAAAAGACATTCCATTCAGCATTTAGCTGATTTTCCCCAAGGAATTATGTTTGGGAATGGTTCCCAAATGCATGTGTCTATTTTTAATTGCAACGAGTATGTTTTTAAAGGAGGTTGGTTGTTCTCCACCTACATTAAAACCATGTGTATCCTACTATTCTTAATGTGCCGCTTGTACTGTATATCTGAGGTCGTATTTTCACAATCATTATGTACTTAATGACCCTCTGTTTCCCGCACTGTAATACGAAGGTAATTCAAGACATGCCATTGTGATGGAAAGCATTAACAGGATTAAAGAGCCTATCGGCTGGCTGGTTGTATAGCTGTTAGTGGTCCAGCCAACCAATGACTAGCAAGCGAGTAGTCAATCAAATGGGTCCAATGATGCCGTTACTTGCACCTCCAGATGAAATTAGCTATAAAACCTTTTTTTTTCTTGACATCAAAGACATCAAAGACATCAAATAAAAGTTGGCTGAAGCAACAAGGATGATCTGTTTATCTCTGACTGAGAACATAAGGTGTTTTGTCTTCTGGAAGAGGTGTATCTGAGGTGTACAGCCATGAAATACTGCTTGAAGGGTAATAGGCTCTTTTGTCTGGAATGATATTGCACAAAATGTCAGTTTTCTATCTCCGGGAGAGTGAAAGAATCATTTTGCTGCAACAGCTTGCCTACCCAAACAAGGTGGCTTTTCTTTTTCCTCGCTGTGGTTGGTGTTAGAAGCCAAGTTTTTTTTTTTACTTCTGTGAAAGAACCGGCTTCATTGAGAAGTCTTGACATGCGACCGTTCCTTATAATTTGTGTCTTACGTAATTCTCTCCCTTTCCTAGCTGGCGTGCCACCAACCCTAAATGGAAACATCAAAATCTTTTGACGGTGTCTGATGTGTTATCTCACCAAGCTGTGTCATCCCAATTATTTATCTCATATTTGTGGTCGACAAGCACTGCATTTCGTGCCAGATGTACAACTTGTGTCACAGTGGATCAAATCGAGTTGGATCTTGGATCAGACACTTACGCACAATGTCTTTCTGTTGTCGACGACTCCCTTGGTCAGCAATGTTGTCCAGACAACGCAGTCAGCGCTCGGGGAAAACTCCCTGCTATTGCGACCTGTAATAGTGATCTGGGGTCATCTGACCAACACTGGCAGAAACCACTGTGTTATAGATGTATAGTCTACCCTTCCTTGTTAAATCATGCTAACATGGCAAGATTTGTGAGATGGTTCTGCACAGTCTCCCTTTGCCTGACTCTTGATTAGAGAATGGAAATGCTATCCTGTGCAATTAAAATCCAATTGTTCATCTGGAAAAGCTTACTTTCCTCTTATTCCTCAAAGCTGCCTGTTTTAAAGCCAATCTCCCTGATACATCTATATGTGACATCATAACGACACTGTTTCTTATGAGATTGGTTCAGCTCGCTATTATTGTCGTGGTGGGTGGTCAGGTGGGAGGCAGGCAGTGAATTTTGGGCCGGTAGGCTGGAAAACAGACAAATTATTGACAGTGTATTCTCCTTGAGGTGACAGGCCCTGATGGAGAGAGGGAGTGTAGAGGGGCAGCGTGAAGGTTGTGATTTAAGACCCCTTGGCTGCAGGTCCCGGGGGGAAACCGGCCCGTTGTGGGTAGCTCGCTAAGTCCTTCCAGGAGTTTATAGAGACAAGATGCTGAATCATAGTGTATTGTAGCTGTAATTTTTTTTTAAAGGAACCGCTGACAGCGGTGAGAGATTTGTGCAAATGATAGTGTCAGAAAGGTTTTGGGGAAGCTTTGAGATGGGTTTTTTTCTCTGCTGTAGTTGTAAAAGTCACTCAAATACTTTGCCCCTATAGGGAAGGACACGTGCTTCTTGAGGCAACACTTGATCTTTTGTCAAACGGTAGTGTGCAGGCAATTTATTTATTTCACAAAATAAATTAAGCTTAATAGATATTGTGATGTTCAGTGTTTAGGCAGGGGCAGTGGACTGATGCTTTACTGTGCCGAATGGCAAACTGGAACAATTATTTTGGCCCACTCAAATAAGTGACCCTGCTTTAGTGTTTTGCCCCTCTGACCATTCAATGTTTTAACAGGTGTTTTCTTTCTTCGATTAACAAAAGTAGATTATTTGTCAGACAGAGACTATAGTGAGAATGACATTGCAAGCAGACCTTACATGTTTCATACTTGCACTCTTACCAGCAGAAACCAACTTCTTGTGAGTAAAAACTTAGTGTGTGTGGTGATTCCTTTGAGGATTATTGCATTGATCCACAGCAACTCTCTGAAACGGTGCTGCGTTGGCAGAACATAAAACCCTGTCCACATTTCAACACAGAGGTCTCATAACCATTTATTAAGTTATACTTTTATTTCTCCACTGTATTACTTTAAAAAATATTATCAGAGGCTCTGACGATCAATATTTAATGAGGATGCAATTTAGCTGGTAACTCATAGCCTCTGTCGAATAAATGATTCTTTATCAGTTCGGTGTTTGCATATTTAGCCTGGCAGAACAGTCTGTGCATTCTTCCTCTTTCCTCAGAGATATTTTTACTTACTTCTGTATCGTCATTACTTTTTTCTGTGTTTACATTGTATTATATTGGAGGTTGTGAGGCTTCCACCCCATTTGCATTTTCCAAAAATGGATACAAGGTTTATTGTTATAAGTATGGCATTTCATTATTCCAATACATCGCCATCCAAAAAGTTATTTTTTTTTCTTAGCCTTGTGCATCAGTAGGTTTCTACCATGTCCTGAAATGGCCAACATCTTTAATAAACCACAATTACAATGCCAGCAGGGATGAAGTTCACCATCCCTATTCATCTTTACACAATCTTTCATCTTATCTCAAACAACTCTTCTACCAATGTAAATATAATATAAAAGTAACATTTCCCAAATATCTTTCCAAGGAGTCCAAGATTCCCAGCATGAGAAGATCATCCCCGTCACAGGAGAGGGAGTGATCCATAGTCCGGACTTCCCACTCACCTACCCCAGGAGTATCGTGTTGGTCTGGAGACTAGTGGCCTCCAATGACAACATGAGAATCCAGTTATCCTTCGACGAGAGGTTTGGCCTGGAAGACCCAGAGGATGGAATATGCAAGTAAGATCATAAGCAAAAACACATATGAAATGTGCATATAACATATTGTGAGTACAACTAAGATTTATTTTACAAATGCAACATATAGACAACATAGCTACACTATATATAGAAAAGGATGTGGACACCCCTTCAAATGAGTGGTTTTGGCTATTTCGGCCACACCCGTTGCTGACAGGTGTATAAAATAGAGCACGCAGCCATGCAATCTCCATAGACAAACATTGGCAGTAGAATGGCCTTATTGAAGAGCTCATTGACTTCCACCACCTTTCCAGCAAGTCAGTTCGTCAAATCTCTGCCCTGCTTGAGCTGTCTCGGGTAAATGTAAGTGCTGTTATTGTGAAACGATTGTTCTGCCCTCACAATATGTTTAAGTATAAAGCTTGGCAGACCGCTTATAACTCCCAATAAAGACCGGCAGGAGGCAGGAGTACCCTTTTTTTATGTTTAGTGAGATGATTTTTTCAAAACTGTAAAGTACAGAATAAAGAAAATATTATTAGAAAATGATTTGTACACATTAATACATAAATGCGTACACAAAGAATAGACTCCTGCATGAACCATCACGAGCTAACAATACAATAGGTCTAGCTAGTCAACATGACATTGCAGAAAGGATGACAATTTACCTGACTGGAAAAGTGCCACAAAATTACTAAAACAGCAATACACATATTAAAAAATAATTACAACTGTATCATCTTGTAACATAGAGATACCTAGGCACTCACATTAGCCAGATACACAACAATATAAAGTAAAGGAAGCTAAGTTGCATGTCAAAAAGATAGCTAACATGCTAACACCTAATGTATTCTCCTATGGCGATTAGTTAGCACACTTTAGCTTAGCATCATTGCATCCCTAAAGCCTAGAATACACTTTTAAAAATGTTAATCTTCTAGAAAGCACAGCTTGAATGAACAAAAGCATGTACTAATAACTCAAAAACCAAAGGTGCCTACTCAAAGACTTATCTTTATCAAAGGCCTAGTAGGTAAGGAAGATGAAGCTTATCTGTATGTTTCCGTTGGAATGAGCTCTGAACACGAAGTTGGTTGATTTAAAGCTTCGGTACCCACGTTTGCCACTAGATGACAGAGTAGCGCAATAGAGCACTGTAATACTATGTATAGATAACTATATGTCTATCAGAACAGTTCTCACTTAGTTTAAATACACTGTAAAGTCCATGGAGAATAAGAACACCTTCTCCCAGCTGCCCACTGCACTGAGGATAGGGAACTCTGTCACCACCGATAAGTCCACTATAGTTGAGAATTTCAATAAGCATTTTTCTACAGCTGGCCATGCTTTCCACCTGGCTGCCCCTACCACGGTCAACTGCACTGTACCCCCACAGCAACTCGCCCAAGCCTTCCGCATTTCTCCTTCTCCCAAATCCAGTCAGCTGATGTTCTGAAAGAGCTGCAAAATCTGGACCCCTACATATCAGCCGGGCAAGACAATCTGGACCCTTTCTTTCTAAAATTATCTGCAGAAATTATTGCAACCCCTATTAATAGCCTGTTCAACCTCTCTTTCATGTCACCTGAGATTCCCAAAGATTGGAAAGCAGCTGCGGTCATCCCCCTCTTCAAAGGGGGGGACACTCTTGACACAAACTTCTACAGACCTATATCTAACCTACCCTGCTTTTCTAAGGTCTTCGAAAGCCAAGTCAACAACGACCATTTCGAATCCCACGCACCTTCTTCGCTATGCAATCTGGTTTCAGAGGTGGTCATGGGTGCACCTCAGCCACGATCAACATCCTAAACGATATCTTAACCACCATTGATAAGAAACAATACTGTGCAGCTGTATTCATTGACCTGGCCAAGGCTTTCGACTCTGTCAATCAGCACATCCTCATCAGCAGACTCAATAGCCTTGGTTTCTCAAATGATTGCCTTGTCTGGTTCAACAACTACTTCTCTGATAGAGTTCAGTGTGTCAAATCGGAGGGCTTGTTGTCCGGGCCTCTGGCAGTCTCTATGGAGGTGCCGCAGGGTTCAATTCTCGGGCCGACTCTCTTCTCTGTATACATCAGTGATGTCGCTCTTTGATCCACCTCTACGCAGACGGAGTAGGACGATTTTGGAGACAGGTCTGAAGTACACCTTAAGGGTGCCCTGTTTCATGGCTTTGACTTCAACCTTTCAAACTTGTGTCACTGCTGTGTACAGTGTTGACGATGAGTCCAACAGGCCATTCGTTTCTGTGGACCTGAGTGTCCTTCAGTAAGATGACATCTCCAACTTGCCGGTTAGATTTGCCAACTTGCCTTTTTCTGTGTGACTGGAGTGTCACCAGGTATTCTAGTCTCCATCTCCAAAATGTGCCTTTGAGACTGTGAACTTGTTTCCATTGCTTGCTGTAGAGATCGTTGAGGTCGAAGTCGCCTGGGGGTGCTGCTGTTTTATTCTTCTGTGTCAGCAGCATTGCAGGTGTCAGGACTGCTGGCATCTCCAGATCTGTAGACACTGGAACTAAGGATTGAGCCTTCATGATGGCTATGACTTCAGCCATTAGTGTGGTGAGAACTGTGTGTTCCTAGAGCATGAAAAATGATCCAAAATGAGATGAGTGACTCCCAACGTCCTCTCCCAAGCTCCTCCCATATGCGACCCATGAGGAGGATAGAAGGTCCCTGTGCATCCTTGATCTTGACTGTAAGTACTCAGAGACCTGAGTGGAGTTGCTTCGCAGGTCCTCGGATAGAGAAGAATCTTCTCAAAGCGTTGTTGAAGCTGGTGGTAGACAGACTCAATCAACTTGATGTGTATCGCTCTTGTACTCATGCAGGAGAACATAATAGCCTAGCGTTTACTCTCTGCGCTACTTCCTCTGGTCCGGTGAGAGGTGAAGTTCCAGGGTCCGAAGATATCCAGTCCAACATGAGTGAATGGTGAAGCTGAGGTAAGTCTGTCTGCATCTTTTGGCGTTCCAGTTTTCCTCTGAGTTTCCTGCAGGTTACACACTTATAGACCACACTGGATACCAATGTTTTACTTCCAGTGTTCCACAATCCAGATGACTGGACTACGCCCTGGTGTGCAACTTGCTCATTGTAATATCTTACCAACAGATTGGCGATGTGGTGGTTCTTGGGGATGATGAGGGGGTGTTTCTCTTCCCACGTCATATCAACTGCTGATGTGCAGCCTATCATTCCCATCAACCCGTCTTCATCAATGATGGAGTTCAGATGACCACTTTTTTTCTTTTTTTTTCTTTCTTGGTGATGTTTGTTGTGAGTTGCCTGATTTAGTTTTCTTGGAAGACATGTATGCATCTGATGGTGGTTTTGGCTGGTGCAAGATGGTTGCTGTTGCACTTGTCACTGTTATTAGCCCTAGAGAAGGATTTGGCCAGGTGTATGAGCTTTGCTGTTGCTTGGGTGAGCGTCTTCCAGTTGGAGAATCGTTCAATCCTGTGTGAGCCAAGCTGGCCTCCAATCGCTTTGGTAGTGGCGGTCTCCAACCAGCTCTGTGGTCCCTTGGCGCAGTGTTGTGTTAATCAGTCTCGCCTTGATCTGGATGCTGTTAGCGCAAGTGCTAAGGAATGTTGTGCGTCCATTGTGTAGCACGTTGGTTTTGTGAAAGCTCACTTTCGTTAGCTTGTGAGCTCCGTCCAGACATGCGTAACTCCCCGATGATGACCCAGCCTAGGTCTAGACATTGCGCGTAGTGTGCATTGTGCGGCCCATTTTACTCATCTCTGATTTTGTGCATTATCAGTAGATCTCTTACAGCAATCCTCCTCCTGCTTGGGTCTGGGAAGAGTACTGGAATCTTGTCTGTGACTGGCTTCAGATGAGGGTGATGACGTGCAACTTCAGGTGAGGGGGTGCTCCTCCCAGATATCTCCACAACTGCTGAACGTGTCTTCAGAGTGTATGGAGCGGAATTGCCTCGGACAGCAAAGAGGTCGAAGAACTTGGTTCTTGCTAAAGACTTGTTACTTTGTTTGTCTCAGACGGCGTACGTTCTGAACGCCTTTCTCTGCGGCCTGCGGGATACACTTTGTCTTAGCATATCTTGGAGCATGACCTAGAGCTGAATGCATCTCCACAGATCTCAGTGCACTTTGAGGTTACTGCAAGTGTTGCACTCTCCTCTTGCTTTCCGCCATGATTTTCCTTGGTAGCGGAGTTTTCTGTTCTCCATGAAGCTGGCCCCGGATGCAGCGTGGATGGATGTCTATCACTGTCACATTCTTTGCACAGCACCCCTTTCCCACCATCTTTTGCGAGATGACTGGTTGAAGTCATGTGGTTGTCCTTGAGACTAGACTTAAGCTTTATCTTGTATCTTGCTCCTGAAACTGCAGCATTTTCTCATCGGATGATTGTTGTGCAACAACACTGCCTGGGTCCTCAACTTTCTTCCCTGAGAGTCTGGTTGGCTTCAGACTCAGATGAGACTTCTGTCGTCCTTATGGACACTGGCGTTCTGTGTTTTGTTGTGCTTCGTAGGTTGTTTCTCAGTCTTTGAAGAGCTATAGCCTCGTGTTCAAGAAGGCAAAGCTTGGAACATTGTGTGGCTTTGCTTGGTTTAGGATGAACTTGGCAAAGAAGGAAAAAGGTGGGAAGTCTTCAATTCTCTGCCATACAAGTGTGTGCCCTGCTGTTGCGTTGTGTACATGCACCTATTTTATTCTCTTGGCCTGCTCAGATGACTCAGCCATTTGGAGAGTAGGTCCAGCTCTTCTCTGGTTGTCAGATTTAAGTCCTGGGTGCTGCTAAGGAAGGATGGTTTCTAGGCCCAATAGTTTTCTGGATGGTCGTCAAACCTCAGAAGGCCAGAACTCACCATTTTCACAACGTATCAGGTACTTGGTTACATCTTTAGCTCCTGAAGTATTGGCTGAGTACTGTCTGGGTGAATCCTCTCTGTGGCTGGCGAGACGGCAGGTGGGCTTGGTTGGACCCTCTTTTGTTATGTGGTTGTTCTCCTACTTTGTTATGTGGTTGTTCTCCTACATTGATAATCTCTCCTCTATAGTGTGTAATCGTGTTCTGAAGTGGAGAGATTATGTCGGTGTTATGATGGTTTCCTGTAGGACTGACAGGTCCCTGCTTGACTTTTCACATCGGAGGTCTGTTTCTGTATTGTAGCGTCTGACTGTATCAATGTTGACCACTGCTAACTTGACCTGCGGCGGTCTCAATGGCTTTGTGTCACGAGGCCATTGAGCAGTGTCAACACAATCTCACACTCAATTCGTACAAAAAGTATTTCAGCAGATTTCGTGTGTCTAGTGAACAATGGATACGCAACAATGGGATAACGTATATAATTAGTCTCGAGGTGTGATCAAGCCTTACATCAACGTTTCCTGAAGCTGAATGGAAAGTGCTATTACCTGACCAGTTATTCAGAAGAAAACCCTCTGTATAATTTACAAAAGTTAACTTACTAGTGTGGACCCAAAACAAACACATTTTACACATTTACAAACGACCTGTTTGTCATTACAACCATGGTGTTCTTTTGTTAATGAAGCTTATATCGAATACCCTGACAATGATCCACATCATATGAGTAGACAAATGATGTAAGTTGATTTTTCTGGATAACACACTATCCTTTTTTAGGATGTAAACGAGCAACATTAATTACTATTGATCCATTCTGTTTTGATCTAATGAGATGAGGATTTTCTACGGCCTAGAATCGAGGATTTTCCCAGTCATGAAGGACGAAGCTAGGCCCCTGTTTGTTCTCATTGGCAAAGACTGAACTCAAGTATGTCAGACTCTCCTATACCACTTTACCCAACATGTTATATTCCAGAGGTTGTAAATAAACCCTTTTAAGGTGGTATGACTTGTATCATTATTATAGGGCTGTGAAACCCATAGCCGAATGGCTTCAGACTAAGCATTTCTCATTAGAAATTGCTGCTGACATTGAACATAGCTTAGGGTATTTAATTAATTTCAGACTCTCCTATAACACCATTCATAACATCTTATAACCCATAGGTTGTAAATTAACTCTTTTTTAAGCTGATATAACTGCTTCAGACTGAGCATTTCTCATCATTTACACTACCTTTCAAAAGTTTGGGGTCACTTAGAAATGTCCTTGTTTTCCATGAAAACATACATGAAATTAGTTGCAAAATGACTAGGAAATATAGTCAAGACGTTGACTACGTTATAAATAATGATTTTTAATTGAAATAATAATTGTCTTCTTCAAACTTTTTTATTTTCGTCAAAGAATCCTCCATTTGCAGCAATTACAGCCTTGCAGACCTTTGGCATTCAAGTTGTCAATTTGTTGAGGTAATCTGAAGAGATTTCACCCCATGCTTCCTGAAGCACCTCCCACAATTTGGATTGACTTGATGGGCACTTATGTACCATACGGTCAAGCTGCTCCCACAACAGCTCAATAGGGTAGAGATCCGGTGACTGTACTGGCTGAATACCAGCTGACTGCTTCTTCCCTAAATAGTTATTGCGTAGTTTGGAGCTGTGCTTTGGGTCATTGTCCTGTTGTAGGAGGAAATTGGCTCCAATTTAAGCACCGTCCACAAGGTATGGCATTGCAAAATGGAGTGATAGCCTTCCTTCTTCAAGATCCCTTTTACCTTGTACAAATCCACCATCAAAGCACCCCCAGACCATCACATTGCCTCCACCATGCTTGGTGGCGTCAAGCACTAATCCAGCATCTTTTTGTTTTTTCTGCGTCTCACCAATGTTTATTCTTTGTGTTCCAAACACCTCAAACTTAGATTTGTCGGTCCATAACACTTATTTCCAATCTTCCTCTGTCCAGTGTCTGTGTTCTTTTGCACATCGTAATCTTTTTTTTTATTGGCCAGTCTGAGATTTGGCTTTTACTTTGCAACTCTGCCTAGAAGGCCAGCATCCCGGAGTCGCCTCATCACTGTTGACGTTGAAACTGTTTTTTTGCCGATACTATTTCATGAAGCTGCCAGTTGAGGACTTGAGGCGTCTGTTTCTCAAACTAGACACTAATGTATTGTCCTCTTGCTCAGTTGTGCACCGGGGCCTCCCACACCTCTTTTTTTTCAAGATAGAGCCAGTTTGCGCTGTTCTGTGAAGGGAGTAGGACACAGCATTGTACGAGATCTTCAGTTTCTTCAGTTTCTTGGCAGTTTCTGTAACTCGTCAGAAGAGACTGATGAGTTACAGAAGAAAGGTCTGTGTTTCTGGCCATTTTGAGCCTGTAATCGAACCCACAAATGCTGATGCTCAAGATACTCAACTAGTCTAAAGAAGGCCAGTTTTATTGCTTCTTTAATCAGGCACAACAGTTTTCAGCTGTGCTAACATAATTGCAAATGTTTTTCTAATGATCAATTAGCCTTTTAAAATGATAAAGTTGGATTAGTTAACACAACGTGCCATTGGAACACAGGAGTGATGGTTGCTGATAATGGGCTTCTGTATCCCTATTATATACAGTCTGAACCAATAATATTTGATCATGAACATAAAACTAAAAAACAACTGTATAAAATTAACTACAACAGATGATCATGCTACTGTAAATCACTGATCATAAAACACTACAGATTCCATTCATAATCAGCCGTTTCTAGCTACAAGTCATTTACAACATTAACAATGTCTACACTGTATTTCTGATCAATTTGATGTTATTTTAATTGACAAAATGTACTTTTCTTTCAAAAACAAGGACATTTCTTAGTAACCCCAAACTTTTGAACGGCGGTGTGTTTACGAAGAGCGATTGCCGTTTTATAATGGGTAGGTTCCATTTATTTACAGTAGTGTGGTAATTATTTCTTTCTTCAGTGGAAATACAGAATATGTATAAAAATGCCAAATATTCCAAAGGCAAAATCAAGCAGAGATTTTCAACTATTTAATCATTACTGAAACATGCAAACTACAAACATTAAACCAGTTACAGATAATGAATACCTGACAACTAGATAGAAATATTTTATAAAAAAATATTCATACAAAAGTCAAGTGAAGAACGGGGGTGGCAGCATCATGTTGTGGGGGTGCAGGTGGGACTGGTGCACTTCACAAAATAGATGGCATCATGATGATGGAAAATGATGTGGTTATATTGAAGCAGTATCTCTAGACATCAGTCAGGAAGTTAAGGCTTGGTCTCAAATGGGTCTTCCAAATGGACAATGACCTCAAGTCACTTCCAAAGTTGTGGCAAAACGGCTTAATTAAGGACAACAAAGTCAAGGTATTGGACTCGCCATCACAATCCCTGACCTCAATTCTATAGAACATTTGTGGGCAGAACTGAAAAATTATGTGCGAGCAAGGAGGCCTACAAACCTGACTCAGTTACACCATCTCTGTCAGGAGGAATGTTTAAAATTCACCCAACTTATTGTGGGAAGCTTGTGGAAGGCCATTCGAAACGCTTGACCCAAGTTAAACAATTTAAAGGCAATTCTACCAAATATTAATTGAGTGTATGTAAACTTCTGACCCACTGGGAATGGTGAAAGAAATTAAAGCTGAAATAAATAATTCTCTCTACTATTTTTCTGACGTTTCACATTAAAATAAAGTGGTGATCCTATCTGACCTAAAACACCTAATTTTTACTAGGATTACATGTCAGGAATTGTGAAACTGAGTTGAAATGTATTTGGCTAAGGTGTATGTAAACTTCCGACTTCAACTGTATATTAAATAATTAAATGTGGGACAAAAAAAATATTATTATATTATTCCGAAGATTCCCCCCCCCCCACCCACCCATAAATTACCTATAAATCACCTATAAATCAAGTTGCATCAAAATGTGTCTTTTCACACAAATTAAGCCACACAAAAACGCAAGAAATCTACAGAAATACTTTTGCACTTATTTGCACTAATTGTGAGGCAGTGTACATACTCACGGGTGCATTGAGTTGCGCTGAGAGGTGCCATCTGGGTTTCTATCAGATGTTGTGGCTCTCTGTTTTCTTCATCGGCAGGTGCTTAGAGAACCTGGGCTTCAGCTATGGCTGCTATTGCAGCTTTCTCCGCTTGAGAATGTAAGTGTGTCTTTACCTCTGCTTTTCTTTACAACCTCACGTATGCTCTTGTGGCTGAATGCTGCGGGGACTTGCTTCCAATGTTCCAACATCTAGTGTTAAACGTGTTCCCAGAAGAGTGGAGGCTGTTATAGCAGCAAAGAGTGGACCAACTCCATATTAATGCCCATGTTTTTGGAATGAGATGTCCAACAAGCAGGTGTCCACAGAACTTCCGGCGCCGACAGAGATGGCAGCCTCGCTTCGCGTTCCTAGGAAACTATGCAGTGTTTTGTTTTTTTTACGTGTTATTTCTTACATTAGTACCCCAGGTCATCTTAGGTTTCATTACATACAGTCGAGAAGAACTACTGAATATAAGAGCAGTGTCAACTCACCATCAGTACGACCAAGATTTTTTTTTTGCGACGCGGATCCTGTGTTCTGCCTTTCACCTAGGACAACGGAGTGGATCCCAAAAGAGGGAAACGAGGCGGTCTTCTGGTCAGACTCCGGAGACGGGCACATCGTGCACCACTCCCTAGCATCCTTCTCGCCAATGTCCAGTCTCTTGACAACAAGGTTGATGAAATCCGAGCAAGGGTAGCATTCCAGAGGGACATCAGAGACTGTAACGTTCTTTGCTTCACGGAAACATGGCTCACTGGAGAGACTCTATCGGGGGCGGTGCAGCCAGCGGGTTTCTCCACGCATCGCGCCGACAGAAACAAACATCTTTCTGGTAAGAAGAGGGGCGGGGCGTATGCCTTATGACTAACGAGACATGGTGTGATGAAAGAAACATACAGGAACTCAAATCCTTCTGTTCACCTGATTTAGAATTCCTCACAATCGACCGCATTATCTACCAAGAGAATTCTCTTCGATTATAATCACAGCCGTATATATCCCCCCCCAAGCAGACACATCGATGGCTCTGAACAAACTTTATTTGACTCTTTGCAAACTGGAATCCTTTTATCCGGAGGCTGCATTCATTGTTGCTGGGGATTTTAACAAGGCTAATCTGAAAACAAGACTCCCAAAATTTTATCAGCATATCGATTGCGCAACCAGGGGTGGAAAAACCTTGGATCATTGTTACTCTAACTTCCGCGACGCATATAAGGCCCTGCCCCGCCCTCCTTTCGGAAAATCTGACCACGACTCCATTTTGTTGATCCCTGCCTACAGACAGAAACTAAAACAAGAGGCTCCCACGCTGAGGTCTGTCCAACGCTGGTCCGACCAAGCTGACTCCACACTCCAAGACTGCTTCCATCACGTGGACTGGGACATGTTTCGTATTGCGTCAGATAACAATAATGACAAATACGCTGATTCGGTGTGCGAGTTCATTAGAACGTGCGTTGAAGATGTCGTTCCCATAGCAACGATTAAAACATTCCCTAACCAGAAACCGTGGATTGTTGGCAGCATTCGCGTGAAACTGAAAGCGCGAACCACTGCTTTTAATCAGGGTGACTGGTAAGGTGACTGGTAACATGACCGAATACAAACAGTGCAGCTATTCCCTCCGCAAGGCTATCAATTTAATCAATCCCTATACCAGTCTGCTGTTCCCACATGCTTCAAGAGGGCCACCATTGTTCCTGTTCCCAAGAAAGCTAAGGTAACTGAGCTAAACGACTACCGCCCCGTAGCACTCACTTCCGTCATCATGAAGTGCTTTGAGAGACTAGTCAAGGACCATATCACCTCCACCCTACCTGACACCCTAGACCCACTCCAATTTGCTTACCGCCCAAATAGGTCCACAGACGATGCAATCTCAACCACACTGCACACTGCCCTAACCCGTCTGGACAAGAGGAATACCTATGTGAGAATGCTGTTAATCGACTACAGCTCGGCATTCAACACCATAGTACCCTCCAAGCTCGTCATCAAGCTCGAGACCCTGGGTCTCGACCCCGCCCTGTGCAACTGGGTACTGGACTTCCTGACGGGCCGCCCCCAGGTGGTGAGGGTAGGCAACAACATCTCCACCCCGCTGATCCTCAACACTGGGGCCCCACAAGGGTGCGTTCTGAGCCCTCTCCTGTACTCCCTGTTCACCCACGACTGCGTGGCCACGCACGCCTCCAACTCAATCATCAAGTTTGCGGACGACACAACAGTGGTAGGCTTGATTACCAACAACGACGAGACGGCCTACAGGGAGGAGGTGAGGGCCCTCGGAGTGTGGTGTCAGGAAAATAACCTCACACTCAACGTCAACAAAACTAAGGAGATGATTGTGGACTTCAGGAAACAGCAGAGGGAACACCCCCCTATCCACATCGATGGAACAGTAGTGGAGAGGGTAGCAAGTTTTAAGTTCCTCGGCATACACATCACAGACAAACTGAATTGGTCCACTCACACAGACAGCATCGTGAAGAAGGCGCAGCAGCGCCTCTTCAACCTCAGGAGGCTGAAGAAATTCGAAATTTTGTCACCAAAAGCACTCACAAACTTCTACAGATGCACAATCGAGAGCATCCTGGCGGGCTGTATCACCACCTGGTACGGAAACTGCTCCGCCCACAACCGTAAGGCTCTCCAGAGGGTAGTGAGGTCTGCACAACGCATCACCGGGGGCAAACTACCTGCCCTCCAGGACACCTACACCACCCGATGTTACAGGAAGGCCATAAAGATCATCAAGGACATCAACCACCCGAGCCACTGCCTGTTCACCCCGCTATCATCCAGAAGGCGAGGTCAGTACAGGTGCATCAAAGCTGGGACCGAGAGACTGAAAAACAGCTTCTATCTCAAGGCCATCAGACTGTTAAACAGCCACCACTAACATTGAGTGGCTGCTGCCAACACACTGACACTGACACTGACTCAACTCCAGCCACTTTAATAATGGGAATTGATGGGAAATTATGTAAATATATCACTAGCCACTTTAAACAATGCTACCTTATATAATGTTACTTACCCTACATTATTCATCTCATATGCATACGTATATACTGTACTCTATATCATCGACTGCATCCTTATGTAATACATGTATCACTAGCCACTTTAACTATGCCACTTTGTTTACATACTCACCTCATGTATATACTGTACTCGATACCATCTACTGTATCCTGCCTATGCTGCTCTGTACCATCACTCATTCATATATCCTTATGTACATATTCTTTATCCCCTTACACTGTGTATAAGACAGTAGTTTTGGAATTGTTAGTTAGATTACTTGTTGGTTATTACTGCATTGTTGGAACTAGAAGCACAGGCATTTCGCTACACTCGCATTAACATCTGCTAACCATGTGTATGTGACAAATAAAATTTGATTTGATTTGACTTACTTTTGGTCATGTAGTATATGTCTGCATGATTTGTTTCGCCTTAGGATATACCTGATGGATGCCATTTAATCACTAGTTTAAATACAGGATGTAAAATGACAATGATGTAGTATACTGCAACTATGCAGAATGTAGGCCTATACTTTGTAACTCTATTTACAGTGGTAGTAGTTTACCTCGTCTTTCTCTTTGCTTTAGCCAGCTTGGACACTCCCCAGTTCAGTTAGCATGCAGAGGTTATGCCCGGGGAGCATGACATGTTGCTGTGTTGTGGGCCATTTTTTAAGATTTATAGTCAAACCGGGCCCATTTGTGAAATTGCCTTTTTCCCCATGTGGCTGCTGATAAATATCGAAAAGCACAGCGACCGAGTGATTTGTTTTGCCAAGGCTGCCGCAACCATACGCCATGGGCACATATTTTGTCAGCGGCGAGTTCCCTGCGGACGCGCCGTGTGAATGTGCAAAATGATCGGAGGTCTTAGACCCCCCCCCCCCCCCCCCCTATTTGATTTAATACCTCCTTTTCAATTACCGGCTATCTTTGTCTCTGTTACTATTCATTAGGACCAGCAGTGCTGAACCGGTCTGTGATCGATTTCCTTCATGTATAATACCTAGCGTCCCGATACCAATACAGCAGGTCTAGCTTGTCCTGTAGAAGGGAGAGAGGACAGAGAGTGGCTGGCTATTGTTGGAGAGTCACCTGATTGCAGTTAAGACGTATGACATGACAATGCCACAGCCAGCCAGATCCCCAGAGATGTGTAGTCATCATACTCAGGCTGATCCTAGATCATCTCTCCCTGCCACAGCCCTTAATCTCACCTAGGATATGATGACATAAAAGGCCAAGCTTATTCTGCCGTCAGAAGAACCATCCGGAGGTTTCAGTCCTGGTAATTTGACCCCACGTTCAGCCATCTTGGGTGGGTGGATGTATTTTGATGAGTGTGGTCACTGTGGTGTCTAATGCCCAAGAGGAGGAGTCCCACATTGGGGAAGAGTGAGGATTTGCAGCCTTTGTTCTGGCCCTACTTCCATACAAGACTGCACTTGTTTCCCGAGGAGGGGAGCAGACAATAACATCCTCATGCAGGGTCATGCAAGTCATTGCCACGTCTACCTCTCTCTACTTCCCGCATTTTTCATTTTCAAGCAGGGGCAGAGAACATGTTTAATCTGATCAGGTTGGCAGGGATGGCAAACAAATGACTTCATGCACACACAAGCAGAAGCAGACAGTGTCTCACAAGTGTCTCTCACACACATGCTCTCTCTCGCTTTCGCTCTCTCTCCCAATCACTGTAACTGTCGGTCTCCTCCTCCCCTCTCTGCTTCTCTCTCTCCCTCTCTTACAAGCACCCGCACACACCCTCTTGTTAGCTCTACCCCCTTCCAACTCATCGTTAACATTAACAACTCTCCTAGTCTGTTGAAAAAATGAATTCAGTGCACCCCCGTAGGAATCCATTCCAAGCTGACATATCTGAAAGGAAAACATTCACATACAAAGCGTTATGTCGCCAAGGTTCTCTACCCTACGCCTCACATCACAATAACAAGTAAATAAATAAGAGAATGCAAAATCCTCAAATCCTTGGTTCTCTAATCAGCAGCAGTAGCTGGGAATAAAACAAATAAAAGGGTGGAGGGGGGGAAAAGCGCTAGAAAGGAAGTGAGAGCACCTCCAGCGAGCGGTCATCCTCAAGATGAGTAAGATCTTCAGCTGTTCAGATGCTCAAAACATGCTGCCCAAATCCACCAAAGAGCGCAGTCATATTTGAGTGTTTTTCGCCTCTTGCAACGTGTCGTTTGGCACAGCAACACAGACACTTGAGACACTTGGCTACAATGCTATTTAACCGTTCTCGGGAACTGTTACTGTATTTCTTTAAACAATGTGTGTGAGTGATGCATGTACGTCGGTGGATTTGCAAATCCAAAACGGGATGTTGAACATGTAGCATCGGAAAATGTGAAACTGTAATAAGCAGGTTGCACTGCATTATAGATGACCCATCTGCCACCGTGGGGCTGTCAGCGATTTGATACGGTGCTTCAGTCATCTAAACCACATCGATAGGTTTAGACTAGTACATGATAGTCAAATTTTTCCTACACCCATGAGTTTACTGCAGCCTAGTCTATGAATGAAAGTTTAAAAACGTAGGTGCACTTGTTGAGACATTTTTGTAATCAAGGTGACAGACGGTGAAACATTTCAATATTGCCTTGCACACGCTTGCCTGCATATTTTATTATTTTAAATGTTTTATTTACCCTTTAATTAGGCAAGTCTGTTAAGAACAAATCCTTATTTACAATGACTGCTTACCCCTCCCAAACCTGGACGACGCTGTGCCAATTGTGCGCCGCCCTATGGTATTCCCAATCACGTCCGGATGTGATACAGCCTGAATTCGAATCAGGGATTGCACTGGCGCCTCAAGCACTGAGATGCAGTGGCTTAGACTGATGCACCACTCGGGAGCCCATCTAGCTGATCTAGAGTGAAATCATTAGTCCACCAGTTGCAAATGAGAGTTTATATTGGACAAATGCAGGTATGTTTATCCCCCTTTAATTCTGTTTGCTTCCGTTTAAGAAAATAATTTAAGCAGAATCGGCGGAATTAATACACCTCTGATCAAACACAGTTCACTTTCATAGCAGCCACATAAAAACAGCATGATCACTTTGCTCGTTATACAATTTATTCTCGCAACCATCTACACTCTCCTCCTTTCACCTTTTCCCTTCGCTTGTGGAAGACAGTGTCTGTTACCAGGCAAAAAAAAACGTTCCAAGCCAAACCTTCATATCATGACCACTTACTGCTACACACCGTTGTCATGTCATAGTCAACATACAGTTGAAGTTGGTAGTTTACATACACTTAGGTTGGAGTCATTAAAATTCATTTTTCAACCACTCCACAAATGTCTTGTTAACAAACTATAGTTTTGGCAAGTCGGTTAGGACATCTATGTTGTACATGACACAAGTAATTTTTCCAACATTTGTTTACATACAATGAATTATAAGTTAAATAATTTGTATCACAATTCCAGTGGGTCAGAAGTTTACATACACTAAGTTAACTGTGCCTTTAAACAGCTTGGAAAATTCCTGAAAATTATGTCATGGCTTTAGAAGCTTCTGATAGGCTAATTGACATCATTTGAGTCAATTGGAGATGTACCTGTGGATGTATTTCAAGGCCTACCTTCAAACTCTGCCTGTTTACTTGACATCATGGGAAAGTCAAAAGAAATCAGCCAAGACCTCAGAAAAAAAATTGTTGACCTCCACAAGTCTGGTTCATCCTTGGGAGCAATTTCCAAACGCCTGAAGGTACCACGTTCATCTGTACAACCAATAGTACGCAAGTATTAACACCATGGGACCACACAGCCGTCACACTGTTCAAGAGGAGACGCATTGTCTCCTTGAGATGAACATACTCTGGTGCAAAAAGTGCAAATCAATCACAGAACAACAGCAAAGAACCTTGTGAAGAAGTATCTATATCCACAGTAAAGTGAGTCCTATATCGACATAACCTGAAAGGACGCTCAGCAAGGAAGAAGCCACTGCTCCAAAACCGTGATGAAAATGAAAAAACACTACTCTTTGCAACTGCACATGGAGACAAAAGATTTTTACTTTTTGGAAAAATGTCCTCTGGTTTGATGAAACAAAAATAGAACTGTTTGGCCTTAATGACCATTGTTATGTTTGGAGGAAAAGGGGGATGCTTGCAAGCCGAAAAACACCATCCCAACCATGAAGCACGGGGGTGGCAGCATCATGTTGTGGGGGTGTTTTGCTGCAGGAGGGATTGGTGCACTTCACAAAATAGATGGAATCATGAGAAAGGAAAAGTATATGGATATATTGAAGCAACATCTCAAGACATCAGTCAGAAAGTTAAAGCTTGGTCGTAAATGGGTCTTCCAAATGGACAATGACCCCAAGCATACTTCCAAAGTTGTGGAAAAATGGCTTAAGGACAACAAAGTCAATGTATTGGAGAGGCCATCACAAAGCCCTGACCTCAATCCCATGGAGAATTTGTGGGCAGAACTGAAAAATTGTGTGCGAGCAAGGAGGCCTACAAACCTGACTCAGTTACACCAGCTCTGTCAGGAGGAATGGGCCAAAATTCACCCAACTTATTGTGGGATGCTTGTGGAAGGCTACCTGAAACATTTGACACAAGTTAAACATTTTAAAGGAAATGCTACCAAATACTAATTGAGTTTATGTAAACTTCTGACCCACTTGGGAATGTGATGAAAGAAGTTAAAGCGGAAATAAATCATTCTCTCTACTATTATTCTGACATTTCACGTGAAAAAGTCGGGCAACAAAACCTATTACGCCAGAACACCCAATGCCCCTGTATGAAAAACGTATTTCCCCTCCTACACTCAATAACTGGTTGTGCCACCATTTAGCTTCAATGACAACACTTCCTGTAGTTGTTGACCAGTCTGTAACATCACTGTAGAGGAATATGGGCCCACTCTTCCATGCAGAACTGTTTTGACTCTGCAACATTTAGCTACGTGTTTTTGGGGGTATTTGCTTGCAATATTTTTTTGACTACCTTTTACTTCACTACATTCTGAAAGAAAATATATTTTTACATTTTCCCTGACACCCAAAAGTTTGTTACATTTTGTGCGCTAAGCAGGACAGCAACATTGTCAAATCCATGGTCATCCTTACTGCCTCTGATCTGGAGGACTAAATAAACACACGTTCCGTTAGTACATTTTGTCTTAGTGTTAGTGTGCCCCTGGCTATCGATTAAATTAATATCCTGTAAGGAATTTCAAGTGTTCTACTTTTACTTTTGATAAAAGTATATTTAAAATAATTTGAGAATTTTACTAAATAATTTTACACGGGTGACTTTTACAAATGTTCTATTAAGGTATCTTTACTTTTACTCAAGTATGTCAATTTGAGTACTTTTTCCACCCCTGCGTGGTGGTGGTATTGTGATGGACAACTTGCCGTCATTGAAGTAAACATGAATTCTGCTCTGTATCGGAGCATTCTACAGGCGCATGTCAGGCCATCCGTCCGTGAGCTGAAGCTGAAGTGCAGCAGGGTCATGCAGACAATTATCCAAAACACAGAAGCAAGTCTACATCAATATGGCTGAAAATCAAATCAAATCAAATTTAATTTGTCACATACACATGGTTAGCAGATGTTAATGCGAGTGTAGTGAAATGCTTGTGCTTCTAGTTCCGACAATGCAGTAATAACCAACAAGTAATCTAGCTAACAATTCCAAAACGACTACCTTATAGACACAAGTGTAAGGGGATAAAGAATATGTACATAAAGCTATATGAATGAGTGATGGTACCTAGCGGCATAGGCAAGATAAAGTAGATGGTATTGAGTGCAGTATATACATATGAGATGAGTATGTAAACAAAGTGGCATAGTTAAAGTGGCTAGTGATACATGTATTACATAAAGATGCAGTAGATGATATAGAGTACAGTATATACGTATACATATGAGATGAATAATGTAGGGTATGTAAACATTATATTAAGTAGCATTGTTTTTCAGTCTCTCGGTCCCAGCTTTGATGCACCTGTACTGACCTCGCCTTCTGGATGATAGCGGCGTGAACAGGCAGTGGCTCAGGTGGTTGTTGTCCTTGATGATCTTTATGGCCTTCCTGTGACATCGGGTGGTGTAGGTGTCCTGGAGGGCAGGTAGTTTGCCCCCGGTGATGCGTTGTGCAGACCTCACTACCCTCTGGAGAGCCTTACGGTTGTGGGCGGAGCAGTTGCCGTACCAGGCGGTGATACAGCCCGACAGGATGCTCTCGATTGTGCATCTGTAGAAGTTTGTGAGTGCTTTTGGTGACAAGCCAAATTTCTTCAGCTTCCTGAGGTTGAAGAGGCGCTGCTGCGCCTTCTTCACGATGCTGTCTGTGTGGGTGGACCAATTCAGTTTGTCTGTGATGTGTACGCCAAGGAACTTAAAACTTACTACAATCATCTCCTTAGTTTTGTTGACGTTGAGTGTGAGGTTATTTTCCTGACACCACACTCCGAGGGCCCTCACCTCCTCCCTGTAGGCCGTCTCGTCGTTGTTGGTAATCAAGCCTACCACTGTTGTGTCGTCCGCAAACTTGATGATTGAGTTGGAGGCGTGCGTGGCCGCGCAGTCGTGGGTGAACAGGGAGTACAGGAGAGGGCTCAGAACGCACCCTTGTGGGGCCCCAGTGTTGAGGATCAGCGGGGTGGAGATGTTGTTGCCTACCCTCACCACCTTGGGGCGGCCCGTCAGGAAGTCCAGTATCCAGTTGCACAGGGCGGGGTTGAGACCCAGGTTCTCGAGCTTGATGACGAGCTTGGAGGGCACTATGGTGTTAAATGCCGAGCTGTAGTCGATGAACAGCATTCTCACATAGGTATTCCTCTTGTCCAGATGGGTTAGGGCAGTGTGCAGTGTGGTTGAGATTGCATCGTCTGTGGACCTATTTGGGCGGTAAGCAAATTGGAGTGGGTCTAGGGTGTCAGGTAGGGTGGAGGTGATTATGGTCCTTGACTAGTCTCTCAAAGCACTTCATGATGACGGAAGTGAGTGGTAGTCGTTTAGCTCAGTTACCTTAGCTCTCTTGGGAACAAGAACAATGGTGGCCCTCTTGAAGCATGTGGGAACAGCAGACTGGGATAGGGATTGATTGAATAATTCTGTAAACACACCAGCCAGCTGGTCTGCGCATGCTCTGAGGGTGCGGCTGGGGATGCCGTCTGGGCCTGCAGCCTTGCGAGGGTTGACACGTTTAAATGTTTTCCTCACGTCGGCTGCAGTGAAGGAGAGTCCGCATGTTTTAGTTGCGGGCCTTGTCAGTGGCACTGTATTGTCCTCAAAGCGGGCAAAAAAGTAATTTAGTCTGCCTGGGAGCAAGACATCCTGGTCCGTGACGGGGCTGGTTTTCTTTTTGTAATCCGTGATTGACTGTAGACCCTGCCACATACCTCTTGTGCCTGAGCCGTTGAATTGAGATTCTACTTTGTCTCTATACTGACGCTTAGCTTGTTTGATTGCCTTGCGGAGGGAATAGTTACACTGTTTGTATTCGGTCATGTTTCCGGTCACCTTGCCCTGATTAAAAGCAGTGGTTCGCGCTTTCAGTTTCACGCGAATGCTGCCATCAATCCACGGTTTCTGGTTTGGGAATGTTTTAATCGTTGCTATGGGAATGACATCTTCAACGCACGTTCTAATGAACTCGCTCACTGAATCAGCGTATTCGTCAATGTTGTTGTCTGACGCAATACATAACATATCCCAGTCCACGTGATGGAAGCAGTCTTGGAGTGTGGAATCAGATTGGTCGGACCAGCTTTGAACAGACCTCAGCGCGGGAGCTTCTTCTTTTAGTTTCTGTCTGTAGGCAGGGATCAACAAAATGGAGTCGTGGTCAGCTTTTCCGAAAGGAGAGCGGGGCAGGGCCTTATATGCGTCGCGGAAGTTAGAATAGCAATGATCCAAGGTTTTTCCAGCCCTGGTTGCGCAATCGATATGCTGATACAATTTAGGGAGTCTTGTTTTCAGATTAGCCTTGTTAAAATCCCCAGCTACAATGATTGCAACCTCCGGATATATGGATTCCAGTTTGCAAAGAGTCAAATAAAGTTCGTTCAGAGCCATCGATGTGTCTGCTTGGGGGGGAATATATACGACTGTGATTATAATCGAAGAGAATTCCCTTGGTAGATAATGCGGTCGACATTTGGTTGTGAGGAATTCTAAATCAGGTGAACAGAAGGACTTGAGTTCCTGTATGTTGTTGTGGCCACACCACGTCACGTTAACCATGAAGCATACGCCCCCGCCCCTCTTCTTACCAGAAAGATGTTTGTTTCTGTCGGCGTGATGTGTGGAGAAACCAGCTGGCTGTACCGACTCCGATAGCGTCTCTCCAGTGAGCCATGTTTCCGTGAAGCAAAGAACGTTACAGTCTCTGATGTCCCTCTGGAATGCTACCCTTGCTCGGATTTCATCAACCTTGTTGTCAAGAGACTGGACATTGGCGAGAAGAATGCTAGGGAGTTGTGCACGATGTGCCCGTCTCCGGAGTCTGACCAGAAGACCGCTTCGTTTCCCCCTTTTACGAAGTCGTTTTTTTTGGGTCGCCGGCTGGGATCCATTCCGTTGTCCTGGGTGAAAGGCAGAACACAGGATCCGCTTCGCGAAAGTCATATTCTTGGTCGTACTGATGGTGAGTTTACTCTGCTCTTATGTTCAGTAGTTCTTCTCGACTGTATGTAATGAAACCTAAGATGACCTGGGGTACCAATGTAAGAAATAACACGTAAAAAAAAAAAAAAACTGCATAGTTTCCTAGGAACGCGAAGCGAGGCGGCCATCTCTGTCGGCGCCGGAAGTGCAACAAATGTAGTGTTTTTGGAATTACGTAGTCAAAGTCCAGACCTAAATCAGATTGAGATGTTGTGGCAGGACCTGAAATGAGTAGTTAATGTTCGAAAACCCACACATGTCGCTGAGTTAAAGCAGTTCTGCATGGAAAAGTGGGCTAAAATTCCTCCACAGTGATGTGAAAGACTGCAACCAAATGCTTACTGTAGTTCTTTATCAGTCATTGCAGCTAAATGTGGCACAACCAGTTTTTTTTCAATGTAAGAGAGCAATTACAGGTTGTTGCATAACTTTGTTCATTAAATAAATGAAATGAGTATAAAATGTTTATTTGTTCAATCAGGTCCCCTTTATCTACCCCGAACAAAAATATAAACACTATGTAAAGTGGTGTTCCCATGTTTAATTTGCTGAAATAAGATTGCAGAAATGTTCACAAAATGCACAAAAGCCTATTTTTCTCAAATGTTGTGCACAAATTAGTTTACATCCCTGTTAATAAGCATTTCTCCTTTTGCCAAAATAATCATGACAAGTGTGGCATATCTGTGTGGCATACCTGACAAGTGTGGCATATCAAGAAGCTGATTAAACAGCACGATCATTACACAGGTGCACCTTGTGCTGGGGAAAATAAAGGCCACTCTAAAATGTGCAGTCACGACACAATGCCACTGATGTCTCACGTTGAGGGAGGGTGCAATTGGCATGCTGACTGCAGGAATGTCCACCAGAGCTGTTGCCAGAGAATGTAATGATAATTTCTCTACCTACAGTGGTTCCCGCACTTTTTGTAGTCCCGTTTTTGTCACAACCTGGCTCGTGGGACGTGACAAAGAGCTCTTATAGGACCAGGTTACAAATAATAATATAATAAATAATAAAAAATGTATCTTTATTTAACCACCATTTATTTTATTTTCTTTATTATATCTTTATTTAACCATCTTACATATAAAACCTTATTTGTTCATTGAACATAGTGAATAACTCACCACAGGTTAATGTGAATGTTGTGCTTGAAAATATGCTCATGACTCTGCAATGTTGGGTTGTATTGGAGAGTCTTAGTCTTAAATCATTTACCACATAGTCTGTGCCTGTATTTTGTTTTCCTGCTAGTGATGGCCGAGAATCCACTCTCACATAGGTACGTAGTTGCAAAGGGCATCAGTGTCTTAACAGCGCAATTTGCCAAGGCAGGATACTCTGAGCGCAGCCCAATCCAGAAACCTGGCAGTGGCTTCTGATTTAAATAAAAGTTTCACAGAACCGCTTGTTGCAATTTCGATGAGGCTCTCTTGTTCAGACATCGGTAAGTGGATTGGAGGAAGGGCATGGAAAGGGATAATGAATCCACTTTGTCATCCGTTTCGGGGAAGTAGTTGCATAATTGCGCACTTTGGATTTTCTCATACCATATCAATTGTGTTATAGTCTAATACATTATTTAAACATTTCTAGAAACGTAAGTGTTTTCTATCTAGAGGTCAACCGATTAATCAGAATGGCTGATTTAATTAGGGCCGATTTCAAGTTTTCCTAACAATCTGTAATTTTTGGACACTGATTATGGCCGATTACATTGCACTCCACGAGGAGACTGCGTGGTAGGATGACTACCTGTTATGCGAGTGCAGCAAGGAGCCAAGGTAAGGTGCTAGCTAGCAGTAAACTTATCTTATAAAAAACAATCAATCTTAACATAATCACTAGTTAACTACACATGATTGATGATATTACTAGTTTATCTAGCTTGTCCTGCGTTGCATATAATCGATGCGGTGCCTTTTAATTAGCATTTTAATTTTAATTTTAAATAGCCTTTGTTTTTGAGGGGTGGATCAGTTTTGATGTTGCGGAGATATATACACTTTTTTAGAATATACCTTTATTATTCCTTGTAAACCCCTCCCCCGATTGGAGGAAACTAAAACAATAACACTTAGGCTTCTACCTTCAGTTTATACATATTATACACATTTTACAATAGTTATATTTTGTTTGTTTTTAGTCCTTTCTCTACTGCTGATGTCCATCCAGTTTGATTTCTATTTGTAACTGTGCTATTTAACCTTTCTGAACCTATATAGATTTTACTGACCCCGTATGCTTTACATTTGTTATCTTGTTGTTATTAGTCCCACCCTTCAGCTCCATTCAACCCCTCCCATTTATCTCTTAACACCATCCATTTTGGATTTCTATTTGCCATGTATTTTTCAACTGTGCTGTGTCATGACGTTGGCCTGTGGGTAAGGATTAATACCCCCCCCCCCCATAAATACCTTTCTCCCTTCCTTCTCTCTTGACTCTACAGAGGGACTCTTGAATAGCCTTTGTTAAACATAGAGCCTGGGAACATCAAACAAGTGGAGGGAAAGGAACCACATTTCGGTAATAGAACCAGTTGAAAATATGCGTTGGTACTGAATATGATGTCAGTTCGGTTGTCATCTGAGACATTATGACTGATGACAGGATGACCAAAGCTGTATCTGGGAAAGTCTACACATTATAGTTATCAGATTCACATGGAATTGTTGTGCAATTCAAATGTTTAAATATAAAATGATTTGTGAAAAGATTGAATGTAATTTTAGCTTCCAAATGAGAGGTTTTCATAAGGGTTTTCATAAGGTTAGGGCTCTGCTCTGCTCAATCAGTGGCCCACCCCTGTGAAGAGACATGGGTTATAAACTATGAAACACACCCTTCTCCCTCCACTATATAAGCCCTTGACAAAAGTGTAACCTCCTGTTCCGAGCACAATAGGACGACGGTCCATACGTTGAAAAGGACTAACATGTCAACTACAGAACTAAGCCAACCTCAGCGTGAGCTTTGGTTGCGAATGGTATGAACTTTAAACTCCTATTCACTACAGAAGGGATACCTCCTAGCCATTGAGTTAGCAGCGGCCGCTGGAAACGTGGGCTAGGAGAGAGTATCCCATCTACCACACAACGACAACATTACAACGTATCCCGTTCACCACCAGAGACACCGTTCAAAGGATTCTGTTGGGTAACACGGCCTTCCATCTACCACCAACCTATTGAAGCGCAGCTCAGAGTAAATATTTATTGCATTTTCCTTTTCCAAATGGGCGGTAATTTAGAATGCATTAGATTCTGTATTTACGATAGAGTAGCTGCCTACAGCCCGATAGAGACATAGCTTCTCCCTTTGTTCCTCAAGTCTTTTCGCACTTTCACTCAAACCCAACCCCAGTTCTTTGTGTAACCAGCTGTCATATCTGTTCCATGCGCTAGGGATGTTTTCCTTTATGATATAATTTGTAATCAATGTATGATTCATTCTGTGTATATGTAATTCTGTGTGATTAGTTAGGTATTTAGTAAATAAATAATTCAACCCAATTTTGTATTGCGGATTCAACTTGTTAGCCAGGGTTCGTGAAGATAACCAAGAATTTACAACTTTCAGATGAGACTGAAATAAGGTGACGATTAATATTGACTGCGATTGATATAAAATATTACTAGTTCTTTAACCTCTCTAGTGTACGTGGGACGCTAGCGTCCCATCTGGCCAACATCCAGTGAGATTACAGAGCGCCATGTTCAAATACAGAAATGCTAATTATAAAAATTCAGAAAACAAAACATATTTTACATAGGTTTAAAGATTAACTTCTTGTTAAACCAACCACAGTGTCATATTTATAAAATGCTATTCGGCGAAAGTATACCTAGCCCAGAACATAGCCCAGTTGACAAATTGTTACAAACAGTAACCAGCCAAGCAGAAGCGTTACAAAGCTCAGAAATAGAGAGAAAATTAATCCCTTACCTTTGATGATCTTCATATGGTGGCAATCACAAGACATTCATTTACTCAATAAATGTTCCTTTTGTTCGATGAAGTGTCTTTATATCCAAAAACCTCTGTTTTGTTAGCGCATTTTCTTCAGTAATCCACAGGCTCAAACGCAGTCAAAACAGACAAAAAAATCTAAATTGTATCCGTAAAGTTCATAGAAACATGTCAAACGATGTTCCTATTCAACCCTCAGGTTGTTTTTTAGCCTAAATGATCTATAATATTTTTACCGGACAATAAAGTCATCAATATAAAAGGTTAACAAAAAATGCACATGCGCATGAAAAAGCTCTGCGACACGGTAGGGTCCACTCGTTCAGACTGGTCTTACTCCCTCAAGCCTGAAACTATTTCTAAAGACTGTTGACATCTAGTGGAAGGCATAGGAACTGCAAATCGAGTCCTAAGTCAATGGATACTGTAATGGCATTGAATAGAAAACTACAAAACCCCCCAAAAAACTACTTCCTGAATGGATTTTTCTCAGGTTTTTGCCTTCTAAATCAGTTCTGTTATACTCACATACACTATTTTAACAGTTTTGGAAACTTTAGTGTTTTCAATCCAAATCTACCAGTTATATGCATATCATATCTTCTGGGCCCGAGTAGCAGGCCGTTTAATTCGTGCATGCTTTTCATCCAAAACTCTGAATGCTGCCCCCTACCCTAGAAGTGTTAAGTTTATTCGGAAGATAACTGCTCTATAAATATTCTTCCATGGTGCCCCGACTTTCTAGTTAATTATATTTACATGATTAGCTCAATCGGGTAATATTAATTACAGAGAAAGTATTTTACAGAATAGCATGTCATATCACTTAATCCGGCATGGACTTTGACTTGGCCATTCTAACACCTGGATATGTTTATTTTTGAACCATTCCATTGTAGATTTTGCTTTATGTTTTGGATCATTATCTTGTTGGAAGACAAATCTCCGTCCCAGTCTCAGGTCTTTTGCAGACTCCATCAGGTTTTCTTCCAGAATGGTCCTGTATTTGGCTCCATCCATCTTCCCATCAATTTTAACCATCTTCCCTGTCCCTGCTGAAGAAAAGCAGAACCAAACCATGATGCTGCCACCACCATGTTTGACAGTGGGTATGGTGTGTTCAGGGTGATGAGCTGTGTTGCTTTTACGCCAAACATAACATTTTGCATTGTTGCCAAAAAGTTCAATTTTGGTTTCATCTGACCAGAGCACCTTCTTCCACATGTATGTCTCCCAGGTGGCTTGTGGCAAACTTTAAACGACACTTTTTATGGATATCTTTAAGAAATGGCTTTCTTCTTGCCACTCTTCCATAAAGGCCAGATTTGTGCAATATACGACTGATTGTTGTCCTATGGACAGAGTCTCCCACCTCAGCTGTAGATCTCTGCAGTTCATCCAGAGTGATCATGGGCCTCTTGGCTGCATCTCTGATCAGTCTTCTCCTTGTATGAGCTGAAAGTTTAGAGGGACGGCCAGGTCTTGGTAGATTTGCAGTGGTCTGATACTCCTTCCATTTCAATATTATCGCTTGCACAGTGCTCATTGGGATGTTAAAAGCTTAGGAAATCTTTCTGTATCCAAATCCGGCTTTAAACTTCTTCACAACAGTATCTCGGACCTGCCTGGTGTGTTCCTTGTTCTTCATGATGCTCTGCGCTTTTAACGGACCTCTGAGACTATCACAGTGCAGGTGCATTTATACGGAGACTTGATTACACACAGGTGGATTGTATTTATCATCATTAGTCATTTAGGTCAACATTGGATCATTCAGAGATCCTCACTGAACTTCTGGAGAGAGTTTGCTGCACTGAAAGTAAAGGGGCTGAATAATTTTGCACGCCCAATTTTTCAGTTTTTGATTTGTTAAAAAAGTTTGAAATATCCAATAAATGTCGTTCCACTTCATGATTGTGTCCCACTTGTTGTTGATTCTTCACAAAAAAATACAGTTTTATATCTTTATGTTTGAAGCCTGAAATGTGGCAAAAGGTCGCAAAGTTCAAGGGGGCCGAATACTTTCGCAAGGCACTGTATATCCTACCAACGGGACATTAATTACTGTAATATCTTATGTTTCACCGAGTTGCTGAACGACAACATTAAGAAAATACAGCTGGCGGGTTGTACACTATCGACAGGATAGAACAGCAACATCTGGTAAGACACGTGGCGGGGGCCTATGCATATATGTAAACAACAGCTGGTGCACGATATCTAAGAAAGTCTCAAGGTTTTTCTCGCCTGAGGTACATTCTCTCAGCTGTTAAGCTGTAGACCACACTATCAACCTAGAGAGTTTTTATCTGTATTTTTTTGTAGCTGTCTACCTACCACCACAGACTGATGCTGGCACTCAATGAGCTGTATACCACCATAAGCAAACAGGAAAACACTCATCCAGAGGTGGCGCTCCTAGTGGCCGTGGATTTTAATGCAGGGAGTTTTACATCATTTCTATCAGCATGTTAAATGTGCAACCAGAGGGAGAAAAAAATTCTAGACCACCTTTACTCCACACACAGAGATGCGTACAAAGCTCTCCCTCGCCCTCCATTTGGCAAATGTTTACAAGCAAAAATGAAAGCGGGAAGCACCAGTGGCTGTTTTGCTAGCACAGACTAGAATATGTTCCGGGATTCTTCCGATGGCTTTGAGGAGTACACCACATCAGTCACTGGCTTTATCAATAAGTGCATCGAGGACGTCGTCCCTACAGTGACTGTACGTCCATACCCCAACCAGAAGCAATGGATTACAGGCAACATTCGCACTGAGCTAAAGGGCAGAGCTGCCGCTTTCAAGGAGCGAGACTCTAAGCACAGCCGAGAGCTGCCCAGTGACACTAGACACACATACTCATTCAAGGCTTTACTTTTATTTATTTTAACTATTTTCTACATTGTAGAATAATTATCAAGACATAAACTATGAAATAACACATATGGAAACATTTTGATTCTTCATAGCCACCCTTTGTCTTGATGACAGCTTTGCACACGCTTGGCATTCTCTCAACCAGCTTCATGAGGTAGAATGCATTTCAATTAACAGGTTAAAAGTGAATTTGTGGAATTTCTTTCCTTTCGATTGCGTTTGAGCCAATCAGTTGTGTTGTGACAAGGTACGGGTGATATACAGACGATAGCCCTATTTGGTAAAAGACCAAGTCCATATTATGCCAAGAACAGCTCAAATAAGCAAAGAGAAATGACAGCACATCATTACTTTAAGACATGAAGGTCAGTCCATCCGGAATATTTCAGTCGCAAAACCCATCAAGCACTATGATGAAACTGGCTCTCATGAGGACCGCCACAGGAAAGGAACACCCAGAGTTACCTCTTCTACAGAGTATAAATTCATTAGAATTAACTGCAGCCCAAATAAATGCTTCACAGAGTTCAAGTAACAGACACATCTCAACATCAACTGTTCAGAGGAGACTGCGTGAATCAGGCCTTCAAGGTTGATTTGCTGCAAGGAAACCACTACTAAAGGACACCAGTAAGAACACGAGCAATGGACATTAGACCGGTGGAAATGTGTTCTTTGGTCTGGAGTCCAAACTTGAGATGTTTTGTTCTAACCGCTGTGTCTTTGTGAGATGCAGAGTAGGTGAACGGATGCTCTCTGCATGCGTGGTTCCCGCCGTGAAGCATGAAAGAGAAGGCACAATTCCAGGCACACTTAACCAGCATGGCTACCACCGCATTCTGCAGCGGTACGCCATCCCATCTGGTTTGCATTTAGTGGGATTATCAATTTTTTCTTCAACAGCACAATGACCCAACACCTCCAGGCTGTGTAATGGCTATTTGACCAAGAATGAGAGTGATGGAGTGCTACATCAGATGACCTGGCTTCAACAATCAGCCGACCTCAACCCAAGTGAGATGGTTTGGGATGAGATGGACCGCAGAGTGAAGGAATAGTAGCCAACAAGTGCTCAGCATATGTGGGAACTCCTTCAAGACTGTTGGAAAATAATTCCAGGTGAAGCTGGGTGAGAGAATGCCAAGAGTGTGCAAAGCTGTCATCAATGCAAAGAGTGGATACTTTGAAGGTTTTAAAATAAAAACATATATTTGGATGTGTTAAACACTTCTTTGAATACTACACTCCATATGTGTTATTTCCTAGTTTTGATGCCGTCGCTATTATTCTACAATGTAGAAAGAAGAACCCTTTTAATGATTAGGTGTGTCTAAACATTTGATTGGTACTGTATATGCATTAAGTGCTTGCTTTCATTACATGGCCACTTTGTCTCATCTCCAATGTGAATTCATGGGACTACACACATTGAGCCAAAGCTCTCCTTTTTCTTTCTCTCTCTGTCTCTCTCGTTCTTTCTTTCTCTTTGGCCTTTTTCCAGGTATGATTTTGTGGAGCTCGAGGAGCCGTCCGAGGACACCATCCTGGGCCGCTGGTGCGGGTCCCAGGTACCCGCCAGCCACATGTCCAAAGGCGGTCAGATCCGGGTGAGATTCAGATCTGATGAGTACTTCCCCTCCGAGCCTGGCTTCAGCATTCGCTACTCCCTGCTCCCCATGGTAAGCCATAAGTAATCTTTCCTCTGAGCACATAAACGGCACACGCTCCCTCACATAATAACCTATTATGTAACGGCCACTGCTATTCTGTATGTGTAAACCTCTCTCGACGTGTTTGTTTTGTCCTGCGTTCATAGCTAAGTGCTGTTGTGATCGTGACCTGGATTGCTGTTTGAGGCACCTGTGTGATTGTCTCGCTCTGGCACTGCTGTCGATCCAATCAGACAAGGTTTCAAAAAGAGGTGGATGGTGGTGGAGTGTTAATGGTGTTGGGTGAGATTGAGATTGAGCTCGGCCCAGATGGCGTCTAGACTCTCAGACACAGCATGGCCCGCTGACCCTGGTTGGATTCAATCCATGTCTTATTCCTCTCCTCCGACTGGATATAAAAGATGGATTAAAGAGCTGGAAGAGTGGCTCTTTTTCGCTGATTCTTCCGTCCTTTCTTTCTCGGTTCAGTCAGGCTCTATTGGCAGGAGGTGTGGCAGTAATCCCAATTTAGTTCATGAAAGATCACACAACTTTGGATCACACCGCTGTCACTGTCTGTTTACATCCCATGCCTCGCATCTTATTAGTCTCTCCTCTTTCTCTTTTTTTACTCTCTCCCCCCTTTTCCCCATCCTCCCCCCTCCCCTCACTCTTTCTCTCCTTTTTCTCTATGTCCTCATCCCAGACCACATATACATATATAGAGCCCCCTTCATACCCACACCTTTCACTTGCAAATGCCCAGAGATACACTGAAGTGAAGGCTGCTGTTTTAACCTGTCATGTTGCAGTTGTGTGCGCCTCACTCTTAGCAAACAGCTCTTCCCTTCATTAATCCGCAATGGCTTGCGGCGCAGTGAAATATTTTCTGTTCCTGACGAGCACTAATGGCAAAAGGAGGTCAGCGACGGTGCTATTTTTTAGTCTGTTTGACCTTTTTTATTTTTGTCAGCGGAACAGGCAGGATTTGGTTTATAATTACCACATTCTTTCAATTGGCTTTATTGACTCTGTTCCCTTTGGTAGATGAGCTGACAGTTCTTGAAAGACAGCGACCCGGCTCTACTTAAATTACTGGTTTCCGAGAAGATTAACATGGGGATGGTTTGTAAAGGTATATGGCAATGGACATGGGGATGGTTTGTAAAGGTATATGACAATGTACATGGGAATGAAAAGTGGGAAAACTAGTAGAATGGTTCTGTAAGGGACAGAAACGGGTAATGAATTCACACAAGCCGAATGAATACACCAAGGCACAAACGCACAGATACAGAATATAGCAGTATTACATGTAAAAGGACTGAATGGATTGCATATGCCACCTGCAGAGTATTACAACACACAATAAATTCTCCAAATAGAAGTAAATAACAATGAAAAACACGAAACAAATGTCACACAATTCACTTTGGGCATGCGCACCAGCCCACAAGTCCAGCGATACTATATGAGTAGGCAAGTGGAGGATGCTGAGGGGAGGACGGCTCATAATAATGTCTGGAACGACGTGAATGGAATGGCAGCAAACACATGGAAACCATGTGTTTGATGTATTTGATACCATTCCACCTATTTATTTATTTATTTATTTTTTTTAATTTAATTTTTTTTTAGCTGTCACCATCCTCCTGTGGAGCGAGTCCAGTTGTTGATGAGACAAATATGTTGCTCTCTGCCACTACTTGAGGGAGACTGCAAGTATTGTGTGTCCTGCAGAGTCAAGAGGATGGGCAGATGTCCAGCCCCCTAAAAAAGCAGATATTGTATATCCCGGTCACTACAAAGATACAGGCGTCCTTCCTAACTCAGTTGCTGGAGAGGAAGAAAACCACTCAGAGATTTCACCATGAGCCCAGTGATGACTTTAAAATAGTTCGTTTTTAAATTACTTTGATAGGAGAAAACTGAGGATGGATCAACAGCATTGTAGTTAAAAACCAGCTTCACCTGGAATGCTTTTCCTAAAGTCTTAAAGGAGTTTCCACATATGCTGAGCACTTGTTGGCTGCTTTTACTTCACTCTGCAGTCCAACTCATCCCAAACCATCTCAATTGGGTTGAGGTTGGGTGATTGTGGAGGCCAGGTCATCTGATGCAGCAATCCATCACTCTCCTTCTTCGTCAACTAGCCCTTACACTGTGTGTTGGGCCATTGTCCCATTGAAAAACAAATCATAGTCCCATTAAGCGCAAACCAGATGAGATGGCATATCGCTGAAGAATGCTGTGGTAGCCATGCTGGTTAAGTGTGCCTGGAATTGTTAATAAATCAAAAACAGTGTCACCAGCAAAGCATCCCATACCATCACACCACCACCTCCGTGCTTCACGGTGGGAACCACACATGCGGAGAACATCCGTTCACTTACTCTGCGTTTTACATAGACATGGCGATTGGAACCAAAAATCACACATTTGAACTCATCAGATCAAAGGACAGATTTCCACCGGTCTAATGTCCATTGCTCATGCTTCTTGGCCCAAGAAAGTCTCTTCCTCTTATTGGTGTCCTTTTTAGTAGTGGTTTATTTGCATGAATTCAACCATGAATGCCTGATTCACGTCTCCTCCTCTGAACAGTTGATGTTGAGATGTGTCTGTTACTTACTGCCATTTATTTGGGCTGCAATTTCTGAGGCTGGTAACTCTAATGAACTTATCCTCTGCAGTAGAGGTAACTCTGGGTCTTCCTTTCTTGTGGCGGTCCTCATGAGAGCCAGTTTCATCATAGTGCTTGATGGGTTTTGCAACTGCACTTGAAGAAACTTTCAAAGTTCTTGAAATATTCCGGATTGACTGACATTCATGTCTTAAAGTAATGATGGACTGTAATTTCTCTTTGTTTATTTGAGCTGCTCTTGCCATAATATGGTGGCTCAAGGTGTCTTTTACACAGGTAACAAACTGAGATTAGGAGCACTCCTTTGTAAGAGTGTGCTCCTAATCTCAGCTCGTTAACTGTATAAAAGACACCTGGGAGCCAGAAATCTTTATGATTGAGAGGGGGTCAAATACTTACTTCCCTCATTAAAATGCAAATAAATTTCAATTTTTTTTTACATGTGTTTTTCTGGATTTTTGTTGTTGTTATTCTGTCTCTCATTGTTCAAATAAACCTACCATTAAAATTATTGACTGATCATTTCTTTGTCCGTGGGCAAATGTACAAAATAAGCAGGGGATCAAATACTTTTTTCTCTCACTGTACATATCCCAACCAGAAGCCTTGGATTACAGTCAACATCCACACCGAGTTAAAGGCTTGAGCTGCCGTTTTCATGGAGCGGGACACAAATCCGGACGCTTATAAGAAATTCCTCTATGCCCTCAGACAAACTATCAAACAGGCAGAGCGTCAATATAGGACTAAGATTGAATCCTACTACACCGGCTCAGACGCTTGTCAGATTTGGCAGGGCTTGCAAGCTATTATGGACTACAAAGGGAAACCCAGCTGCGAGCTGCCCAGTGACGCGAGCCTACCAGATGAGCTAAATGCCTTTTTTGCTCACTTCGAGGCAAGCAACACTGAATCATGCATGAGAGCACCAGCTGTTCCGGACGACGGTGTGATTACACTTTTGGTAGCCGATGTGAGCAAGACCTTTAAACAGGTCAACATTCACAAGGCCGCAGGACCAGATGGATTACCAGGGTGTGTACTGGACCAACTGGCAAGTGTCTTCACTGACATTTTCAACCTCTCCCTGACCGAGTCTGTAGTACCTACTTGTTTCAAGCAGAGCAACATAGTCCCTGTGCCCAATGATGCGAACGTAACCTGCCTAAATTGGGCTACCCCGGGGCTGCAGGGTAGCCTAGTGGTTAGAGCGTTGGACTAGTAACCGAAAGGTTGCAAGTTCAAATCCCTGATCTGACAAAGTAAATCTGTCGCTCTGCCCCTGAACAGGCAGTTAACCCACTGTTACAAGGCTTTATTGAAAATAAGAATCTGTTCTTAACTGACATGCCTAGTTAAATAAAGGTAAAAAAAATATAAAAAAATGTTTAAATGACTACAGCCCGTAACACTCTTGTCGGTAGCCATAAAGGCTGGTCA
The DNA here is from genome assembly GCF_045791955.1 of Oncorhynchus clarkii lewisi. NCBI lineage: Eukaryota > Metazoa > Chordata > Actinopteri > Salmoniformes > Salmonidae > Oncorhynchus > Oncorhynchus clarkii. The sequence continues at coordinate 37,564,997 of NC_092177.1, read as the reverse complement.
TGGCTTACATCAACACCTTCATCCCGGAAACCCTAGACCCGCTCCAATTCACGTACCGCCCCAACAGATCCACAGATGACACAATCTCAATTGCACTCAACTGCCCTTTCCCACCTGGACAAAAGGAACACCTATGTGAGAATGCTGTTCATTGACTACAGGTCACAAAGCTCATCACTAAGCTAAGGTCCCTGGGACTAAACACCTCCCTCTTCAACTTCCTGACGGGCCGCCCCCAGGTGGTGAGGGTAGGTAACAACACATCTGCAATGCTGATCCTCAACACCGGGGCCCCTCATGGGTGTGTGCTTAGTCCCCTCCTGTACTCCTTGTTCACCCACGACTGCGTAGCCATGCATGACTCAAACTTCATCATTAAGTTTGCTGACGACACAACAGCCTGATCACCGATAACGATGAGCCTATAGGGAGGTGGTCAGAGACTTGGCCATGTGGTGCCAGGGAAACAACCTATCCCTCAATGTGAGCAAGACAAAGGAGATGATAGTGGACTACAAGGAAAGGAGGGCCGACAGGCTGGGCTGAAGTAGAGTGGGTCAAGAGTTTCAAGTTCCTTGGTGTCCACATCACCAACAAACTATCATGGTCCAAACACACGAAAACAGTCGTGAAGAGGGCACAACACCTTTTCCTCCTCAGGAGACTGAAAATATTTGGCTTGGGTCCCCAGATCCTTAAAAAGATCTACAGCTGCACCATTGAGCTGCACCATCACCGCTTGGTTTGAGGGTAAGGCGCTACAGAGGGTAGTGCGTTCGGCCCAATACATCACTGGAGCCAAGCTTCCTGCCATCCAGGACCTGTATACTAGGCGGTGTCAGAGGAAGGCCAGTCACCCAAGTCGTAGACTGTTATATTTGCTACCGCATGGCAAGCGGTACCGGAGCACCAAGTCTAGGTCCAAAATGCTCCTTAACAGCTTCTACCCCCAAGACATAAGACTGCTGAACAATTAATCAAATGGCCACCCAGACTATTCACTTTACCCCTACCTACATGTACAAATTACCTCGACTAACCTATACATCCGCATATTGACTCGGTACCCCCTGTATATAGTCTCGTTATTGTTACAATCTTATTGTTATGTTTTATTTGATTTTTTATGTTTATTTAGTAAATATTTTCTTAACCGACAACGCAGTTCAAGAAATAGAGTTAAGTGCTTGTAAGTAAGCATTTCACGGTAAGGTCTAAGGCCTGTTGTATTCGGCGCTTGTGGCAAATAAAATTTGATATGATTCACCTGTTCAGTCTGTCATGGAAAGAGCAGGTTTTCCTAATGTTTTGTACAGTCAGTGTATATAATCATCACTCATACAATGCAAGATAGACCATAGGCATTGTCTGAAAGACCAGATGGGACTTGATATTTGTTCGGTTCTTCTCCTTTATCTCTAAGTCAAATATCATGGGAGTGATAGTTATAAAGCAGATAGATTTACGGAGAATAAGGATTTCACAGATTTGAAGGTTTTGGTACCCTTTTACAGAATAATTTACGCAATGACTTCTGTCAATCCATAGAGAATAGTTATCCCAAAACCTTCAAATCTGGCCCACCAACATCAACTTTCATTGCTTAGAATCCCATCCAAGCACTACAGAAGTTCTAAGATGGGGAATTAATCTATTTTATTTATGGATGTGAAAGTCATGAGGGTAGAGAAGATGACAGCTTACAGTACTTCTACTCTAGTATGTTTTTATTCACAAATCACAGATCATTTTAACGATCTCAGATCTGAACCCTAAACCGCTAGGTAAACTTTTCTGTATTGTGCAACAATCCTAATCAGAGCAAAAATTAGTAAATACTAATTATCTTATCAAATATTATCTTGCACAATATTCAACACTATGCTTTAGGCACTCCAAACCTCTAAATCCATAACCTAGTAAGAAACCAGTTTGCTGTAGGATTTGTGCCTCCTTAAACATTGGTTCCCAAAAGCAATGTTGAGTTCTCCTCTAAGGTCTACAATTTGTACATTTGTTTTTCCTCTGTGGTATTTACAGTTGTATATTCTTCTTGTAGAACTGTTCTGTTCTAGGGAAGGAGGTGTGTTTTGGCTTCGTCTCCGGCATAGGGTGCACATCAAAAGAGTTGTGGCTGAATCATGAGGTGCTATTTATAATGTCCATTGTAGAACTTACAATTCTGCTGCCTGCTGTCTTCTCCATGGAACTGATGCATTTTAGGGGCGTTGTCATTTTGTTTCTTTCCCAATTGACATTTCCTTTTGTAGTCTGTGGTAGGACCGTACATCATAAGCTATAGAAACAGGAGATTCTGTCTGTGTAATGAAGTCATGTGGATAGGATATAAATCTTTCTCATGCATCCACTACCTGACAGAAAAATGTATATTCGTGACGGAATCATTGATCTTCATGAATGTTTAGGATTCTCAGGTGATTGCTTGGGACTTGACTTCTTTACACTACTCTAACCACGCTTCCATCCACACTTTGTGTAATATCATGCCATATAAAAAAAAATCACAAAATGTGATGCAGAATGGATGTTTCGGGTACAATTTTCTAAATGCAGACCGATCATTTGAGCATTCGGTATGGTGTCTTTTTGTGTCTAAAATGTAATATGTGAGAAATGGCATATCAGTCATGTGACTCGTTGGGATGGCATGCAGTTTATTAGGCTGGAGATTAAATAAATGATGATGAACTTCACAGGGTGGTGCAAGGTGATGCGCTCGAGGCTCCTTTCCAATAAATATTGAGGATCTTATTCTGGTGACATGATGATCGATGCTTGCAACAGTTTTTCTGACCGCTATCGGTAGAGTGGAAAATGCAATGGAAACACATTGAACATTTAGATTTTTATTCGACATGTGAAAAATTTGGGGGCTACGTCATCGCGCATTGACTTTTACCCGCAACAAGTCAGTTTGGTGGAAACACCACTGGTAGGAAAATTCACATTTTCTTTATGCAGATTTATTGAATATTTGCATGAAAATCTGTCGCCAATTGGATGGAAACCTATAGTGGGATTGAATCAATTCTATTTATTTTTTCCCAAATGTAGTTTTTTCTCCATTATGTTTTTTCCAGGTTTCTGTTTCTTTTCAGGTTTTCTCTGTCAGTCACACCATATCAGGAGACTACTTTTCAGGTCTGGGAAAAGTCTAATGCATTTTGTGGTATGGTTACCTTTTAATTCAACTGTGCACCAGCCATAGACTGTTGTTTGGTTAGCGATATTTCTGTAGCGCTCATGTGATTAGAGTTTGCAAAACAAATGTCCACTGGATTGATGCAAATTGATGCAAAAACTACTTTGTAGTTAATACTAAATTGAGAAGGCTTTTTGGAAACGGTAGTGGTAGAAAAACGGACACACCAGACACACCTTTGCCTCTTCAGAAAGTTGAAGGAAATTATTAATCACTGCTGCATTTGGTTCATGTCATGGCAAATTAGTGCATTTTCTCCTAAGTTCAATACATTTAGGTGATTTCCTACTAAGTTCAATACATTTTAGACTATTGTTGAATTCCATTTTAATGTCTGGATTCTGTGTTTCTGTCCTCGTTCTCCGCAGCGCAGATTTTATAGGGCCCTATGTACAGGTAACTGCCAAAATAATGGAAACACTTGAGTAAATGAGGGATACAAAGTACATTGAAAGCAGGTCCTTCCACACATTTGTGGTTCCTGAGTTTATGAAGGATTTAACATCCCATCATGCTTAAGGTTATATACAAATGCTGGGCTTGGCCTCTACTTTGGCCATTTATTTTGGCACCCATAGGTTGATAATGCTGCCATCCAACGGGCAATGTGAAGCATTTGTCATGGCTGTCTCAGTCACCAGATATCAACCCAATTGAGATCTCAACCCAACGCCTGAGACGGCGTTTTCCACCACCATCAACAAAACAACAAATGATGGCATCTCTTGTGGAAGAACGGTGTCACATCCCTCCAATAAATTTCCAGACACTTTTTGTTACCAGTCTATTGAACATGCATGCATAATTACATACATTCCTAAATACTGCCTCTGTCCATCCATGCGTAAACGGATATTTGCGAGGATTAAGAGAGGAAGAACAAGGTGGCATGTCATTCATGTTTTGACTTGGGGCAGACAATTAATGGCCAGCAAGAGTGTTTACTGGTGGAAATCATGTGAGGAAAGGTTAGCTTTGGCCTCACTTCGGCCTGGCTTCTCGCTGAGCATTCCTCGGGCACTGGAAGGCCCCAATGAACAGCAGCACTCTGTTCCTCTGTGGTAAACCAACGCTACTGGAACCTCAGGTCATGGCGGCAGCACTTGTTTATATTTAAGCAAGCAATAATTCCTCTTTCCCACTTCCAAGGAAAGGGGATATTCTTAGGAAGAGATTATTGTAATTCGTGGGAAGAGATTTTGGAAACGCTAAAAAGGTCCAGGCGAAGAGGTTGTTAAAACACAGCGTGGCTCGAGAAAGAAAAAATGTGTTTCTCTGAATGGGAGCGAAAAAGGAAATTCCATTGTCTCCCTAAATGTCAGCGTCAGGGTGACCCATTTTTCACACGATACCTCCAGTAAGTTGACCTTGGTTCTTTATGGAACTGAGGTCCATTGTGCCTTGACACTTATTGTGGAGAAACATAATACTATTTTAAATATAAAGTACTAGTCAAAAAGTTTTCTTTATTTTTCATATTTTCTACATTGTAGAGTAATAGTGAAAACATCAACAATGAAATAAAACATATGGAATCATGTAGTAACCAAAAAAGTGTTAAACCAAATCCAAATATATTTTAGATTTGATTCTTCAAAGTAGACACCCTTTGCCTTAATGACAGCTTTGCACACTCTTGGCATTCTCTCAACCAGCTTCATGAGGTAGTCACCTGGAATGCATTTGAATTAACAGATGTGCCTGGTTAAAAGTAAATTTGTTGAATATCTTTCCTTCTTAATGTGTTTGAGCCAATCAGTTGTGTTGTTACAAGGTAGGGGTGGTATACAGAAGATGGCCCTCTTTGTTAAAAGACCAAGTCCATATTATGGCAAGAGCAGCTCAAATACGCTTAGAGAAATGACAGCCATTATTTTCTGAGCCATTATTTGACCATGCTGGTCATTTATGAACATCTTGGCCATGTTCTGTTATAATCTCCACCCGGCACCGCCAGAAGAGGACTGGCCACCCCTCATAGGTTCCTCTAGGTTTCTTCCTAGGTTTTGGCCTTTCTAGGGAGTTTTTCCTAGCCACCGTGCTTCTACACCTTCATTGCTTGCTGTTTGGGGTTTTAGGCTGGGTTTCTGTACTGCACTTTGATATAGCAGCTGTTGTAAGAAGGACTATATAAATTGATTTGATTTGACAGTCCATCATTACTTTAAGACATAAAGGTCAGTCAATGCAGACTTTTTCATGAACTTTGAAAGTTTCTTCAAGTGCAGTCACAAAAACCATCAAGCGCTATGATGAAATTGGCTCTCATGACGACCGCCACAGGAAAGGAAGACCCAGAGCTATCTCTGCTGCAAAGGATACGTTTGTTAGAGTTCACTGCACCTCAGATTGCAGCCCAAATAACAAAGTGTTGAAGTAACAGACACATCTCAACAGCAACTGTTCAAAGCAGACTGTGAATCAGTTCTTCATGGTTGAATTGCTGCAAAGAAACCACTACTAAAGGACACCAATAAGAAGAGATTTGCTTGGGCCAAGAAACACGAGCAATTTGCATTAGACCGGTGGAAATCTGTCCTTTGGTCTGATGAGTCTAGATTTTAGATTTTTGGTCCAACCGGCGTTGGTGGAGAACGGATGAGTAGGTGAACAGATGACTTCTGGTTGTGTGGTTCCCACCTTGAAGCATGTAGGAGGAGGTGTGATGGTGTGGGGGTGCTTTGCTTTGTCCTTAAGCCATTTTGCCACAACTTTCGAATTACGTTTGGGGTCATTGTCCATTTGGAAGACCCATTTGAGACCAAGCTTTAACTTCCTGACTTATGTCTTGATGTTGCCTCAATATATCCACAGAATTTTCCTTTCTCATGATGCCATGAAGTACACCAGTCCCTCCTGCAGCAAAGCACCCCCACAACATGATGCTGCCAAGCTCTGTCAGCTTGGATGGGGAGTGTCACTGCATAGCTATTTTTTCAGGTCTCTCCAGAGATGTTCAAGTCCAGGCTCTGGCTGGGCCATTCCTGCATTGTCTTGGCTGTGTGCTTAGGGTTCTTGTCCTTTTGGAAGGTGAACCTGAGCACTCTGGAACAAGTTTTCATCAAGGATCTCTCTGTACTTTGCTCTGTTCATCTTTCCCTCGATCCTGACTAGTCTCCCAGTCCCTGATACTGAAAAACATCCCCACAGCATGATGCTGCCACCCATGCTTCGCCGTAGGGATGGTGCCAGGTTTCCTCCAGATGTGATTCTTAGCATTCTGGCGAAATATTTTAATCTTGGTTTCATCAGACCAGAGAATCTTGTTTCTCATGGTCTGAGAGTTCCTTAAGTGCCTTTTGGCATACTCCAAGCGGGCTGTCGTGCCTTTTCCTGATGTGTGGCTTCCGTCTGGCCACTCTAACATAAAAACCTGATTGGGGGAGTGCTGTAGAGATGATTGTCCTTCTGGAAGGTTCTCCCATCTCCACAAAGGAACTCTGGAGCTCTATCAGAATGACCATCGGGTTCTTGGTCACCTCACTGACCAAAACCCTTCTCACCCATTTGCTCAGTTTGGCTGGGCAGCCATCTCTAGGAAGAGTCTTGGTGGTTTCAAAACTTCTTCCATTTAAGAATGATGGAGACCACTCTGTTCTTGGACCTTCAATGCCTATGGACAATTCCTTCGACCTCTTGGCTTGGTTTTTGCTCTGACATGCAATGTCAACTGTGGGACCTTACATTGACAGGTGTGTGCCTTTCCAAATAATTTCAAATCAATTGAATTTACCACAAGTGGACTCCAATCAAGTTGTAGAAAATGTTTACCTCATAGTCATTGTATCAGTTTAAATTCAAATCGCTTGACTACTGAGCCAAAACAACAAAAAATGCGTCACTGTCCCAATACTTTTGGAACTCACTGTTTGTGTAGTATTCTGTAACAATGTATATCTACTTATTTATGTAATATTTGTGTCATATTTCCCAGCAGTGGAGCTGATCACATTCCTCCACAATATGCAACCCTGCAAGAAAGTGACAATGGCTTACACAATGGGATTGTGGTTCAACACTTTTTATATGTTTTCCTGGATTTAGATGTTCCTGTCAGACATTATTCATTGTCTCCTGGCATAGTTCATGTGTATATACATACACTGAGTGTACAAAACATTAAGAACACCTGCTATTCCCATGACAGACTGACCAGGTGAAAGATATGATCCCTTATTGATGTCACCTGTTAAATCAGGGTCGATCAAGGGGAGGAGACAGGTTAACAAAGGATTTTTAAGCCTTGCAACAATTGAGGCATGAATTGTGTATGCGTGAATGGGCAAGACAAAAGATTTAAGTGCCTTTGAACATGGGATGTTAGTAGGTGCCAGGCGCACCGGTTTGTGTCAAGAACTACAATGCTGATGGGTTTTTCATGGTTAACAGTGTCCCGTGTGTATCAAGAATGGTCCACCACCCAAAGGACATCCAGCCAACTTGACAAGACTGTGGGAAGCATTGAAGCCAACATGGGCCAGCATCCCTTTGGAATGCTTTTTGACACCTTGTGAAGTCCATGCCCCAATGAATTGAGGCAGTTCTAGGCGTGCCAGTCAATATTAGGAAGGAGTTCTTAATGTTTTGTACACTGTGTCCATTCATCTCTGCACATGCCTCAGATGTCTAGTTCTGCTCTACCACTCCTCACTCTACACACACACACACGGTCCACTCTGTCATTTCTGGCAGGAGTTGCGGTCTAAGCCCCTTGTCTGCCTGCTAAGCTATTTTCCTTATAAAAGATTGACACAGCTTGCAACCAATTTGAAATACCTTTTAGCTATGGCTGCAGAATACAATAGATGCTATTCTGTGCTGGGCTAATTCTTAGCCGATGGAGTTGTGGCTAAGATGATATACTTAGTATCAGGCACCACAATAAAAAATAAAAAAGTTAGAATGTGAACATGTTAACTGCAGTTATAAGGCAAAAATATTTGCAGGGTTGCTATGCAAGGAGATGTCATAGCTTAGTTATGTCAAAGTGAGCCGAGTTGATGACTTGCACATTTTGATAGCCGTGCAAATAATTGGCTAAATACAGGTAGTCTGACTCAGTTCAGTCGCATTTTATATTGGTGGTTTTGTCTGTCTTTCCTTTTTATTACAAATACAATTGTGTTGTGTGGTGGTGCTGTTAGTTACAATTATAAGGAAACATTCAATTACAAACACGATCACTCAAAGGTCTTCAGGCTTTCACATTTGAGTCGACGTGGGCATTGTTCCACCAATGACAATTTTCACCACATTGGTATTTGGGAAATAACCCTCGCTTCCATATCTACCATCCCATAATGGATGATCGCTTCTGCTACAACTGAACACTTTGGAGGAAAAACTAAGACTACCGAACGACCGTACTCTTGATACCACAGTTGAACAATTTCAGAGAATTCATGCTAGTCCAAAGTTATGCCTTTTAGTCAGGGCTCTCATCATCTTCACAAAGCTTCACATTTCATCTGTCTCTTTAAGGAGAGCTTGGCTGCCGCTTCAGAGGCCGTGCCTACAAAGTGCCGTTAATTGGAGGAGTGTAGCACCGTCTGCATTCACAAGCTGTTAATGGTTCCCATTCTACACTGGTATCCACTGCCAAGACCAGGCAACAGTAACAGGATTCACATTGCATGCTTCTGCTATGAAGCAAAAATCTCTACTTTTCTCATAGAAAAGCAATGGAAAGATGTTTTGCCTTTCGTTGATCTCCAGAGACAATTCTTTCATGCTCTTGATGTTCTTTTTTGGTATTTATGATAAATATTGTATTTTTAATCAAACCGCATGACCAGTGCATTTGGATGAAAATTCCTGTCACATTTCCTGCCCACTTTTCTAAGAACTGCCATTCACAGTAAATCTCCATATTTTTTTTATTCAATGTGAAGTTGTTCATACAAGGCACCACAGACATCAACAGATCACTAAACCACTTGGCATAAACACATTTGCATAAACTACATTTTCCGTCCTCTGCCTCGGCCATGTTGCTAAACTTTAGCCTTCCTCTCTAATCTTATCATGCAGTGGCAGCACCAAAGGGAGCCAAATGTTGAAGGAGTGCTGACGGTAATTTCAGAGTGTATTACATGGTTTTACGTTGTCAGTGAATCAGAACAGACGTTCCCGTATCGCTTCCATTATTCAATGTGACATTGCCAATCCTGTGGCGACTCGTTTTCTCTGATTCGTTCTGTATCTCTTTAGTCTGTCTGAGATGAAAACTGCCCCCCCCCCCCCCCATCAAATCAAATCCCTCTTTTTCCTCTATTATGACTCCCGTCAAGATTTCTTGATTGTTTGTCATCTAGGCATTAGACATTTCACATAGGATTTTTGTCAAAGCTTTTGATAGGCCTACACTGTGATAATATAGGGAGTTGGATTCCACTAGTAATCAATGTACAAAATAAAGTAAACGTTTTAGTGCTGCTTTTTAGTGTCCATATTAGCAGTGCTTGCTTGCTGGTGTCACAGTGATGCATTCAACTTGTCAGTCACACAGGATTGGGTCTGTATTGCCACGTAAAGCTACACGCAAGCTGACATGTCAGACAGAATGAGCAGAGATGGTGCACTACTTTTCAACACAGGCAATGGACCTTAGTCAACAGTAGTGCACTATATAGAGAATTGGGTGTAATTTGGGACTCAGCCAGAGTATCACAGACCAGAAAGGTATCTGGTGGATTAGTCTCATGTGTGGATACCAATACCCCAGGCATCAATCTACTGCACCGCTCTGTGTCTTAGGTGGAGATATCAGTCAGGGAAAACAAATGGAACTGATGAGTCTTAACTTGAGCCTTGTTGCTGCTGTAGTTATGTCGGGATGAAAATGTAGCTGAGAGAAGTGGAATCTACAGTGATGCCAAAACAAATGGAGCTTTGATGTTCGGTTTTGTAATGCACTGTAGCACAATCATTCATTATGTAGAGCTTAAGTTACTTTGTATGGGGGTTTTGCTGGTAATAACTGTAACTCAGTTTAAACCTCTTATTCAATGCAGCTATCTTTGTATGGGGCTCTCTAAAAGTGGCCATTAAATTATGCTTAATTCAGTTTAGACCATGAGCCTGAAGTCTATGAAACCTTTTCCCCATCTTCCTTTGTGTCGGTTTTCTTATGTGTGTGTCGTAGCCCGAGGTAACTCCATCTCTGCAGAGCGCAGATGCGTTGTCTGAGGCCGTGTCTGGCCTCGGTACCGTGGAGGAGGTCATGAAGTACCTGGAGCCTGAGAGATGGCAGCTTGACATGGAAGACCTATACAAGCCCACGTGGCACATCCTGGGGAAGTCATTCCTCCACAACAAGAAATCCAGAGGTACAGCGACTGCCGCTTCTCAAACGGCTAACAACAGGGGTTCTAGTGATAGGAATTGCAGTGGAAGAAAGGTCTGTCATGTTGAGATGGAGGGAAAAACAGATATACAGCTGCAGTTGAGCATAACCTTTCACAGACAGTTTTATCTTGAAATTATATCTTGGCAATTGAACCTGTGTTAGAAATTGATGCCCCTTTTTGTAATATAGTAAAAGGTATCTAATCCGTTTAGGTTGAGGTGGTGAGGTTTAATCTATTTCTTGAACAGGAGTGGATCTCAACCTGTTGAGAGAAGAGGTGAGACTGTACAGCTGCACGCCGCGCAACTTCTCCATCTCCCTGCGCGAGGAGCTCAAGAGGACGGACGCCATCTTCTGGCCCAGCTGCCTCCTGGTGAAGCGCTGCGGGGGCAACTGTGCCTGCTGCTCGCATCGCTGCTCCGACTGCCAGTGTGTGCCTACCCGGGTCGTCAAGAAGTACCACGAGGTAAAAGTGTGGCAACTTTCCCAATTCTCTGAGATTGTAATATCCCTGGAATCAGAAGGGAATGAACTGGAAATCCAGGATTTCTGGGAAACCTGGGAATTTTGGGAAAGTTATTAGAAGTTAACTTTGCAGCTCTAGACAAGGGTCATAATGTGCTACTTAAACTTCAAGTTAATTATTTTTCAGAAAGATCAGCATAATAAATGCAAGCTAATGTATCATAACAAAATTACATCTGGTTATTTATGTGTATATTCAAAAATCCACAGAAAATATTGTTGTGATTCCACCAAACAGACTTGTTGCGGATAAAAATCAGTGGGTCATGACGTAGTGCACACAATGTACTTTTTCACTTAAGCTTTCATGTACCGAATACAAATATAAAGTTCAATGTGTTTCCATCGCGTTTTCAACTCTACAGATTAAATTGCGTTACTAGCCAACAGCTTGCAAGATACTATGCGGGCAGGCTCATCTACATTGAGATTATTATGGTTAACAGAGAGAGATTTTTATTTTATTAGTCAGATTGCCGTCAAACGTCAATCATATCATGTCACCAGAATAATACTCTCGATATTGATTGGAAAGGAGCATCAAGATCACGTGCACTTTCACCACCCTGTAAAGTTCATCATAACGTATTGAATCTGTAGCCTAATAAGCTGCATGGTTTCCTGAGTCGTAGTGGGAGGACCACACACCATATCATCGCGTGACTCCAAGTTTACGTCGATATGATGGTCTTTATACTTTATATGGCTTTTTGGCTCATAAAGGTGTTTCCACCACCATTTCCCGCATAAAACATTTTACGGACACAAAAAGATTCCACCATGTCAAAAGAACAAATGATCTGTCGGCATTTATGTGAATATATATATATATATATATATATATATATATATATATATATATATATATATATATATACACGTGTCAATGTGTTTGAAGTTGTTTTGGTGCAGTGCCTGTTCCAAACTCTCAATCTGAGCTCTGGCTTGCCGCTCTCTGTAGGTTCTCCTGCTGAAGCACCGAAGCGGGGGCCGAGGCCTGCAGAAGTCCATGACCGATGTGCCCTTGGAACACCACGAGGAGTGCGACTGTGTTTGCAAAGACGACTGGGACTGATCTCAAACCTGTGTACCGGTGCCACCGGCATCCCAGGAGACACTCGAAACTGCACGCGTCTTCCAGCATCTCCCAGGCAAACCCCAACCATCTCCATTGAGAGTGAGGAGAAAATGGGATTGCTTTGCTTGTCCTTTCTCATCTTGCTAATTGGATGAGAATACAAACTGACTGGAACTACGGATCTTGCCGCTGTGGAGGACCTGTAGCTGACTGAGTGCATTGGAGAGACAGGAATGATGGACCTATCTTATTCATTCTTCACTCTCTGAAGGCTCTCTCTCCCTTTGCTTCTCAGAGATCGGAACTGGTGCTAAGGGACATCTTTGGCAGCGTTTAGCATCATTTTTTGTGTGCCTTTTTTTTGTGCCAAATCCTTTAAGGGGTCTTGTTGAAATTCAACACACGTGGCCAGAGAGTATCTCGGAAAATGGGCTCCTTCTTCTTCAAGTACTTTTCTGTACAGAAATGAGCTTCCTTCAGGCCAATCCCTCTGGTACTTTATTATTCCTATAAAACGGGAAAATAATGGTCCTTTTTATCAGCGATTCCCCACTCCCCTATGTTTTCCTATCTATTAGATCTTTGGAGTGACATAATGGTAATGTTGACTGTCTTACTGATACAAACTATATTATGTGTAAGTATTTCATTTTCATGGTTTTTCCTGTACTGTTGTATTTTTCTACCAAAGATACTTGTATTCATTGAGGAGATAAAGTTGCACACTTAAACCAAGTGGGTACAGTTTTGTTGCATTTCAACGTACATATCGTCGTAGCAAAGGTGTACAAATTTGCTTGCTTTATAACTTCATATAACCCCAACTAGTGCGTGGAACAGAATGGATACTCAATATTTATTTGTTCAATGAAAGGGAAGTTATTGTCCAGAATGCTTTTTTGTATGCTGAAATGGTCGTTTCTCTGTCATTTGCACAGTTGTTGAGTGTCCATCTTCAAATATTTTCATTTCTATGTCCACGCCATGTCAAATATGGGTGTGTTCTCTTCTCTGCGTACCAAAGTTATTTAACACGACCTTTTATGATCTATTTTGTTGTATGTATCGGTCAGTAGAAATAAATCAGTCAATGTGTTACTGGAGATGGGTACTTGTATTTTGACATAGTCCTCTGCAATATAAGGACTTTCAGTTGGTGTCAAGATAAAGCATTGTGTCTGTTTCTCATTGTTATTGTAATGGTATAAATTAGTATTATCAGGGAATATTGACTGAGGAAATTACATTTGGTGGCATGTCAGTCATCTAACAGAATAGGATTATGGTCATGGATCCTTCTACATACATGCCTACGCTCTTAGAGAAAAAGGATTCTTCAGCTGTCCCCAAAGGAGAACCCTTTTTGGTTTCAAGTAAAAACCCTTTTGAGTTCCATGTAGAACCCTAAGTGGAAATGGTTCTACATGGAACACAAAACGGTTCTACTTGGAACCAAAAGTGTTTTTTTTTCCCACAAAGTGTCTCCTATTAGGACAGCCAAAGAACCCATTTAGGTTCTAGATAGCACCTTTTTAAGTATGCCTGTTGTGACACCTTATACACTTCATGGACAAAGTATAATAGGATGTAAAACAGTGAAATTACTTTTCTGACTGTGCATTTCATCAACAGTGGGTACTGTCAATGTGAAAAACCCACCACTGTCAGATATCAGTGTAAATAGCTGTTCTATGCACCAGTAATCTAGGAACTCTACTCATGTCTCTCAATTAATGAGGTCGGAAAATAATCAAACAATTACATTCACAGTTGTTGTTTAATCAAGGAATGGCTAAGGTAATGGCTGATTGGATTTCCAATGTGCATATTTTATTGCCACTCTATAACAAAACAATTAGATATAACTTCTCCCTGCATTCATTAAATAAATAGAAAAGGCGAGACCGTTAAAAAATAATTGCTGTGTAAAGGAGGGGAATGAGAAACGATAAGAACAGTAACCAACTGATTGATGACAGAGACACATTTAGCTGAGCAGCCCTCAACCAAATCAGAACATCACAGGCAGGAGGGATTATTTTCAACATTTCTGACATGGATAGAGCCTACACTTTCTAGCACCGTTTTGAATTTCTAACGCAGTAGGAATAATAAGGGGAGTGGTTTGTGACACGAGTTGCCGCTCACCGATTCTGTCAGCTCATACCTCCAACACTGCCAAAACATCTGCTATGCGGATGTCAGCCAATGCTGGTTAACACTCGATCTGATTGAATCCAGGCCTTACTGTTGAAATATAACTAGTAGTACAGTTCTTCACTGGCGTAGCACACACCCCCACAGCCCCACAAGCCTTTTTCTCTCAGCCTCATGGCAAAATGTGTAGAATAGCATTAGATTAGCTATAAAACTGCACATGCTTCTCTGCCTCATGGCAACAAAATGTAATTAAAATGTAATTATAGATTTTTTTTTAAGGAGTTAGGGTTGCCCCGCAGGTCAGGCCCACCGATAGCATATGAAAATCAGAAGCCACGATTAATCATATTTTTTATTACAGGAAATTAGCTTCAAACTGCAAAATGTTTTCTCAGGCTCATGACAAAATGTTTAGAATTACAGGAAAATTGGCTCTAAACAGCCACATTTTATGATGGCAAAATGTATAAAATAGCATGAGATCAGCTATAAAATGGCAATTTTTTTGCTCTGTCCCATGGCAATAAAAAAAAAAATCTATAAAAATCAATATAGTTTAAACTGAGATACACCACTGCAGTTAATTTAACCTATTTGATAGACATCAGGTTCACTGAAAAATTATGTTTATATGGTTTAGAATTATTCACCAATTATCTGCGCAGAGAGGACAATCTGGAATGGGTTGTGCTTACAGGCAGAGTGAGAGGATCTCCCTGATGTTAGGACATGCTGAAGAGAATTGTTTGTGTGTGTGCGTGTGTGCATGCATGCTGTAGAGTTATGTAATTCTATTTAGTGTGTAAATGCATGCTGTCCCGCATGCGCGATGAATAAATCCATGACTCCTCTGTCAAGATTGGAGAATGTAACATAGTCTGGGATGGGCCATCTCGGCAACGTCAGTAACCAACCTGCTCTACCCATCGTACAGTGCCAAAGGTTTGGAGGCCAGGTTGTCTGCATGGCATATTGCGTTAATGTCTTTCCAAAAACACCTAAGGAATGGTTTGATTTTTGTATATTGTGTACTTCAAATCCATCGATGACCGAAACCATTCCAATCATTACACAAACCCTAAATGCCTTTCAACAGTCTCTCTGGTTTCTCTAAGTTTCTATGGGTCACCACACCCTGGAGGGCTTGTATCACCACATATCAAAATACTGTGCAGCGTTGTTCCATACAACCCTTTTGGGCCATGAGGTCAACCAGGGGGAGGTTCTCATTTGTCCGTCTCCGATAGCTGTCCCAGCTAATTATTCTGATCTAATGTATGGCCTGGCAGACGTCCGCTGTGACGCCAGATGCTACTGCATAAACCCGCCGAGTTCCACTGGTTTATAATATTAAACAGACTCCCTCCCTCGGCCCCTGACAGACTTTCTTTTTTTTCTCCCTTTGCTGGCAAAACACACGAAACAGCACAGTCAGTTGTGTGTGGTATTCAAATGCCCCTTTTCTCCCAGTCTTCTTTTGTAACAAGACATGATCCACAACCACTACTTGGCCTCAACTTTTAGGACAAAATTTACCAATGGAAAAAAAATCAAGTTTAAAGAAATCGTAAACTTGCATGAACCCAAGTGTGCAGACCCCACTCCCTATCCAATCACATGAAACATCCTCACCCATGTTCCATGGTACTGCTAGCATTCAGAGTTCTTAGCTCAACAGACCTTGAATACTATACATTGCAGTTTGAAAAGACGCGTACCCATGGGCTCCCCAAGACACAGATCCTGGAACAGTTTCAGACTGCACTCACAACATCACAACCGCTTTCCACCATGGTCCATATTCATAAAGAATGTCAGCGTTGGAGTGCTGATCCCACTGGTCCATATAACCGTATTGATTAAGATATAAAAGGCAAAGCAGATCCTAGATCAGCACTCTTCTGAGCCACTTTAATACAGCCTATATGTACTGTCTAGCAGAAATACTGTTCTGAGTATCCATCTCCAGACTACATGTCCAAAGTCTAATTAGGTCTGTGAATGGATGGAGAAGCCAAATTGGCAATTGATAATTTTAGGACTGCCTAGAGCTGCGGTGTCTAGCAAGCGGCTGCCGTACTGGGAAATGCAATGTCCCTCTGACATCAAATTGGTTTTAATCTCTGGCTTTCTCTCAATTAGATTTTCTCAACTCCTGCTTCCTCTCTCCTCCATCCTTCCTCGTGTCCTTTTGAAAAGGTCAAAGGTAATCGAGAAGAGGCAGCGAGGAGAGTGAACTTGGACGAAAATGTACTTGTATTAAAATAAAAAGCTCCTTCTCCACTCACACGTCAGTCATATTACTTTTACAGGAGTGCATCCAAAAAAGTGATTTTAAAAGATAAAAGAATAAGTAGCATATTGTTTAAATACAGTGGAGAGAACAAGTATTTGATACACTGCCGATTTTGCAGGTTTTCCTATTTACAAAGCATGTAGATGTCTGTAATTTTTATCATCGATACACTTCAACTGTGAGAGACGGAATCTAAAACAAAAATCCAGAAAATCACATTGTATGATTTTTAAGTAATTAATTTGCATTTTATTGCATGACATAAGTATTTGATACATCAGAAAAGCAGAACTTAATATTTGGTACAGAAACCTTTGTTTGCAGTTACAGAGGTCATACGTTTCCTGTAGTTCTTGACCAGGTTTGCACACACTGCAGCAGGGATTTTGGCCCACTCCTCCATACAGACCTGCTCCAGACCCTTCAGGTTCCGGGGCTGTCGCTGGGCAATACGGACTTTCAGCTCCCTCCAAGATTTTCTATTGGGTTCAGGTCTCCCCTCAATATGGTGCAGTCATCCTGTCCCCTTTGCAGAAAAGCATCCCCAAAGAATAATGTTTCCACCTCCATGCTTCACGGTTGGGATGGTGTTCTTGGGGTTGTACTCATCCTTCTTCTTCCTCCAAACACGGCGAGTGGAGTTTAGACCAAAAAGCTATATTTTTGTCTCTACAGACCACATGACCATCTCCCATTCCTCCTCTGGATCATCCAGATGGTCCTTGGCAAACTTCAGATGGGCCTGGACATGCGCTGGCTTGAGCAGGGGGACCTTGCGTGTGCTGCAGGATTTTAATCTATGACGGCGTAGTGTGTTACTAATGGTTTTCTTTGATACTGTAGTCCCAGCTCTCTTCAGGTCATTGTCCAGGTCCTGCCGTGTAGTTCTGGGCTGATCCCTCACCTTCCTCATGATCATTGATGCCCCACGAGGTGAGATCTTGCATGGAGCCCCAGACCGAGGGTGATTGACCGTCATCTTGAACTTCTTCCATTTTCTAATAATTGCACCAACGGTTGTTGCCTTCTCACCCAGCCTTGTGCAGGTCTACAATTCTATTCCTGATGTCCTTACACAGCTCTCTGGTTCTGGCCATTGTGGAGAGGTTGGAGTCTGTTTGATTGAATGTGTGGAGAGGTGTCTTTTATACAGGTAACGAGTTCAAACAGGTGCAGTTAATACAGGTAATGAGCGGAGAACAGGAGGGCTTCTTAAAGAAAAACTAACACGTCTGTGAGAGCCGGAATTCAAATGGTAGGTGATCAAATACTTATGTCATGCAATGAAATGCAAATGATTTACTTAAAAATCATACAATGTGATTTTCTGAATTTTTGTTTTAGATTCTGTTTCTCACAGTTGAAGTGTACCTATGATAAAAATTACAGACCTCTACATGCTTTGTAAGTAGGAAAACCTGCAAAATTGGCAGTGTATCAAATACTTGTTCTCCCCACTATATGTGTGCATGCTTTTCACCTCCAACAATACAACAGCTGATTCAATGGGTGGCAGATATCAGAACTCTTCTGTGGTAGGATACACTTGTGCTTCCTCGCCTAAATGCGGCTATTGAGAAATTGACACACTCCTCGACCACTTATCGGTTTCTGAGTGGCAGAGGAGAGAGGAAAGAGGACAGTCTTTTGCCCAAATGCGAAAAGGCCATGGACCAGGAAATGTTTTGTCAGCTCAGAGTTAAGTAAGTGTAGGTTAAAATGTTTGACAGATGTCACCCTTACTACCCCACTCCTCAGATGTTAAACCAACTGGTCTCCCCCTCTACCCTCACAGAAATGACAGGTCTTTGCATCACCTCCAGAGTTAGCAAGAGCAAGTACAAAATCAAACACACAGACTACCAAAACACAACACTTTGTTGACTCTCTTTTGTTTCGTCATCTCTCTGTTTTATCTCTCTGTCCAGGCTTTATAGATTTTTCCATTTGAATCAAATCAAATAAAAAGTTTATTTGTCACGTGCGCCGAATACAGTGACATGCTTACATACAGGCTCTAACCAATAGTGCAAAAAAGGTATTAGGTGAACAATAGGTAAGTAAATAAATAAGAACAACAGTAAAAAGACAGTGAAAAACGATATACTATATACAGTAGCGAGGCTATAAAAGTAGCAAGGCTACATAGACACCGGTTAGTCAGGCTGATTGAGGAAGTACAGTGCCTTGCGAAAGTATTCGGCCCCCTTGAACTTTGCGACCTTTTGCCACATTTCAGGCTTCAAACATAAAGATATAAAACTATTTTTTTTGTGAAGAATCAACAACAAGTGGGACACAATCATGAAGTGGAACGACATTTATTGGATATTTCAAACTTTTTTAACAAATCAAAAACTGAAAAATTGGGCGTGCAAAATTATTCAGCCCCCTTAAGTTAAAACTTTGTAGCGCCACCTTTTGCTGTGATTACAGCTGTAAGTCGCTTGGGGTATGTCTATCAGTTTTGCACATCGAGAGACTGACATTTTTTCCCATTCCTCCTTGCAAAACAGCTCGAGCTCAGTGAGGTTGGATGGAGAGCATTTGTGAACAGCAGTTTTCAGTTCTTTCCACAGATTCTCGATTGGATTCAGGTCTGGACTTTGACTTGGCCATTCTAACACCTGGATATGTTTATTTTTGAACCATTCCATTGTAGATTTTGCTTTATGTTTTGGATCATTGTCTTGTTGGAAGACAAATCTCTGTCCCAGTCTCAGGTCTTTTGCAGACTCCATCTTCCAGAATGGTCCTGTATTTGGCTCCATCCATCTTCCCATCAATTTTAACCATCTTCCCTGTCCCTGCTGAAGAAAAGCAGGCCCAAACCATGATGCTGCCACCACCATGTTTGACAGTGGGGATGGTGTGTTCAGGGTGATGAGCTGTGTTGCTTTTACGCCAAAAGTCTTGCATTGTTGCCAAAATGTTCAATTTTCGTTTCATCTGACCAGAGCACCTTCTTCCACATGTTTGGTGTGTCTCCCAGGTGGCTTGTGGCAAACTTTAAACAACATTTTTTATGGAAATCTTTAAGAAATGGCTTTCTTCTTGCCACTCTTCCATAAAGGCCAGATGTGTGCAATATACGACTGACTGATTGTTGTCCTATGGACAGAGTCTCCCACCTCAGCTGTAGATCTCTGCAGTTCATCCAGAGTGATCATGGGCCTCTTGGCTGCATCTCTGATCAGTCTTCTCCTTGTATGAGCTGAAAGTTTAGAGGGACGGCCAGGTCTTGGTAGATTTGCAGTGGTCTGATACTCCTTCCATTTCAATATTATCGCTTGCACAGTGCTCCTTGGGATGTTTAAAGCTTGGGAAATCTTTTTGTATCCAACTCCGGCTTTAAACTTCTTCACAACAGTATCTCGGACCTGCCTGGTGTGTTCCTTGTTCTTCATGATGCTCTCTGCGCTTTTAACGGACCTCTGAGACTATCACAGTGCAGGTGCATTTATACGGATACTTGATTACACACAGGTGGATTGTATTTATCATCATTAGTCAATTAGGTCAACATTGGATCATTCAGAGATCCTCACTGAACTTCTGGAGAGAGTTTGCTGCACTGAAAGTAAAGGGGCTGAATAATTTTGCACGCCCAATTTTTCAGTTTTTGATTTGTTAAAAAAGTTTGAAATATCCAATAAATGTCGTTCCACTTCATGATTGTGTCCCACTAGTTATTGATTCTTCACAAAAAAATACAGTTTTATGTTTGAAGCCTGAAATGTGGCAAAAGGTCGCAAAGTTCAAGGGGGCCGAATACTTTCGCAAGGCACTCTATGTAGATATGGTTAAAGTGACTATGCATACTGTATATGATGAACAGAGAGTAGCTGTAGCGTAATTTACAAGCGTCACCTGGTAAATCACCTGTTTGTTAATGCTTTTTAGATCCCGTTGTACTCAAGAAAATAAACAAAAGCCAGATCGCCAACCAAGAACATTGGACAGTCCAAGAACGAAGCTGGAATTGATATAGTGACACAAGCACAATACATTGGTAGTGTATGGCTACCTAGCCCCTGACCTAATGCATTGTGACACGGCTCAATCAAATGGCCACGCGGACTATTTATATTGACCCCCCAACCCTACAATTTGTTTTTACACTGCTGCTACTCGCTGTTTATTACCTATGCATAGTTACTTTACCCCAACCCAATCTACAAACTACCTCGACTAACTGGCACCAGTACCCCCTGTATATAGCCTCGTTATTGTTATGTTGTTTTGTGTCATTGTTCATTTTTTACTTTTGTTTATTTAGTCAATATTTTCTCAACTCTATTTCTTGAACTGAATTGTTCGTTAAGGGCTTGTAAAGTAAACATCTCACGGTCAGGTATTTGGCGCATGTGACAACTCAAATTTGATTTGATATGATCGTAGGTACATTTGTGAGATATATGGAATGGATTGCAATGCTAGCTTTATATAGACATATAGATGCACCATCATAGAGCGGCAGTTTGCGTGTTCTATTGAATATTGGTCACCCCCGCTAGTCCACAACATCACCTAAGGGTATAGTTAGGGTCCAGCAAGAGGCAGTGGCCCTGTCACAAGTCTAACACAACACACTATCATTTTGACTGTAACATGAAAACAAAGGGTTTGTTGCATTGCATTACTATGTGGTATACAAATGGCTAGCGATTCAATTGGCACAATAACACCACCGATAGGTTGGCGCAACCAGAGAACAAAGATCTTTAAGGTAGACTCAGCGAAATGAAGTTGCCACGAGCAGCAGTGCAGATGTTGAGATGAGTGAGATGCAAGACTTCACACTCTCACAGTCAAACACAGTATCTGCGCATGTGCACGGGTTCCCGTCACTCTGTTCACAGCATGGTAGTCAGGGCACCAAAACAGAGGAGAAGTTGAACCTCACGCTTCAACACTCTTAGTTGTTGCGGGAAATTGAACCACTGTGCTGTTTATTTTCTGCATATTCGTAATATCACTGAGTCTACCTTTAAAGAAAACAAACATGTGAGCAGTATCATGGATGTTGTGACTATGGTCTCCTACTTTTGGATTCAGGGAGCCTGCAACTCGCTGGTGTAGCACACACACCCCCGTCCGGGGGTCCCCCAGAGGTTGGGCCCCCCAGATAGCATATGAATGCGTCACATTTAAAAATAAAAAAAACTTTAAAAGCTTTAAAACTGATACATTTTTGCTCAGCCTCATTGTAATAATTATGATCATTTATTCAACTTCTATAGCACTTTTCATTACAGAAAAAATCTCAAAGCGCTTGAAAAGAAAATTTAATTAAAAATATTAAATATAGCTACAGTCTAAAGTTTTTACTTTATAACTATGTAAGCATTTCACGGTAAAGTCTACACCTGTTATATTTGGCGCATGTGACAAATAACATTTGATTTGATAACGAAGAGTAGGTCTGGACTATGAGAAATTGTCAGCTAGAAATTAATATTTTGGGTGTTTCAATCCCCTACAGATGGGGCGACAGTCGAGAGGGATCCACATACCTTAAGCAGAAGGAGGGGTTTGTCAACGGGGAGGAGATGAGCAGGTCCTCCTGTGGCAGGAGGGCAGATTTATATGCATTTCAGGCAGCACAGTTCACTTTCCATTCAAGGTGCATCGCGCATCGCCGTCCCCGTTGTCTGACTGCCTTGCACGAGATGAAGTTAGTCGCTCAATAATTAGAGCCCGCACAAAGCTTTGGAGTAGTCCTCTGACTGAGCAATGAATTCCTCACTGCCAACTCACCTTCCATTGCAGTCCTTGTCATAGGTCCGGAGACTGTGGAAACAACCAAAAATAGGGTGGTGTATTCAAATCAAAACACACTAGCTAACTAGCGAGCTAGCTATGACTATAGACTTGAAAGGTCTGATTTTCCATCAAATTCAAAGGCAGGAATTAATTAGATTTAACCCAGAGCTATTCAAAACCAAAAATAAAATACAAGACCTCACAGCACCATGACAAAATGGAGTAATGTGTAGAATAGCAGGAAATTTGCTCTAAAACAACATTTTCTCTGAGCTTCATGGCAAAATGTGTAAAATAGCATGAGATTAGTTATAAAACTGTGCTACGCCACTGCTTCAGTCAGTTGTTTGCCACACCACTCGTATGAAGTGGTGCATGTCGTCTGCGTTTGCGTTGCTCACATGTGACAGATGCCTGCTCCATATGGCCCTGGGCTCTGGAGGTCAGATGGGCCGCGAAGGGCCTAAGACCCCCACTAAGACCCCCACTTAGAGTCTAAGACCCCCACTGACACTGATAAATGCACACCCAGACTCTCTCTGACACTTGAAGAATTAGCCCAACAGACACTACTGTCTGTGTGTTTTCTCACTCAAAAGGAAGATATATACAGTGCCTTTGCTGCACTAAAAGTAAAGGGGCTGAATAATTTTGCACGCCCAATTTTTGATTTGTTAAAAAAGTTTGAAATATCCAATAAATGTCGTTCCACTTCATGATTGTGTCCCACTTGTTGTTGATTCTTCACAAAAAAATACAGTTTTCTATCTTTATGTTTGAAGCCTGAAATGTGGAAAAAGGTCGCAAAGTTCAAGGGGGCCGAATACTTTCGCAAGGCACTGTGTATATATATATATATATATATATATATATATATATATATATATATATATATATATATATATATATATATATAGACTACTGGCTCTGTTATTTTCAAGGGTATATGGGGAAGAATGTTTTTGTTGATTTTGTGATTTATCTCTAGGATGAGGAACGTCTCCCGTTTGTTGCGTAGTTCTATGAGTACAGTGAACACAGGGAAATAATGCTCATGAGATGAGACGTGGGTAGCGTGCTTGGAGTCATAATGATTTTATTCAACAATCTTAAATCAAATCAGTCTTAAATCAAACAGATTAGGACACAAGGTCAAAGTTAGGGAAGAGGGTGAACCATCTGCGTCACACATCCTGTAAGAGGTAAGTTACTGGTAAACGTTTTTGTACTTGGAGTTTATTGTTTTCTGTTTGTCTTCGTGGGAGTGATAAGGATTTTGTTTCTTAGTGGGTAGTTGAGTAAGTTTCTCTACCTCTTTCTGACAAATTAGCCGTGGTCTGATAACTGTGAAAGTAGGAGTCTAAGTCCATTCACTCCCAAACACGTCATGCTCCGCTGACCACAATAGATTTCTGACACAACATTCAAGAAAGCGTTGACCTACTGTGACCCACTGTACGTAGTTCAATAGATATAGAGAAGCAAGACTTCTCAAACTCTCATTTCACAACAAAGTTGCATATTGCTGCCTTGCTAAGAATTCTGTAATGCATTAACCAACCAACGCATCAGTCCCGTACGGTATGAGTAGGCATCTCTTCTATAGATGTCATGCCATACAACACAGTCGTCTTGGCAATGAAAAGCCCAAATAGATTGGACCATCACGCTAGACATAAATGTTGTTTCAAAGAGTCGATTCAAACACACCTGAATGGGGAATCATAGAATGTGTGTCTGCTAACTCTGATGGACAGCGTTTTACAAGATCTCAGTGTAACGTTACTGTACAGTCACATCTGCTGTTCCCAGCTTGGTCTTGACCCTCATGATTGGGCACATTCCTTCCTGTCGTTTCAAAGCCCTCCAAAAATAGCAAGGATCATTTCCTTATTTTCATCACCCACTCGTGGCATGACTCAGAGGGGGTGTGACCTACCTTCGCTCTATGTTAGCATTGCACCCCAACATTAGCAAAACACTTGGCTTCTCTGTGATTCACCAGACAGAGATTAATGGGACTTAATGCCATTTGTTATTCCTTCCTAAAAGAAACCTACTGAACAGTTACTGTTTAAACTCAATCTGATTTTTTCTATACAGCATCATTTAGTAATGAGGAAAGGAACCCCCAGGATCCCGAGTAGCATTACTCAACGTGAAGGCCACAAGGCCTTATTGTGAGGTAGTGTGTGTGTGCGTGCGTACGTGAGTTCAGGTGGGAAAAATAACAGTCGAATCAGGACTGCCTTTTTGCAGCTTTTTCCACACAATTTATTTATATATTTTTTATGCATTTGTCTTGAAAACATTTGTCAATGATTATAATGGTCACGCCCCGATCTGTTTCAACTGTCCCTGTGATTGTCTCCACCCCCTCCAGGTGTCGCTTGTTATCCCTGGTGTATATATCCCTGTGTTTCCTGTCTCTCTGTGCCAGTTCGTCTTGTATGTTTAGTCAAGTCAACCAGTGTGTTTTTCCCCCTGTACTCCTTTTCTATTCTCTTTTGACCACTGCCTGACTCTGGACTACTTTCCCGCCTGCCTGATCATCCTGCCTGCCCTGACCTTGAATCTGCCTGCCCTTCGGTACCTATTGGACTCTGAACTGGTTTTGACCTTTTGCCTGTAAACGACCATTCTCTTGCTTGCCCCTTTTTGGATTAACTTCTTGATCCTACTTGAGACGCAGATGTCTCAACTAGGCACCTGGAAATGCAAATGCGCTACGCTAAATGCTAAATGTACTCGTTAAAACTCAAACCTTGATCAAAATTCACAAGCAGGGTATTGAATTAAAGCTACACTCGTTGTGAACCTAGCCAACAAGTCAGATTTTTAAAATGCTTTTCGGCGAAAGCATGAGAAGCTATTATCTGATAGCATGCAACACCTCAAAATGCCTGAATGCGACGTAAACAAAGACTTTGCTTATCCGGCGCTGCACAAAACGCAGAAATAAAATATAAAACATTCATTACCTTTGACGAGCTTCTTTCTTGGCACTCCTATATGCCCCATAAACATCACTATTGGGTCTTTTTTTCGTTTAAATCGGTCCATATATACCCAAAATAGCTTTCTATGGAAGCTGTGTCATTCAGAAAATAACATCGTTTTTAAACGCTGCGTAATTTTTTTAAATTAAAAAAGTCGACGATAAACTTTCACAAAACACTTCGAAATCCTTTTGTAATCCAACTTTAGGTATTAGTAAACGTTTATAATCTATCAAAATGATTACAGGGCGATGTATATTCAATAGCTCCTCGTCTGCAAATCAATGGCTGCCAATGTCCACATTGAAAACATCCTGGTGGAGACCGGAAGAAACGGAATCCAGATAGTTGGATTTTCCAACAAAAAATTCCATTGAAAATGACGACAATGGCGACATCGTGTGGAATTTGTATGAATTGCATGCAGGTCGATATTAAATTTTGTCCTCTTTTAACAACTCATGGAAGTGACTTATGGAAATTATTTTTAGCTTTCAGAGAGCAGTTTTTCTTGCGTTTTTCAATGAAACACACGATCTGTTATAGTCACAGCCGTGATTTAACCAGTTTTAGAAACTTCAGAGTGTTTTCTATCCACACATACTAATCATATGCATATACTATATTCCTGGCATGAGTAGCAGGACGCTGAAAAGTTGCGCGATTTTTAACAGAATGTTCGAAAATGGAAGGGGTAGACTTAATGAACATTGTAAGACTCCAACCATCTGCCTCCTGTGTCTGCGTCTGGGTCTCGCCTTGTGCCTTGATAATAATTTCTTCCTATACAAGGAGAACATCAGTAACAGAGCAAATCCTATTAATTAGAAAATGTAATTCATTGAGTTAATTTTGGATTACCACATTCCAGGGTAGTGCAACGGAGATATGAGTAGGCTAGAATCACTCAACATTCTCTGATCTCAATTCTTACTTTTTTTAAAACTTTGCACTGTTGGTTACTGACTCGTAAATACATATTTCACGGTAAGGTCTACACCGGTTGTATTCGGCACATTTGACAAGTAAAAATGTATTTGATTCTGAGAGAACACCCTAAAAACAAGAATCAGGGAGTAATTTTTTAAATTTAACCTTTATTTTATGAACACTCTTATGCACGCTAAAACCTACTCAGAAAAGAGTCATAGCATTTTATCAATGCCCTCATCTTGAACAACACAAACCAACACTAACTCCCTTCCTTTTCCATGTCTTCGTCTTGGCTTGCCTACTGTCGGAAACATTACAAATAGCCTCAGTAGTCACACGCATAAACTGCCCCCTGGTCAAATGTTTTACGAATACTGGTTTCTTTTAAACCTGTTTGAAAGGAGGGTCATAGACCACATGTAAGGCACTACACAGCACTAGTCAGCAGTCCCCTAAATGTGCCATTCATGTCGAAACACTACTGGCCTGGTCCTTTAATCTACTTTAGTGATGTGGTCAGCCAGAAAAAAAAAAACAACGGCCAGAGTCAGTTTACTCTAATAGTGAAGGTTTACAAACTTAGGAAACCACCCTTTCCTGACAACATGGGGCGGCCTCTTTTACTAAGGGAAAGTTTCCAGACATTTCCAAATCGGCTCCTGGAAGATCTCAACAAAATGTCCCTCTTAATTATGTAAGGTTCTCGTGAACACGGCATATATTCGCCGCCAATTCCATGGTCAGGGAGCTAATCTGAAGCAAATGTCTATTTACAGTATCTTGGCAGGAAATCGATCTAGCGCATTGCACAAACTAGGACTCAGAGGTCGCCCCTTAAATTATCCTTTTAGGCTTAGCTGACGCACACATCAAAGGAGCGCTCTGTCTACACTGAATATTTCATCCATTTATCTTGTTTCCTTTCCCTGTTAACAAACGCAGAGAAGTATTTAATATCCAGCACTGAGCCTAAGTGAGCCTAAAATAAACTCTTTGTCATCCTAACCTGATAAAAACAGGTTCGCATTGGTCTTTTAAGGTGAGAAAGAACAATGTTTGAACATACCAGCGTTTATGAAACATGGTATGCAATAAAGAACTTTGAGGACAAGCGGAAATGAACAATGACTGCCAAGCATTTGTCTTCCGGTGCCAGTCTTTTAAAAAAAACAGTTAGTCCTCTTCCCCGCTTTAAATACTGCGATAAAGCCAGTGGTAGCAGTGTTTGGTAAATAAAGAATGTAACCATGTCTTTCTGCATTCAGTTTATGTTACCTTACCCATGCAGCCGTGTGTTACACTAAGCCTTGTCTAGTCCATGGGGGGGCTCTTACTTTGAAGTGTATAAATCGCCAGCTGTGATCCTCTCGGCAGTCAACGGGGGAAAAGGTCTTACCTGCTGATTCTGTCTTGTTTCTGCACCCACTGTTTAGCCATGGTGGGGAGAGAGTGTGTGTGCGTGTGCACATATTCATGGGAGTGTGTGTGTGGTGGGGGCTTCCATTAGATGTGCAATACTTTTCCATTAGATTATCTGTCCTATATATTACCACAATTTTTATTTTGAAAGATGGACTGGGGTCAGCAGAGTTTTTCTAGGTGTGGTGAAATACACTTGAGAGTTCATCTGAGACTTTCCACAGGGGGAAGCTTTGTCTGGGTGGAACCCATCTAACTTTGTTGGGATGGGCAGCATCCAAGACAAACAACTCACACTGAAGCCACTGGCCTAAGCATAGGCCTTCACAATGCATAAAATATGCAAGAGCAGATTTTGGTACATAGAGACATTGTGATGACTTGTTGAAATGGCATTTATCTTTCATGTTTAATTCAATCAAAGTGTCCGTCTCCAATTTAGGCCACCAGTGTTTTGACGATTTTCAGAGATGGAAATCTAAGCTATTGGTAGTGCTTCTAACTTTGAAGTGGATGGATCCTACCTTTTCTGATGAAAGACGTTGTCACGATCCGAAGAGACAATGGCAATTCCAATCTCCTCTCTAATATTTGATGCCTTTGATGTAGAATTGCAGAAACGCACCTCGATGTTAAGCGTTTCTGAGACTTATCAGAAGTTCTACTCTACTTATTTTGGACTTGCAGA
Organism: Oncorhynchus clarkii lewisi; assembly: GCF_045791955.1. Taxonomy (NCBI): domain Eukaryota; kingdom Metazoa; phylum Chordata; class Actinopteri; order Salmoniformes; family Salmonidae; genus Oncorhynchus; species Oncorhynchus clarkii. The sequence continues at coordinate 37,536,562 of NC_092177.1, read as the reverse complement.
CAATAGCCATGCACTTTTGTATTGTAAGGCTTTTACAGCAAATTAAACTCTTCAGTAGTATGTATAAAAACGTCTTTGAAGTCTGTCTCGGATCTACGAGATCAAACGCTCCAATATAAAACTGTTCTGGAATCACTAAACGTAAACCGTGTCAAAAACTTTACCCACCTGTGGTGGGGCCTATGAAGCATATGAATCCTCAAAGCTTCTGACCTCTCCTGGGTATTGTCTTTTATGTTACCTACAGTATGTATGACATGATTTCTGGATAAGCAACATATTTTATTTATGTATCGAACTGTCCAGCTGTCTGCAGAAACATTCCACCACAGATAAACTCAAATTGTCTCTTTGGACGGGTTTATTGAGGTCACTTTTCTGGCAAGGGCTCTCGATTCCTGAACTTTGTCCAAGCCCCCTGTTCATACTCTATTGTCTAACTATTTTCCTACAAATTATCTCTAATGTTTATGTTGTATTTACTATGCTGTATTGTCAGTGGGATAATTTGTGTTTATAACATGTCTTTTTTTGGTATGGTTTTATATTACTGTGCCTGGCTCTTTCATAAAAAGTGTTTTGTTTCACAGAAAGAAATGGACTGTGTGTTATCTGAACACAACAAGCCCTGCTGTTCCAAATTGGGGACTTCTGACTGGGGACTTTATAGTAGCTTGAGATAAACTGTTTCAGAAATAGTCCTCAAAAGCAGGTTGTTTCAGCTTTAACCTTGGCACCAAGGCAATTAGACACCAGTGCCCTTTGGAAAGGAACACAATCCCACAGGGGCTGAAAATAGTAATACCTCGTGCCAGCTCTGCAGACGCACTAGTAAATTTAAATTTCACCCTGAAAAGTACACTGTGCACTGTCGCCATTTCACTTAAAATGATGGCCATTGCTTCAGACGATGAGAATAATTTTGCCAATCAGCAGAGTACAACTATATCCATGTGAAATTCGAGTGAATATGCCCTGTAGCAACCAGAGGCTAAAATGCAGGTAATTATGGTTTAAATTAGACAATCTTTTTATTGGCCTTAGTTCTTGGCTCAGGGTGAGGTTAAGATGAGTTGGAATTGCTCATGGCATTTTAAATAGCTTATGGTCCCGGGCTCCTTTCAAATTTTAATTAGCGGGTTGGTTGGTAAACATTTTAACCATGCTACAGTAAATTACCTTTGACCAATTAATAATGCTCTTGTCCCCACATGTTTTAGATCTCCGTATGACGCAAGCAGCACTACGAACACAAACCCTAGAGCTTGGCGCAGGACCACTGAAATGACATTATAGCAGTCATTGTGGTCAGTTTCAATCAGCGAGCTACCAATTCTACTCATTTGTGTAAAAGCTTCCCTGTACTGTATATTCATCATCTAGGTTTTGAAGCTATTAAAAGCTCGGCACAGACGTCACTTCAACATCTATTCCATGTTGGTTCCACGTCATTCCATTGAAATGATGTGGAAACAACATTGATTCAACCAGTGTGTGCCCAGTGGGGTGTGTTACAAATTCCCTTCCGTTGGGTGACTCATAACACCATTTCACAGCCATCTCTCAGAGACACAAACTTTGTGTGTTTTTAAAAAACACTACCTTTTCTATTACCATTTCTGATGTGTGTCAATAAAGCATCCCTGTGTGTAACTCTGTGAGGTTGCCTCATTCCCCTCTGTCAAGTGCAGGTGTTAGCTGGTCACAGATCAGCTCAAGCAGAGAATCGCTTTCAAACGGAGAGAGCAAGCAAATTGTGACATGTTAGCTTGTTTCAAGCGTACAAGATCTGAATGCTGTGTTTAAAATCAAGAGCTAAGGTTTTTTTTATTTGACAACAACAACAACAAAAAGATCTAGATGTTTAGAAGATGAACTTGCCTGAGGTTCACAACATAAGATCCTTTTCAACCTGTCACTTTGTGATGTGTGTGTCAGCCTGACGATTATTCAGGATGATGGCCGGTGGGGCCTTACTTCACACTCTCTGTTTTGCCACTCTCAGATGGAACCTGCAAGGGTATCTGCTTAGAATCACAACCCAGTGTTATTATGATGACAGGAAACGAAGGGATTACCTCTCAAAATGTCAGTCTCCATTTGCTATACTGTCACCGGCTGTCATGAGCACTACACTCGACGGACACAGTGAGAGTCAGAGATGCAGAGGTTTGGAGGGTTTTGCATTAGGATATGTTTCTCCATAGTACATTATTTGAAAATGGGAGATGACGGACAATTGTATAGCATAATCGTAATTGGGTAAGCCTGTCATCTGTATTTCAGGGGGAATTTTCAACGCTGAAATGATTTTACCATGGTCAAATCCAATTTTATTGGTCACGTACACATGGTTAGCAGATGTTAATGCGAGTGTAGCGAAATGCTTGTGCTTCTAGTTCCGACAATGCAGTAATATCTAACAAGTAATCTAATAAATTCAAAACAACTACCTAATACACACAAATATGAAGGGATGAATAAGTAAATGATGAAGTAGGTTAGCAGACATACAGTAGAGAGAACATTAGTGACCTGACGTGTTCTGTTTCTCTTCGTCCATTCCAAAATGGTGGGTATACACGACAATATAACACACCAAACAGGAAATTATTTTGAACAGAGGCAGACTAAGTGTGCACAGTGACCCTCAGAAAGACAGCTGTGACACCACATCATAGTTCCTGTAAAAGGAGCAAGAGATGCATTTATATAGGGCCGTTGAGTTGAGGGTGGTCACGACAACAAGAAATGACTCCTATCACTCTGTGAAGAGGAAATCCTTCTGTGTGACCAGACTGATGGAATGGAATAAATAAAGTTGTGACAGCTAGTGTATATTGCACAGAAATAATTAAAGGCCCAGTTCAGTTAAAATTCAGTTTACTGTGTTTTGTATCATATTATACAACGGGTAGGTCTAATCCTGAATGCTGATTGGTTAAAAGTGCATTCCAGCCTGTGTCTATTCCATAAGTTACCACCAGCTAAATCTATGACGTTAAAGTGCATATTTACTCTGTTCCAAAACTGGCCTCTGTCTCATCAGCCTAACCAGGCAATTTATAAACTTTATCTCACATTTATTTTAGACTAACATTTAGTTTTCAAAAGTGGAGATTTGTATAAATCTTGCTATCTGTCTCTCCAACATTTGTAACATTGTTTCAATATTCAAATTCGATCCCCAGCTGTCCCATAGTAATACACGTGTCGGGATGAGAAAGACAGGCAGGCAGCATTTCTCAGCCAGTAGAAATCGTGAATCAGCATAATTTGTATGGATATATACAAAGAACCATCAATAGAAAACAGGTATATTTCAGTATTTCCAGCTTCAGTTTGAAGTGATTGTGTTAGTTGTGTTTTTGGCTAGCTCCTCTGAACAACAGTATCCTGACAAGTGAGCCTCATTAGCTCATTGTTATGGGTCTATCCAAATAAATGTCACTAGAAAACAGCTTAAACAAATGCAAATGCAGCTACTTTGCTGTTATTCTGGCTGCACTTTTTGACATGACTGTAAGTGATCCATAGTTGGCTAGCTAGTAAGCAAGGGACAAGAACATTGCCAGCCATTATGGCAATGGAACATTTAAAACAAACGACTGGGTCGCGTCCATAGATACAGAACAAAAAGACTGAACGTCTAGGTCGCGTCACTGGCAACCGAACCAATTGAACGAACGACCAGCCAGCTTGGGTAGCAACCCTAGATTTGTGTCGTGATTTATGGAAGGATGAAATAGTATGAATAAATTCATCAAAATAATGTTTTTAATAAAAATATAACATATTTCAATATGTTTATGTTGGTAAATTGACTTCTTCTCGGGCCTAACCACACCCATGCCGATATCCTCCAAACGCTGGCTTCTCGGGCATTATCATTTAATTGTTCAACTGCTGATGAAACTAACACTGTACAAGTGTGCAGAAATTGGATCAGTGTTATTTCCTCATAGTTGCTAGTTTAAAATAAAATCTACAGAAGACCTTATAATCAGTAGATTTTGCATGGGTGGAGTTTTGGCTTGCCTGTTGACATTACCAGGAGGTATAAGTTAATATAGACTAATACCAAAGAGAGTTCCAAACATATACATATATCAGTGTTCTATATCTGTGGTTCCAAACTTGTTTTGCCAATAACAGCGAACTTTCAGATGACATATTCCTCCCCCTCCCCACTCAGACCACTCCCAGACAGTCCTAGCAAAATTATTGCTTGAGAAATAGTTTTTTGCTAAAAAGCTTTTAGCTTTTTCATGGTGTCAGAGTCGTGTGCGCAGGAGAGTCAAACGGAGTGTAAAATGGAGTCTTTAATTGAATGTCCACGTAACATGCTCCATAACACTAATAAGAACAGATATAAACAAACATGGGTACGAGGACCCGTCGCGCACCTATACAATAAACACAACACTGACAATAAACAATCTCTGACAAAGACATGAGGGGAAACAGAGGGTTAAATACACAACAGGTAATGAATGGGATTGAAAACAGGTGTGTGGGAAGACAAGACAAAACCAATGGAAAATGAAAAATGGATTAATGATGGCTAGAAGTCCGGTGACACGGTCCGAACAAGGAGAGGCAACGACTTCGGCAGAAGTCGTGACACATGGAAAACTATTACAGTAAGGTACTTAATTGTTACCCAGAAATGATTTGATATTGAAATAAAAAATGGCTGCATTGGGCCTTTAAAGAACTATAGTACGGGTATGTTATATAAGAACATTTAAATACCCAAATAGACATGAAAGAAAGGAAACCTCTGGATCATATTTTAGTCTTACAAGAACTCTTGAGGGATTAGTTATAACAATTAGCAAGATAATATTTGATTTTAGTTTGCAGTCATATTTCCCTTAGATATCTTAGAGAGCATTAAAAATAGCTAATGAAGGAAACACGATTTCCCAGGAGTATTATAATATATAGTGCTCCGAGGTCATACATCTTTGATAATCCTTTTAATTAAGTGCAATTAAACAAAGCTGCAATCAGTATTGATTTGAGTGTGTTTAGGGGAGATGTGTGATGCTATGTAAGAGCAATACTGGGACGTTTTTATCTTCCCATATCTTGCATTGTCAAGTGTTTGTTGCATATACACCACACCCTCCAGGGCCCCACAAGGCCACTGGGAGACACACACCACACACAGTTGCTTTGACAAGAATTAGGGAAGCTGTGGGAATGACAAACTGTTAGTCACCAGATGCTGGTAAGCTTCTCTAGTAGCAGTGTTTTGGAGTGACTTTTGTAGTGCTTTCATGGAACTTAATGAGCATAAGGACCAATTATTGTGAAACTAATAACATTTTGTGCGCACAAAGTGTGTGAGTGTGTCACGAGTCCGACCAAGGGTGGTTTCCCTTCCCAGGCGGGGTGGCGCTCGGTGGTTGTCTTTACCGGCCTATTAGCTGCCACTGATTGTCTTTCCTCCCCCTCCTTGTATGTTTATTGGTAGCACCTGTTTATGTATGATTAGTTTGTCTTTATTAGACAGCCGGCCCGCCTGGCTGTTGTGCGGGATTATTTCAGTGTAACCTTCGGCCCTGTTGTAGAGGTACGTGTTAGTGCCTGGTCGTGCATTTTCCGTTGTACATTTTCATTCCCTGTGTTTGGGGCCATTACTATTGTGAGCACCCTGGTGCTATTAAAGACGCACAGCATTGCACTCTCTGTCTCCTGCGTCTGACTCCACACCCACGACACCCGGAGCATTACAGAGTGTTCTTTACTGAATAGCTTTTTCATTATACTGTATTGTTTATGTCAATGCAGACTTTGGATGTGTGGCTGCTTTATAACCAATCTCTATGACATATAGTTTTTCAATATACAATTCACAGGCAACCAAATTCTGATATTTTCTTCATTATTTGGTCTTTCTGATGTGATTGGTCAAAATACCAATTATTGGAAAGAATATCAGAATTGGGCCTCCTGTCTAAATGCATCCATAGATACACATGATGCAAATGTTTGTTGTCAAAATGCAGCATGTATTTTGTAAAATCGAACTCTGGGAAGAGGAATCGACCAGGTTGGTTAGACACCGTTGGCACAGGTCAGAGTATTTCCACGGGGCGATGCCAACTGGTCGCGGGCGCTGCCAAGGCAGAGATGGATCAAGGTGACGGGCCGTGGCATTCCTGGAACACAGATCACAGAAGGTACGGTCCACGGGGAACTCTGAAAATCCATCTGTGGGAACCGCTCTCATTTCGGTCTCAAAACCGAGCTCCGGAGCTTGGACTGACCCAGGGCTGCAATCTTTTAATTTCAGATCAAAGAGGCCCAACCCAACAACCCAATTCTAGTCCTGCAAAAAAAAAAAAATGAAAAATCTGCAACAAGAATATTTCCTCAAGGAATATCCCATTGTGGAAGATATCCAAACAACCTCATTGAGGCTGGCTGCCGCACCCTTGACTTATTGGGCCATGAGAGTTCGACATGTGCAACAGCAGCTGCACCCCCATTGTGTTTTGAAAGAAAGATCACCGCAGTGGGCGTCCATATCGGGGGAGCAGGTTTGGTCATGATTTATACACTTACATATACTATAACCCCGCTGTGCAAAAACTGTACTTTACTTTTCTCTGCAGGGCCTAAAGCAACCATTTTAAGTACATAGAGACATTGCGTACAGCCCCCTTGTGCATGCTTTTACCACCCACCTCATCCAGTTTGCTAGACACAAGATCTTTTCAAGGCCGTAATAACGTCAGAGGGCTGTGCATTTATTGCATCGCCAGAAACTAAAAGACTTACCAGGGATTAGTTAAATCAATTGACGAGAACTACAGCGTTACAGCACACCAATGTAATAAAGCATTTCAGCATTACAGCAGATCACTATTTTAACAGCCCTGAGAATGTTTTCAGGAATACAGAAGTTGTTGGCTATTTACTGAAGGCTATTTTGTAGAGGTAGTAACACAATGCTTTTATTCCAGTGGAATCAAAGAGAATGGTTTCTAAGATGATCAAACAGGCATACTTGACAGTCAGCTATGCATGGATGGCATGGCTACTCTGTTTCAAAGTGCTGCTCCTCAAGCTGCCTCCGAGATATGGTTGCTATGGTAATAAGCATCCTTGGTAAAAACAGAGGGGATATGGTCTCTGTGAAGAGAGATATACAAGCAACTCCTTCAAGCAGTCCATGAATGACATTGACAGGCCGCTGGAGGGCATTTGATAGAATCAGGGTCTGAAAGTACCAGTCAAAAGTTTGGACACAGCTACTCATTCAAGGGTTTTTCTTTACTGTTAATATTTTCTACTTTGTAGAATAATAGTGAAGACATCACAACTATTAATAACACATATGGGATCATGTAGTAACCAAAAAAGGTGTTAAACAAATAAAAATATATTTAAATGTTTGATTCTTCAAAGTAGCCACCCTTTGCCAGCTTTGCACACGCTAGGCATTCTCTCAACCAGCTTGATCAGGTAGTCACATGGAATTCACTTAACATGTGTGCCTTGTTAAAAGATAATTAGTGGAATTTCTTTCCTTCTTAATGCGTTTGAGACAATCAGTTGTGTTGTGACAAAGTAGGGATGGTATACAGAAGATAGCCCTATTTAGTAAAATACCAAGTTCAACACACCTCCAGGCTGTGTAAGGGCTATTTGACCAAGAAGGAGAGTGATGGAGTGCTGCATCAGATGAACTGGCCTCCACAATCACCTGAATTTAGATGGTTTGGGATGAGTTGGACCGCAAAGTGAAGGAAAAGCAGCCAACAAGTGCTCAGCATATGTGGGAACTCCTTCAAGACTGTTTATAAAAGCATTCCAGGTGAAGCTGGTTGAGAGAATGCCAAGAGTGTGCAAAGCTGTCATCAAGGCAAAGGGTGGCTACTTTGAAGAATTTAAAATCTATTTTTATTTGTTAAAAAAATAAATGTGGTTACTACATGATTCCATATGTGTTATTTCATAGCTTTGATGTCTTCACTATTATTCTACAATGTAGAAAATAGTACAAATAAAGAAAAACCCTTGAACGAGTAGGTGTGTCCAAACTATTGACTGGTACTGTACATTACCAAACCCTCACCCTTCTCACACTGAAACCCAAACACAGCCAAGAGAAGTGCTACCGCAACACTCTCTTGGAAAAGTTCACCGCTGCTTTACAGAGTATCACTGAGCAGTGATTGTGAAATTGAAGTAAATTGTTTTTTTTTTAATGAGCAGTGAAATACATTTTTGAATGAGCTGTGATTTTTAATTGAAGTACACACGTGTTTTTTTTTGAATGAGCAGTGATTGTTAATTGAAGTAAATCCGTTTTTTGAATGAGCAGGGATTATCAATCAAAGTAAATCGTTTTTAGAATGAGCAGTGATTGTTATTGAATTCAATTGTATATAAAGGAATCAGCAGTGAGTAATGTTTCTCGATTTTAAAGTGAATCAAATCAAATTTCTTATGTTTATAGTCTTGTGTTATTCATTAATGCAGTATAATAAAACAATCACTATCTGTTTTCCCTGGCAGTTCTGTTCTTGTTCCTTCTGGAATGAAGACATTCTATTCTATTCTATTACATTCTATTTCATGCATCTCAACCATTGAAAGGGCTATTTATTTATTTTAAATGGACACCAGAAAAATGTTCTCCATTGTGCACGAACAATTATATATATTTTTAGAGCAGGTGCATTATGTTGTCCCTCTTCTGGACAGCCTGGTTCTGGAGGGCAACTCTGTTGTCTGCAGGACCAGGGACTGGCTCGATGCTATGTGCCTGTGCCACAGCACGGTCCTCATCCAAGTCCTCGGTGATCCCTTCATGGATGACGATCAGGTTGTTGAGGACAAGGGCACTGGCTATGCCATCTGGGATTTTCTCCAGCAGAAGCATGTCTAGGTGTAAATGAGGTACGGTATTGCATTTGTATAGCCTATCAGCTATCACACCCAGCCATCTGGTTGGTCAACTAACAAACTGCTAGATTGCATTCATGCTTCCTTACAGATAACGTTTTTATGACACTGAACTTTATTTTGTTAAAAAAAACTTGACTAGTTTTGTAGTTAGGGTAAAGTTAGGCTGTCCGTTTTCCACTATACCTATCCCACCCCTAAGGAGCAGCATCCAGGGGCATGTGCTTTGAGCACCAGCAAGGTGAGTGATTGCTCACAGGTGTGAGTTATTGGCAGGTGATTATGGAGCAGAGACAGTTTAGCTTTTGTTTGTTTGATATTTCTTTTTTTTTCTTTTTTTTAGCGCAAAACGTACGAATGCCCTGACTTCTGCAGAGGCCGTACGGAGATGCTGCGCGGCCAATGGAGACGTCGGATTGACCACGCAGCGCCTTTAAAATGTGCAGCTTTGTCACACAACACAATCCCACAGATGTCTCAAGATATGAAGCAGCGTGCAATTGTCATGCTGTTGCCAGAGAATTTAACGTTAATTGCTCTACAATAAACCGCCTCCAACATAATTTTTAAGAATTTGGAAGTACGTCCAGCCGGCCTCACAACCACGCCAGCCCAGGGCCTCCACATCCGGCTTCTTCACCTGCGGGATCATCTGAGACCAGCCACCCAGACAGCTGATGAAATTGTGGGTTCGTACAACCGAAGAATTTCTGCACAAACTATCAGAAACCGTATCAGGGAAGCTCATCTGTGTGCTCGTCGTCCTCAGCAGGGTCTTGACCTGACTGCAGGTCTGCAAACTGACTTCAGTGGGCAAATGCTCACGTTCAAGGGCCCCTAGCAAGCACTTCCTGGATGAATCCTGGTTTTAACTGTACCGTGCAGATGGCAGACAGCATGCATGGCGTTGTGTAGGCGAGCGGTTTGCTGACGTCAACATTGTGAACAGTGTCCCATGGTGACAGTGGGTTTATGGCATGGGCAGGCATAAGCTAAGAACAACGAACACAACTGCATTTTATCGATGGCAATTTGAATGCACAGAGATACCGTGGCAAGATCCTGAGGCCCATTGTTGTGCTATTCATCCACCGCCATCACCTCATGTTTAAGCATATTGCATTTATATTTTTGTTCAGTGTAGTATATATCATTATTTGCCACCATTTGAACGGCCTTAATCTTCGGCTGGTTGACTGGACAGAGCTCACCCTTGACCATGCTGTCTTCTACGTACATACACAGACAACACTGGACTTTTTACTCTTACTTGCACTCTAAATGCACACATTTATATCAGGTTAGGGACTAGTTAGGCAGGCTATAACCTCTATAATGACAGGTTAGAACCCCTATAATGAGATAACGAGGGTCGTTTTTATTTCTGTAGTCTGGCTAATTCATTTCGTAACACTGTATTGAAATGTCAAACAGAAAATGATCAACGCCATGTTCCAGCATTAGTACTATTGTGGGTGCTAGCTCATGAACTCTCTCCACTAAGGGATGTGAGTTGCAATAAGGCAGGCTTTTCCACAGAACTTTAATTGGTTTTAAAGTTTGTTTCTGTGAAGAATGTTTCAAAGATTTCTTGTGACTGTATTTTTTCAAATTGACAGTGCCAATATTATACTGTAGGCATCACTGAAGTGTTATTTGATTAATTAATTCTTCTAGGGTCTATTTTTCTCCATTTTCACCTGACTGACGTGCCCAAAGTAAACTGCCTGTTGCTCAGGCCCTGAAGCCAGGATAAGCATATAATTGGCACCATTGAAAAGAAAACACTCTGAAGTTTGTAGAAATATATTTGTAAAAAATAATGTAGAGGACTATAACAGAATATAATTGGTAGGAGAAAATCGAAAGAAAAACGAACCAGATTTTTTTTTGTGAGCCGATGCTCTTCCAATGGAGAGTATAGGAAAAAAATGTAATCTAGCTCCCAGTATGCAATTCCTATGAGGTCCACTGGGTGTCAGTAGTCTTTGTTCAAGGATTGAGGCTTGTTTCTACCAAAATGAGGAAGAATAATGAGTTTTAGTACAGGGACACAGACTTGGAAATCAGTTTATGCGAGCGACGAAGAGGACACGCACTTGCTAATATTGTTTTCCTATTGAACATACTTCTTTCCACATAAAATATTATAGTTTAAATACATTTTAGGGTATCTGAGGATTGGATATAAACATATTTTGACTTGTTTTAACAAAGTTTAGTGGTAGCTAAAAAAAAAAATCCAGAAAATCACATTGTAGGATTTTTAATGAATTTATTTGCAAATTATGGTGGAAAATAAGTATTTTGGGCAATGCACAATTGACCTAGCGTCATCAGGGTTAGGGAGTGGTTGGCCAGTAGGGACATCCCCGCCTCATCGCGCACCAACAACCCCTGTGGCGGGCCAGGTGCAGCGCACACTAACCAAGGTTGCCAGGTGCACACATGCATGGTGCGGCTGGCTTCCGGGTTGGATGCACGCTGTGTTAAGAAGCAATGCAGCTTAACCTTCAACCTTCATCTCTCCCGAGCCCATACAGGAGTTGTAGCAATAAGACAAGATAGTAGCTACCAAAACAATTGGATACCACAAAATTGGGGAGAAAACAGGGTAGAATTAAAAAAAACATTGCATTGCAAAACATTTTTGATCATCACTTTCAAAACAAATACATCCGTGGAGCAGATATTACTGTTTTAAACATCGCTTTCTTTGTCAGTGGACATGAATGCCAAACAGTCTATCTCAAATAGTTTTTTATTTTATTTTAGAGGACCCCAAACTATATACATTAGATCTGACATGAGTAATATCAGACTCTGAGTTCTCTATAGGTCTACAGGCACCAGCAATATCAGACCCGCAGTTCTCTATAAATCTATCAAATAACCTTTCTTTAATATGAGACCATAGCGCTGTGAAATAATGACATCATTGCCTCATACAGTATGTGATATGGAATCTATTTTGTGCTTGGCTCGGGTGTTTACACCATTCTACCTTCTGGCTTGCTCGGAGAACTGGAATATATGACCATTTATGTCCCTCAACATATTTTCAGTCCTTGTTAAAATACCTGCTGTCTGTCCAGTCAGGGAGCAGAACATTCCATAGATCTCAGAGATCAATACAATGCAATTTTATTTATTTTTGCATAATCTGTGGGTCATCTGTGGGTCTGTTGGGGCGGTACGCAAATTGGAGTGGGTCTAGGGCGTCTGGGATAATGGGGTTGATGTGAGCCATGACCAGCCTTTCAAAACACTTAATGGCTACAGACGTGAGTGCTATGGTTCGGTAGTCATTTAGGCAGGTTACCTTAGTGTTCTTTGGCACAGGGACTATGGTGGTCTGCTTGAAACATGTTGGTATTACAGACTCAGTTGGGTTGAAAGTGTCAGTGAAGACAGTTGGTCAGTGCATGCTCGGAGTACACATCCTGGTAATCCGTCTGGCCCTGCGGCCTTGTAAATGTTTACCTGTTTAAAGGTCTTACTCACATGGGCTATGGAGAGCATGATCACATAGTCGTCTGGAACAGCTGGTGCTCTCATGCATGTTTCAGTGTTACTTTCTTCAAAGCGATCATAGAAGTAATTTAGCCCGTCTGGTAGGTTCGTGACACTGGGCAGCTCGTGACTGTGCTTCCCTTTCCCGGAGAACTCATGTCATACAGTGTCAGTGTTTTTGATTACTACTATGATGTACAGTTTCAAGATGACATGGCGTCATACCCTGGGTTGTTCTGAACAGAATGTTTACCTATTGTGAAGAAAATAAACAGTAGAACACTCATCTGAATGCACTCGTGACTACTTTCTGGGTGGATTGCCTTCTGAAAGCCTTTGACTGTATGACCGTATTTTATAACTTAGCTGGTCATGTAGGCAATAGAACAAACCTTCAAATGATGACCACCTGACCCAGAATGTGATTTATAATAGACCATTTTTGGATTGGGTAAACAGTAATTGTGTGATGGCGGGGATGCAGGGTTATGTTCAAAGCAACTACAAGTGTGCTTGCTCTAGTTCATCAGAGGCACAGCTAGGATAGTTTCAAAAAAATGCACCGTACAGTTGAAGACTCTTCTTTGAGTCAAAAGTGAAATTACGCAGGAACTGTGCACACTTTGGAGATGTGTGTGGCCACTTGGACACCAGTTAGTCCACTCAAACACTAAGTCTTGTCAATATTCACCTACCCCACATTTTCCAGGAATATTATTATGTTACTGAAAGTATCCAAAGTTTTTTTCTGATTTCATTATCAACAAATGTGGCGTAAAGTACAATAAATTAAATGCACATAAAATCAACAGTGGAATGTTTGGATTCAGTCTTGTGTCAGGTGAAATGTTGTGTCCTCACCTACAGTATGTTTTAATAATTTTCAGACGATCCCCAAACTGTTTCCTTTCAATTGATACCATGAATTGTAATATTTCTTCTGTAAGAAACACTTCAATTTTGCCCTACCCGTATAAGCCAATTTCTAGCCAGTGTTAAAAGGTTAACTGACGCTCCTGTGCCAATTATGGCCTCAAGGCAATTTTATTATCTTATCAAAACTGTCTGGGGAAACATCTAATATCACAGTGTGTCCTTAGGCAAAGTATACACATCTTTTAAATATGGAAGAAATTATAGCTTTTCTTATGTCATGATTTGAGAACATATTTCCCCATGAGCAAGCTAGCTCAACGGTTGAAGGTCAAGTTGGTTTATACCAGTTTGAAAACAAAAAAAGTTACAAATGTTACTTAGACCAATGTTTCACCATAACATTAGGAATTTCCCCTGCATCCAAGACAGTTACGCACATGTGACAAGGTTGAGAATCTATCAAAACATGACTCTCCGCAGTCCAGCCCCTATTCATTAGTGCAGAATCAACCACTAATTTGCTAATCTCTCGTGTACAGATCTATGTCAACATAACTGGTACCGCAGAATCTGCCGGGAAGGAATGGGAGGGAGAGAACGAGCAGCAGTAGTTCCGGTGTTTGGTTATTTGGGGAAATCATGATTTTTGCAGGTGTTAGCATATTTAAGTAAGGGGGGGTGGGGGGGGGGGGGGGGGGTGTCACGCTGGCATGAATGATTCGGGAGACAGGCGCAGGAATGCGTATTAGGGTATTCATTATAACCCAAATTACGGCGTGCCCTGTAAGGGCACTGGGACGAAGACCAAATAAACAAGTAACAAAAACACAGGGTTGAAACCCAAACAAAAGAGCGAGGAGTACCTCAAATAAATACACACGCACACAATGGTTAACGCATGGGACGAGACCCTTCACAATCCACAAAGGCACGAAAGCCCAAAACACACAGCACAGGTACTCACACACACCAACGGACATTGTAACAATAATCGACAGCACCGTGGTGAACAAAGGGCACATATATACAAATACAATCAGTGGGAATAGGGGCCAGGTGTGCACAATGAACGTTCCAGGGGGATTCGTGACAAGGGGGGACATTTCTCTCGTTGGTTGGCCCTCGCTTCATACTCGTCGCCAAACCCACTGACTACAGGTTATCTACAAGTCTTGGCTAGGTAAAGCCCCGCCTTATCTCACTCAGCTCACTGGTCACCATAGCAGCACCCATCCGTAGCACGTGCTCCAGCAGGTATATCTCACTGGTCACCCCCAAAGCCAATTTCAGTTCTCTGCTGCCCATGACTGGAATGAATTGCAAAAATCTCTGAAGCTGGAGACTCACATCTCCCTCACTAGCTTTAAGCACCAGCTGTCAGAGCAGCTTACAGATCACTGCACCTGTACATAGCCCATCTGTAAACAGCCCATCTATCTACCTACCTCATCCCCATACTGGTATTTATTTACTTATTTATTTTGCTCCTTTGCACCCCAGTATCTCTACCTACACATTAATCTTCTGCCGATCTACAATTCCAGTGTTTAATTGCTATATTGTAATTACTTTGCCACCATGGCCTATTTATTTCCTTAACTTCCCTCATTTGCACTCACTGTATATATACGTTTTGTTTTCTTTTGTTCTACTGTATTATTGACTGTATGTTTTGTTTATTCCATGTGTAACTCTGTGTTGTATGTGTCGAATTGCTACGCTTTATCTTGGCCAGGTCGCAGTTACAAATGAGAACTTGTTCTCAACTAGCCTACCTGGTTAAATAAAGGTGAAATAAATAACGACAAGCGGTACCGGAGAGCCAAGTCTAGGTCCAAAAGGCTTCTTAACAGCTTCTACCCCCAAGCCATAAGACTCCTGTACAGCTATTCAAAGGGCTACCCAGACTGCTGCTACTCTGTTTATTATCTACTCATAGTCACTTTAACTTTACCTACATGTACATATTTCCTCAATTACCTCGACTAACCGGTGCCCCCACACATTGACTCTGTACTGGTACCCCCTGTATATAGCCTCACTTGTTATTTTACTGCTGCTGTTTAATTATTTACTTTTATTTTCAATTTTTTACTGATCTATTTTTTACTTGACACTTATTTATTTAATTTGTTCTTAAAACTTCTTAAAGCATTGTTGTTTAAGGGCTTGTAAGTAAGGTCTACTACACCGGTTGTATTAGGGACATGTGACAAATCAAATTTGATTTGATGTGGAATTGTGGAGTGCACATTTGGACTAACGGGTGTCTGGCTTGCATGACATCAAAGCGCTATTTATTATGATCCTCAACATCTCACCTTTCAAAATACATTGAGTCCTCTACATTTGCAACATTTCCCTCGCTCAGACAACCCAAAAAAATGCTAAAGTCGCCCAATTAGCAGGAGGCGTGGGGGAAACTTCTTGTCGTGTGTGGTGCTCAAGTTCAGAAGGTGTAACGGTTTTCTTGGTGAGAAAGAGAGTCGGACCAAAATGCAGCGTGTAGATTGCGATCCATGTTTAATGAACAACGTAAACACGAATTAACACAAACACTACAAAACAAAAGAACGAAAACCGAAACAGCCTATACTTGTGTAAACAAACACAGAATAAGGACATCAAGACACTAAGGACAATCACCCACGACAAACTCAAAGAATGTGGCTGCCTAAATATGGTTCTCAATCAGAGACAACGATAAACACCTGCCTCTGATTGAGAACCACTCCAGACAGCCATAGACTTTGCTAGATAACCCCACTAGCTACAATCCCAATACATACACACCAACACCCCAAGAAAAAACACACCACAATACAAAAACCCCATGCCACACCCTAGCCTGACCCAATACATGAAGAAAAACACAAAATACTTAGACCAGGGCGTGACAGAAGGGCTGTCAGTCAAAACCCATACAGCGCGAGTTCTGCTTATCAGTGCTCAAATTTGACATTTTTTTACCCGTATAAAGGGTTAGAAAACACGCTTCACAGTTGCATTATTCAATTTATTCAAGTCTGATCAAAATGATGTTAGAGTAGGTTTACCCCATTTAATATACTTGGTGATGTAAACATGCTTTTTGCATGTGTGTTTTACATGAATCTGCCATCTGGGAATTTGTTCAATGTTCATAATTGTGATATATATAGCTATTGGTTCTTAAAGGGGCCATCTGCAGTTCAAACAACAACAAAGCCCTAACCCCACCAGTGTTTTGGTAAAAAGCTGAATAATTGGGGGGGGGGGGGGGAGTGTAACCACTCTCAAATTCATCGATAGAGCTATGGATACAAAGTGACAATTTTAACCATGTTAAAGTGGCTAAACACTATTTGTTTCAAATTACATTACTTACAAACGATTGAGTAGAACAAGCAAGTATTTTGGGTTCTGATGGGGTATGCCAATTATTGGACTGAACTCATTAAGCATTTATTATATAGGTTATTTTCTTCAAGAATCAATGGGTTTGTGTAAATAATTTAAAAGTCAAAACATTTATGAAGCAATCACCGATTGACCCTTTACATACTATAATGTATAATTGTCTCAAGAGCATAGCGCAACGGTCTTACCCTATCATCACCCAAAATATAAGGTTGCATTACTCCATTGTTTCGAACAGGAACATAAATGATGCATAGCTTCTAAATATGTTCAAAAGATGTCAACTATCTGTCTCAGTAGACTAATTTCGCAGTTTCGCAGACACAGGTTACACCTAGTCCTGGACTATAAATCATTTTGTCTGGAGATTTTCCATTGATCTTGCCTTTTAGTCCAGGACTAGGCTTAATCTGTGTCCAGGAAAACCTCCCCATAATGTTTAGAGGAGTGGAATGGGATTATGTCTTACATGAAAAAAAAAACATGTTTATATGACCAAGTACATGAATGGGTTAAACCTTCTCTAAGAGTGTGTATTAAGCTGTTTGAGAGAAGGTTTGAATCCTAGTCAACCTTTCCAATGTAAGTACATCTGTTGTTGAAGTACAGTAGATCAATAAAGCTGATTTACTTTGGCAGTAGTCAAGCTGCTTATGCTGAAACATCTTGTTAGTGCATAGGTCAAATTAGATTCTAATTTCCTTCAGACAAAATCTAATATTTCACTTTTTAAAAAATGTTGTATTACAGTTTTTTCCGATTGCTAAACGACAGTGGACACAACTGGAGTCACAAAACTCTAACTACAGTCTGCACAGCAGCAGTTCATGTGGACCAAACTCTAGTTCGTTTTTCATTGCTTGAACACAGTTTTCAAAACTCTACACACTTATCCCATGACTTTAACCACAACCTGCACAACACTGTGGATTTACAGCACTTTGTTCAAATGCTAACACACTGCTGTCAAAACTGTGAACCACACATTCAAAACGGAATAGATTTCAGCCTTGTGCCTTTCAAACACTGCTGATTGCAATTTCAGATGGAAGGCTAAGCAGGTGTCTTGTTTTAGACTTGTTAGTGAACACACACACATATTACAGTATATATAGGTAGAGCTCAGAAAGACTCATTTTGGAAATGGAACAAGGAAGATGGGTTCGTGGAGGGAGAAGGGTGGCAGGGAGACGGCGGATGCGTGGAGGAAGACAAAGAAGACAAAGAGCTGTTATTTCAGATGAAATAAGGGCTACACTTATAGACCATGTCGTGAACCATGGTCTCTCATTGAGAGAGGCAGGGTTGAGGGTGCAACCCAATCTGCAAAGATCCACAGTGGCATCTGTAATGCAAATTTTCCATCATGCAAACAGGTGAGAGTTACATCCTTACAGTAACTGAAAACATTACAGGAATCTATTTTGTATTGCAATTATAGAATATTTACACAGATATATATTACAGTAAGTTTGACTGTAAAATATATTTTTACAACAGGACCCAAAGGCTGCCCCCAACAGGGGGAAGAGGAAAAATATTTTCAGATGACATGGTTGTTGTCAACAATGCAATAAAACAATGCAATAAAACTGCGGGAGATTCAAGATAGAGTGCTAGCTGATAATGATATATTTGAAAATGTTAATTCTGTCAGCACAACAACTACTGCTCGAGTCCTAAAGAAACACCAAGTTACAATGAAACAGTTATACACTGTACCGTTCGAGAGAAACAGTGAACGGGTAAAAGAGCAAAGATACCAATATGTCCAGGTAAGACGTCTGAGGTTACGTACACAGCTATACAAAATATTTACAGTAAAAAGAAACACTAGCATTTCTACAGTAAAACTGTGCACTTACTGATTTCAGAGAGTAATGGAGGTGGAAGCACTGGAAAGACCACATTCATTTGTATTTATCGATGAAGCTGGATTTAACCTTGCCAAAACACGGCGCAGAGGAAGGAATGTTATAGGTCAAAGGGCCACTGTGGAGGTTCCAGGCCAAAGGGGGGGAAATATCACCATGTGTGCTGCAATGGCCAATGATGGTTTGCTTCTCAACACACCACTCATTGGCCCATACAACACAGAAAGGCTTATAGCTTTCTTAGAACAGCTCTATGCTCAGCTAGTGCCAGCAGAACAGGGAGAGCCTGTAAGAAACCCCAAAGTTTTTGTCATAGTTTGCGATAACGTTGCTTTTCACCACTCTGCAGCTGTCACAGATTGGTTTGCAGCACATCACAGATTTATGGTTTTGTACCTGCCTGCATATTCACCCTTCCTCAACCCAATAGAGGAGTTTTTCTCTGCCTGGTGGTGGACAGTGTTTGGTCACCACCCACATGACCAAATGTCTCTTTTGGAAGCCATGCGTGCCGGATGTGAGGACACGAGTCCAGAGGACTGCCAGGGATGGATAAGGCACTCCAGAAGGTTCTTCCCCAGGTGCATGGCAAGAGAAAACATTAGATGTGATGTTGAAGAAAACCTGTGGCCTGATGCTAGAGAGAGGCAGGATTAGCCCCTCAATTATTTGTTCAAATTACAGTATGTACTTTTAATTTCTACCTTTTTTTTCTCATTACTGTAATTCCGTAAATTACTACAGACTATTGAAGCAAACTTCTAATTTTCATTTACCTTAAAGAATTGTTATGTTCTAAAAAAATATATAAATCATGTGAAAGAATGTCACTCTTTTCTTTGAAGAAAATATTACTTTGTATGAAGTCACTGAAATTGTTCAAACTGTAAAGATGAAAAGTTTGTATTTTCTGTATTGGTGTTTGATGCTAGTGTTTTTACTCTCAGTGTGTTCTGAGTGACAGTGTGTGTTATCTCAGTGAGGGTTGTGCATAGTGTTTGGCTGCACTGAGCGTGTTTTGAGCCATGTGTTAAGAGTTGTGTTGCTTGGAATGAGTTTTGCAGGTGATGTGAACTGTTTAGCTCAGGTGACTGTTGGTAGTGCAGACTATAGTTAGAGTTTTGCACATGTGACTCCAGTTGTGCCCACTGTCGTTTAGCAATCGAAAAAAACTGTAATAGTCTTCAGGAATCAATGGGACAATCTCAGACCACCCCTTTAATTGTGGGACATCATTAGTGGCCATGAGGACTGCATGGCAGTCATAAGTAACCCTTACAGTTCTAGAGTTCCAGAGTTTTCCACCGTCTCTTAACCATTTAGCCTTTGAAAATGAACAGAAGAACAACAGCCCAAACCATTCTCAACAGCAATGGCTCCCGATCTAGAATAGTGCTGACCAAAACTTAACATAAAACATTCTACTACTGTAAATGGGGAAACGCTGTTACATCTCAAAATCGACATTTTACAGTAGGGATATTCTCCTCTCCGAGTGACTGAACACAGGGCCTTTCCTCTCTTGGCTGTGAAGGCGGATCAAAGTGGTTAGGAGGACGTTTTTCTCTCCTTCCCCTGCCTAGGCCTTGTGACAGTCAAGGATAAATAATAGAACTTATATGTAGCCCGGGGCAACTTGGAACACAGCATCTCCCCAGAAATCAAGGCTTCGCGATCAAAGCATTAACTGTGGAAATCTATGCATGGGAGACTAAAACAAGTCTAATGTGTGTGTCAGTGTGCGCGTGTGTGGATGTGTAGGGAGGAAGGGGTGCAGTGCGAGTGTGTGTGTGTGTGTGTGTGTGTGTGTGTGTGTGTGTGTGTGTGTGTGTGTGTGTGTGTGTGTGTGTGCGCGTGTGCGCCTATGTGTACAAGAGCTCGTGTGCATGTGTAAGGTGTGTAAATGACTCAAGACTGTACTATCCGTGTACGAGCAAGGGAATGCAAAAGCAAGTGCGAGAGGAGGGAGAGAGAAAGATAGTGAAAAGGAGAAATGAGAGCATCGACACAGTCCTGTCATTATTGATCAACACATGATTGTTCCCAGTGAACTGTTAATATCACCCACAATCATATTTCATCAAAATGAGATGTGTGATCGTAATATACGTGTTCAAGACGTGTTTTTTTGCTGATGCCATACTTCATGTTACTTTGTGATTACGTCTCCCCCTGCCAAATTGGGACTGTAGCATCTAGGGACCCACTGTAACCCAGTTATTAACGATCATAGCTTTCATTACTGTCCAGAGGCAGTTGAAATTGACAATAAAGGTCATTTTAAAAAAGCCATTATAGTGTGTGGAACTGATGTAAGCTCCTCTGTTGTGTCAGTTCCACTCTAATTAGCACTGAAATGGTTTCCTGTTTTATTCTGCGAGTAAACAAAGTAGAGGACACATCTTGGTGGCCCAGACACACATACACCTGAGTCAGTGGAACGAAAGATACCTACATAAATTCTGTCTCCCGACAAAAACAAAAAGGTGGTGTTATTTAGATTTTTTTCCAATGTTTTGACCATCGCGTCATTATAGTATATTAGTCCGGAGCAGTTGTTTCAGGGAGCAAGACGTGCAGTTCTCAGTGTTTCCTTTTATATAGAGCACCAACCATGGTTTAGCAAAGGTTGTAGGAAACCATGGATGTGCCTACGCGGAATATGTATATTGAAATGGTCCCGAGTTAGGACTATTGAACCACAGTAGCTATGGAGTGCTATTGGCTGAAAGTGTGGCATTGGGGAGATGAAGAAAGAGGGTGTCCGGATGTGTGGACCTGCCTGAATTTTTCTGGAACGTTATGATTTCCCATGCAGTATTGCCTTCAAAGCAGCCTGGCACACATCAGTCAAACCTTTAACAGATATATTTGATATGTATGCAAAGGTGGTTGATCACAGTGTTTTATCATAAACTGAACAAAAATATAAACTCAACATGTAAAGTGCTGGTCCCATGTATCATGAGCTGAAATAAACGATACCAGAAATGTTCCATTCACACAAAAAGCTTATTTCTCCCAAATGTTGTGCACAAATTGGTTTACGTCCCTGTTGGTGAGAATTTCTCCCTTGCCAAGATAATTCATCCACCTGACAGGTGTGGCAAATCAAGAAGCTGATGAAACAGCATTACACAGGTGCAACTTGTGCTAGGGACAATGAAAGGCCACTCTAATATGTGCAGTTTTGTCACACAACACAATGCCACAGATGTGTCAAGTTTTGAGGGAGCTTGCAAATGGCATTCTGCCTGCAGGAATGTCCACTAGAGCTTTTGCCAGATAGTTCAATTTTAATTTCTCTACCATAAGCCGAGGTGGCTTTTTAGAGAATTTGGCAGCACATCCAACCGGCCTCAAAACCGAAGACCACATGTAGCCATGCCAGCCCAGGACCTCCATATCCGGCTTCTTCCTCTGCGGGATCTTCTGAGACAAGCCACCTGGACAGCTGATGAAACTTTGGGTTTGCACAACTGAAGAGTTCCTGCACAAACGGCCAGAAAACGTCTCAGGAAAGCTAATCTGCGTGCTTGTTGTCCTCACCAGAGTCTTGACTTGACTGCAGTTTGGCGTCGTAACCAACCTCAATGAGAAGTGTGTTCTTCACAGATGAATCCCAGTTTCAACTGTACTGGGCAGATGGCAGACAGTGTGTATGGCATCATGTGGGCGAGTGGTTTGCTGATGTCAACGTTGTTAACAGAGTGCCCCATGGTGACGGTGGAGTTATGGTATGGGTAGGAATAAGCTATGGACAACGAACACAATTGCATTTCATCAATGGCAATTTGAATGCACAGAGGTACCGTGGTGAGATCATGAGGCCCATTGTCTTGCCATTCATCCGCCACCATCATCATCATGTCATAAGGACCTGTATACAATTCCTGAAAGCTGAAACTGTCCCAGTTCTTCCATGGCCTGCATACTCACCAGACATGCATACTTACCCATTTAGGATGTTTGGAATACTCTGGATTGACTTGTACGACAGCGTGGTCCAGTTCACGCCAATATCCGGCAAATTCGCACAGCCATTGAATGGGGACAACTTTCCACAGGTCATCAATCAACAGCCTAATCAACTCTATGAGAAGGAGAGGCAAATGGAGGTTTTCTGTTCCACATCCCTATTTTTTTGTCACGTGTCTGTGACCAACAGATGTATATATCTGTATTTCCAGTCATGCGAAATCTATAGATTTATTTCAATTGACTGATTTCCTTATGAACTGTAACGCATGTTGCGTTTATATTTTTCTCTGTGTAGATTATATATTATAAGCAACAGGGTCTTGGAAAATAAAATAAATGATTACAAACCCACTAATCTTTCAGCACTGAGTCACACACGGAGGAACAGACAGTGAGCGCACGCACACACACACACACCCACCCACACACACGCACGCACACACACACAGGCTTCATCCTAAACAAATTGCCTTGTCTAGACTAGACATGGAAGCTGTTCGTTGGCTACAGACTCTTACAGTGAAGTGATTGACAGCAACATAAAGGGGCTAAGAGAGCTCCTTTAGGAACAAGAGCTACTTGTCTGACATTGTTATTGTCATAATTGACAATTAGAAGAGACATAATCAAATTAGTATGACAAGATGAACTGTGTGGCTATGGAAGATGTCCCAAAACTAATTTCTCTGACAGGAAATTTCATTTTGTCGATCCCAGATTTCTGATGTACTGTGAGCACTCCTCCCAGAATTATGCAAGTCAGGCTAGGAAGTATGTGGAATGGCAGACAGCGCTTTGTGGTAGAGTTATCGATAAAGCAGGAAATACTGCCACCCAGAGGACAGATTAAAAATAATCTATAATTCCAATGCAGCCATTTTGTTAACCAATACCATTTTTAACATCCTTCACCGTGAATATGAGTTCCTTCACCCTGTCTGTCGAGTCACTCTAGTGGCTACCACAATGATATCCAAAATGAATCTTTATATTTTGTTGTTTTGTCAACACTGCACCTTTAATTGTCTCTGCAGGTTCAGGAAAGCCCATATTTCACCTCAGCTGCTCTGGGTGAAGTTTTCCCTTAATACAGATCTAGGATCAGCTTCTGCTCCCTAAATCCTAACTTTAACCATTAGTGGGTGAAATGCAACACTGAGTCAAAAGTGCAACTTCAGACTACTCCCACCTCAGCAAGCATGTGACAGACATTCACTAGACATTACATTGCTGCACGCCACACAACGTCATAGGGTCACGCCTTATCTACAGAGCCTCTGCCCTCACCCAATAACAAGTGCAGTGTGTGTGTGTGTGTGTGTGTGTGTGTTTCATGTGGTCCTTGGGCCGGGATGTTAGGGGAAGTGGCAGTAACGTGACCTCGGATGTTTACAAAGATGAAACGTAGTTTCCAGCCGAGAGGGCGAACAAGAGGCACATTCTTAAGGAAGAGAGGAGAGAGAGAGGAGTTGGGGAGGGAGGGTCGCTGGTGGTGGTGGTGGTGCTGCTTCCTGTTTTCCTCCCTTAGCCGGCCATGTGTGCTGCCATTCATTCGCCGGACCCGTGGCCACCCAAATGAACTGGTGAACCGTAGTCAAATCTCTCCCGCTCCCTGTATAGCTGTGTTTCTTGGTGGTATAAAACAACACACACATTATGTGAACGGACTATCTGCATGTGTGAGTGTATGTGACTGGATGGATGAACGATTGAATAAAGGGGGCTTAGCACGGCATCTGCAGGGAATATCTGCTTCCGACATCACAGTACTGTTACACAGCATCCTTATGAAGGAACTTGAAAAGGTATATTCTAAAGTATTGGGACAGTGACGGATTTTTGTTTGTTTGTTTCGCCTCTGTACTCCAGTACTTTGGATTTGAAATGTTACAATGCAAAGTGCAGACTGTCAGTTTTAATTTGAGGGTATTTCCGTCCATATTGGGTGAACCGTTTAGAAATCCACACACTTTTTGTACATTTTAGGGGACCAACAGTATTGGGACAAATTCACTTATATTTCTTAAAGTAGTCAAAAGTTTAGTATTTGGTTACATATTCCGAGCACACAATGATTACATCAAGCTTGTGACTCTACAAACTTGTTGGATGCATTTGCTATTCGTGTTGGTTGTTTCAGATGATTTTGTGCCCAATAAAAATGGCTGGTAAATAATATATTGTGTCGTTTTGGAGTCACTTTTATTGTAAATAAGAATATAATATGTTTCTAAACACCTCTACATTACTGTGGGTGCTACCATGATTACGGATAGTCTTGAATGAATCGTGAATAACGATGAGTGAGAAAGTTACAGATGCACAAATATCATACCCCCAAGACATGCAAACCTCTCACTATTACAATAACAGGGGAGGTTAACATTTTTTGCGGGGGTTATGATATTTGTGCGTCTTTAGCCTTCTCACCCAAAATAACAAATGTATCACTGTCTCAATACTTTTGGAGCTTGCTGTATATCTCCTTAAGTCAATACAACCAAGACAGAGTACCTATAGTTTCATGGGTGGGAAACTCAAGGTGGTTTCCTCAAACATAACATGTTTTCATATGTCAGTGTTTCCATCATCCCTTTTTCATACATTCAATGTAACCATAGTCAATCATCTGTTTTGATGTAAACACACAGGGAACAACAATGAATAAGAAAAAATAGTTTTTTGAGAAAAGCAGACATTTCAAGTGGAAGTCCAATCTTTAAACTGTCCGTTACTTCGAGTCACACCAGCAGACGCAGTCTTTGAAACGTGATCCAGGTTGCAGCATGTGCTTCTTGAATCGCCGTTGCGTAGCAACCCATCTCCAACTCCCACACAGTTCAACTCGCCAAACCTAGCTTCACCACCAATGGAGTAGCTGTCACTTTTTTTTCTCTCCGCACAGCTTTCCACACTCACTTTCACATGACAAGCCATGTTATTCTGTTAAGCAAATTCTGATTTGACTCGGAATCTGACGAGGTGTGATATTCACGTTTAAGCAGTTTCTCACTTTGTCATAGCCTTTACCTCAGCAATATCTGGTAGGGTACTGGTACAGGCACACACGGACTCCCTATGTCAGTGGTATTCCGATGTATCAGCGAACTTGTCATTTTCAGCAATGATCTTTTTTGCTGGACTGACGTTTAACGCTAATTACATCCTGAGACAACACCAGCATAGCCTTTTGATTCACAAAATAATTGATCTTGCCGGTGTCTGGCGAGATAAAATTGGCCTTTCATTAAGTAACTGCGGATTAGTATGCTACACACAATGAATTCAGGGGTGCGGTGTTGCAGGCGACGAGGTCGGGGGTCTTTTAAAGAAGGCATACAATCTGAGGTCACGCTTGACAGTAGGTCAGGTCTCACAGATGGACACGATGGAAAAACATTTTTTGGGAATGCAACAGTCTGTGCACTGTTCCGGGTGTTTGCATGGAAAAAAAGAACTGCCACGTTTGCATGGATGTCGCACCATTAGGAGTTTAGTAAAAAAAAAGTGTGCCTGCGTATGTACACGTGCAGTACATACGAAAAGGTGCACACCTTGATGGCTCCCAACTCCACACTCCCTGTTGACCTTTCCACCTCTCTCACCCCCTCTCCCTCATCCCCCACTTTCTCCTTGTGTGTCACACCAAAATGCTGTCTCTCAGGTATGCAATGACATGCTAATGATTGGCCATGTGGAGGTTGTGGGGAATTTGAGCAGGGGAGCCCCTGCTTGTTTTTCATTACCTGCCTCATCTGTGAACTGCCCCTGTCCCAAAACACTAAGACTAATTCTGATCTTTTTTCCACTAATTGGTCTTTTGACGAATCACATCAGATATCTTTGGTAAAAAGACCAATTAGTAAAAAAAAAGATCAGAATTGGGCTGCTTGTGTAAATGGATCCAAAGATGCGTATGGGTATAGCCTACATAAGTATGAGTCAAAAACGGTGACATAGCCTTCCCTTGGTTTGTGCCTAAAAATTCAATAACTTGATTACCAGCTGGGACAAATTCAAAGGGGAATCTATGAAAGTTTGCAAGATGATTTCCGTTTCACTTATCTACACTGACACAACCACCCTATTGGATACAAACTATGCATAGGCTTTACAGTAGAGTATAGACTTCTGCTGATAATGTTTGCATCAGTAGCTAGGTTTCTATCCAATTGGCAACAGATTTTCAATATTAAAATATTAATGTAAAAAAAAGTCTGCATAATAACAATATGCCCATTTTCGATCAAATTGACTTGATGTGGATAAAAAAGTGTGTTTAAATTCCCACGTAAGGAATTTTAAAAAAACAACAAGTTAAATGGATTTCTATCGCATTTTTAACTCTACTGATGGTTTTGTCACACAAAAAATGTTGTTATACAGCGAGTGTGCCCATTCTGATATTGGCACTTGATCTCTAGCCAAAAATTTGCAGCTAGAGTGCGGTATAGCCTACATGATGAGATGATTATTGACAAAAGAGTGAGATTATTTATTTTGTCAGACGGCAGCCAAGCATCGATGATCATGTCACCACAATAAGACTCGGTATTTACTGGGAAGGAGCATCAAGCTCATCACCTTGCATTTCACCACCCTGTGAAGTTCATCACAATTGATTTCCTCTGTAACCTAATAAACTGCATTATTCCCGGGGAGGAAATCGGGAGGATCACACAACATGTCATTTGGTGATTCCAAGTTAACTTCGTCGTAATGGCTATTATTAACATGTGCGCATAATAGCGTTGCCACCGACGTTTCATTTTTCCTGACACAAAAAGATTCCACCTTCTCAAGCGTATTTTGTGTTGCGAACATATGGCACGTTTACCAACACATTGTCTGTTTCCATCTGGCCTGTCCTGAATGATTTTTAAAAAATCTGACATTTAGCCAACTTTACTTGCATAAAAATGTTGGATGGAAACCTGGTTCGTGGAACTAAAGCGCCCTCAAGTGGACAATACTCTTGCCAGAAAACCGCTACATGTCTTTTTTTGTCAAGCTAAACGTTTTGTGGAAGGTACTAAGCAGCGCACAGACCTCCTCCCGTACTCAACGTCGCCCTGATCGGTCGAGTTTCCTTGAAGGCCGATTTGGGGGTCTTTTATTCAAGGATGTGAAACAATGTGTCTATTTTCTGCTTTTCATTAAATCATGCATAGCTGTTCTTTGTATGGCCTTAAATAAATGTGTTCATATGGGAAGAATATAATCTATATAGGTTTATGAAAGTTCTGAAAATTAGTTCTGAAAATTATGAAAATAAAACATTTAATGTGGGCGAAAATGTTTCTGGTAAAAGGCCGACATTTGGATGTTTCAATAAAAACGACTCTTTGTCACATGACTATCGAAATGGAAACCATGTGATTTTAGAGACACAAAGTAACTATAGCCTATGATTAAAAGGTTATGCTATATTGGGCTCTCACTGTCATTAGCATTATTCACATCGTTCCAATTCAATCAAGCCAGCTTTGGTATTGACATCAGTGAGCAGGCTTTCTGAGTGAGGAGCGAGGCATTGGTAAGCCTACAATGGAAAACTTCTGAAAATCAAAATGATTATGAAATTCGGACCAAAGAAATCCAATGTTTATATAAAATGGCTGCCTTTCCCCTATATTTTAACAGTCTAATACGTCTAATAAGTCCCTTTGGCCCCCAAAAATATGCCTGAGAGATTCACAAGACTATAACATTAGAATGTTGTAAAATGCTGCCCTGCCCTGTCTAGACACTCACATTCAAATCATTTTCACCTCTCATCATTCCCATTTTCAATAAACAAACATGCATGAGAGATTCTCAAGACTATAATATTGGAATGTTGTAAAATGCTGCCCTACCCTGGCTGGCGACGGCACTCAGGTGAAACCATTGAATAAAATGAATAACAAGAAAATAAAGCTATTTAGCTTTTGAACATGTTTTAAACATGTTATTGGCCTACATTTGACCCTGTATAGTTTGGAATATCATTTTCGTAATGTATGAGACATCAAAACATTTTAGAAAACCTGGCGTGCTATCACAACAGCTGTTCACTTTCCTGTCCTTCTGGAGAAAACAAATAAGAATCAGCTGTTTGCTGAAACAGGGTTGAAGTTCAATGTCTAATTTCACAGATACATGGTTATTGTGTTGATAGGCAGACAACATTGCCATTAAAACACTGCCATTAAATAATACATAATCCACAAAAGTAAATGATTGTATCACGTGGGCCATAAACAATAACTAGTAATGCTGCATACTTTTTGCCTTTCTGGTAAAACATTTTTGTTAATAAATTGCTGAGGTTTGCTGAGGTTTGAGCTCACGAGATTGAATTCACAGTATGATATATTTCCTATTCAACAAAACTGTATGAATAAGGCTTGACATGACTTCGATGCTTTCTAAATATAATATAATCAAATTATTAAACGACTAACTAAAAGATTTCACCTTAACTGTAAAATACATATTTATATGTTTAGTGTTACATTTTCTAAAATGTTTATCTTGATCAAAATTTCTTCCACCCCATCTTTATGAAGTCTCACAGACCTCTAGCTTGGCTTCTTAAACTCATCAGGAACTCACCGTTCAATTCATATTTATCTTGTCCATCTATGACAAATAGAAAGTGTTTTTTTGTTTCAAATATATAAATTATTTTAGATTACTGGATTTAAATCGATCTCTGAAGAATCCACTAAACCCTAATGCGCTACGATAAGGATTGCAGGGATATGCTTTGTTGGCCGAATGAAATGGTAGGAGGGACATCCAGCATCAAGTGGTGTCAGATTTCACATCCTGCTTCACACAGGCTAAATATACATACTACTGTGTCTGTGAGAATCAGGGCTTCCTCTCAATTTATGCCATTTGATCTATGGTGTCCACAGAAAAATAACGGTCGGAACTGGTACCAGAACCATGCAGTTCCCCCCCAAAAAAGGGACCTTACTTCTAATACAAGGAACAAAAAGTGTTTTATGTAACATGATTTTGGACAAGTAAAATTTTATTAGAATATATTAAAATGTTACATTCCCATGAGGCCCAAAAGATGGCGCTGATAGGGCAGCCGTGCTTCCAGCCTTTAGGCTATAAGCAATAGCAGTATTTTTTCCCCCCGAATCAGATCCTTTGTTCGTACCCCCCAGGGCAATTGAACTGATTCTAGAGGCTGATCCAAAACATTGACAGCAGAGAAGAGATATTCGGTGTGGACTTCTAATCCGACTCAGGAGGCGCACACCACCCATTACTCGCTGGATAATAAAGTTGACGAGCTCAGGGTGAGGATTTCCTTCCAGAGAGACATCAGGTATTGTAACATACTCTGTTTCATGGAAACATGTCTATCTCTCTCTACTGTCTGAGTCGGTAAAGCCAGTTGGGTTCTGAGTTCATCGCGCAGACAGGAATGAATATCTCTCCGGGAAGAAGAAGGGCGGGGGAGTATGTTTCATGATTAACTACTCATGGTGTGATTGTGATAACATACAGTACTCAAGTCCTTTTGTTCACCTGACAAAGAATACCTCACAACCATGCTCCCTTTGGCAAATCTGATCACAACTTTATTTTCCCTTCCTATAGGCAGAAACTCAAACAGGAAGTACCCATGCTAAGGACTATTCAACACTGGTCTGACCAATCGGAATCCACACTTCAATAATGTTTTGATCACGTGGACTGGGATATGTTCCGGGTACCCTCCGAGAATAACATTGACGAAAACACAGACACCGTGACTGAGTTTATCAGGAAGTGTATCCACTGTGACTATTAACACCTACCCTAACAAGAAACCGTGGATAGGTGGCAGCATTCGCGCAAACTGAAAGCGCATTTAACCACAGCAAGGCGACTGGGAATATGGTCGAATACACAGTGTAGTTTTTCCCTCCGTAAGGCAATCAAACAGGCAAAACGTCAGTATAGAGACAAAGTGGAGTCGCAATTCGCAATTCAACGGACACGAGACGTTTGTGGCAGGGTCTACAGACAATCACTGACTACAAAGAGAAAATCAGCCACGTCGCGGACACCGATGTCTTGCTTCCAAACAAGCTAAACACTTTCTTCACTCGCTTTGAGGATAACACAGTGCCCCCGATGTGGCCCATTACCAAGGACTGTGGTCTCTCCTCCTCCATGGCTGACGTGAGTAAGACATTTAAGCTTGTTAACCCTCGCACCATCCCTAGCCGTGTCCTCAGAGCATGCACAGACCAGCTGGCTGGAGTGTTTACAGACAAATCCAATCTCTCCCTATCCCAGTCTGCTGTCCCCACATGCTTCAAGATGGCCACCATTGTTCCTGTACCCAAGAAAGCAAAGGTAATTGAACTAAATTACTATCGCCCCGTTGCACTCACTTCTGTCATTATGAAGTGCATTGAGATACTAGTCAAGGATCATATAACCTCTACCTTACCTGACACCCTAGTCCCACTTCAATTTGCTTACCGCCCCAAAGGATCTACAGACGATGCAATCGCCATCGCACTGCATTCTGCCCCATCCCATCTGGACAAGAGGAATACCTATGTAAGAATGCTGTTCATTGACTATAGCTCAGCATTCAAAAACATAGTACACTCCAAGCTCATCATTAAGCTCGAGGCCCTGAGTCTGAACCCTGTCCTTTGCACAGATGGTGAAGATAGGAAACAACACCTCCACTTTGCTGATCCTCAACACTGGGGCCCACAAGGGTGCGTGCTCAGGCATGCACATCTCAAACTGAATCATCAAGTTTGCAGACGACACAACAGTAGTAGGCCTGATTACCAACAATGACGAGACAGCCTACAAGGAGGAGGTGAGGGCCCTCGGAGTGTGGTGCCAGGAAAATAACCTCTCACCAACGTCAACAAGACAAAGGAGCTGATCGTGGACTTCAGGAAACAGCAGAGGGAGCACCCCCCTATCCGCATCAACAAGACCGCAGTGGAGAAGGTGGTAAGCTTCATGTTCCTCGGCGTATACATTACTGACAAGCTGAAATGGTCCACCCACACAGACAGTGTGGTGAAGAAGGTGCAACAGCGCCTCTTAAACCTCAGGAGGATGAAGAAATTTGGCTTGGCACCTGAAACCCTCACAAACTTTTACAGATGTACAATCAAGCGCATCCTGTATCACAGCCTGGTACGGCAACTGCATCGCCCTCAACCGCAAGGCTCTTCCAGAGGGTGGTGCAGTTTGCACAACACATCACCGTGGGCAAGCTACCTGCCCTCCATGACACCTACAGCATCCGATGTCACAGGAAGGCCAAAAAGATCATCAAGGACAGCAACCACCTGAACCACCTGTTCACACTGTTAACCCATCCAGAAGGTGAGGTCAGTACAGGTGCATCAAGCTGGGACCGAGAGACCGGAAAAAAAAATATTTCTCAAGGCCATCAGACTGCTAAACAGCAATCACTAACTCATAAAGGCTGCTGCCTACATTGAGACCCAATCACTGGCCACTCACTTGTCACTTTATACAATGCCACTCTAAATAATGCCACTTTAATAATGTTTACATATCTTACATTACTCATATCACATGTATATTCTGTAGTTTATACCATCTTGCCTATGCCGCTCGGCCATCGCTCATCCATATACTTACATGTACATATTCTCATTCACCCCTTTAGATTTGTGTGTATTAGGTAATTGTTTGAGATTATTAGATTACTTGTTAGATATTACTGCACTGTCGGAAATAGAAGCACTAGCATTACACTACACTCGCATTAACATCTGCTAACCATGTGTATGTGACAAATACAATTTGATTTGATTTGAATTGGTAACATACATTTTTGTCTTCTTCAAATGCCTCTTAATGGGAAAGTAATCTAAAAGTAACTGAATGTAATCAGATTACGTTACTGAGTTTGGGTAATCCAAAAGTTACTTTGCTGATTACAATTGTGGACAGGCAACTAGTAATTGTAACGCATTACATTTAGAAAGTGACCTACCTAACCTGCCCACAGGATGGAGGTATGGAGCTCACTGTATATAGGCCTAGGCTACAATATTCTGCCTATAGGTGACCGACCGGCTCAATTCGATCTCATGTAGCTAAATTATTTTTTTAAATTACATTTTTTAACTTGGATAAAATTTGAGACTCAGAGCTAGAAAATTGTATGTCTAACACTACAGGAGGAACACCTACTGGAGAGCTCATCTTTGTTTACATCCATTCAGCATCATTCACACCCACTTGCTTTAGCCCCACCCATCTCTTTAACTATTTACATGTGAGGCCCTGTACTTAACAACCAAAGATTTCAACATTAAAGACTGTTTTATACTACTGGAATGTTGTAAATTTAATCTGGAGCGCCAGAGTGTGCTTTGGGCATTCGTAAACTCAGAGCGTTGTCAGATTGTCCATTTGTAAATTCAGAGTGTTTCCTCTCTCGGAGTGTTCAGAGTGGACACTGGACGCTATGGCCGAGAAGTAGGGTTGATCCGAGCATTTTGACCTAACAACAGGAGTCAAGCAACCAAGCTAACTGACTAACGTTGGATAGCTTGCTAGTTACTTCCATATACAAATGAGAGAATAGCTTACTCTGACCATTTTACTCGCCCTAGCATATTATGAACACATTTATTTTAGGCCATAACTCAATCAATTACTGTAGGCTATATACAGTGCAAAAGTATTCGGCCCCCTTGAACTTTGCGATCTTTTGCCACATTTCAGGCTTCAAACATAAAGATATAAAACTGTATTTTTTTGTGAAGAATCAACAACAAGTGTGACACAATCATGAAGTGGAACGACATTTATTGGATATTTCAAACTTTTTTAACAAATCAAACACTGAAAAATTGGGCGTGCAAAATTATTCAGCCCCTTTACTTTCAGTGCAGCAAACTCTCTCCAGAAGTTCAGTGAGGATCTCTGAATGATCCAATGTTGACCTAAATGACTAATGATGATAAATAAAATCCACCTGTGTGTAATCAAGTCTCCGTATAAATGCACCTGCACTATGATAGTCTCAGAGGTCCGTTAAAAGCGCAGAGAGCATCATGAAGAACAAGGAACACACCAGGCAGGTCCGAGATACTGTTGTGAAGAAGTTTAAAGCCGGATTTGGATACAAAAAGATTTCCCAAGCTTTAAACATCCCAAGGAGCACTGTGCAAGCGATAATATTGAAATGGAAGGAGTATCAGACCACTGCAAATCTACCAAGACCTGGCCGTCCCTCTAAACTTTCAGCTCATACAAGGAGAAGACTGATCAGAGATGCAGCCAAGAGGCCCATGATCACTCTGGATGAACTGCAGATATCTACAGCTGAGGTGGGAGACTCTGTCCATAGGACAACAATCAGTCGTATATTGCACAAATCTGGCCTTTATGGAAGAGTGGCAAGAAGAAAGCCATTTCTTAAAGATATCCATAAAAAGTGTTGTTTAAAGTTTGCCACAAGCCACCTGGGAGACACATCAAACATGTGGAAGAAGGTGCTCTGGTCAGATGAAACCAAAATTGAACTTTTTGGCAACAATGCAAAACGTTATGTTTGGCGTAAAAGCAACACAGCTGAACACACCATCCCCACTGTCAAACATGGTGGTGGCAGCATCATGGTTTGGGCCTGCTTTTCTTCAGCAGGGACAGGGAAGATGGTTAAAATTGATGGGAAGATGGATGGAGCCAAATACAGGACCATTCTGGAAGAAAACCTGATGGAGTCTGCAAAAGACCTGAGACTGGGACGGAGATTTGTCTTCCAACAAGACAATGATCCAAAACATAAAGCAAAATCTACAATGGAATGGTTCAAAAATAAACATATCCAGGTGTTAGAATGGCCAAGTCAAAGTCCAGACCTGAATCCAATCGAGAATCTGTGGAAAGAACTGAAAACTGCTGTTCACAAATGCTCTCCATCCAACCTCACTGAGCTCGAGCTGTTTTGCAAGGAGGAATGGGAAAACATTTCAGTCTCTCGATGTGCAAAACTGATAGAGACATACCCCAAGCGACTTACAGCTGTAATCACAGCAAAAGGTGGCGCTACAAAGTATTAACTTAAGGGGGCTGAATAATTTTGCACGCCCAATTTTTCAGTTTTTGATTTGTTAAAAAAGTTTGAAATATCCAATAAATGTCGTTCCACTTCATGATTGTGTCCCACTTGTTGTTGATTCCTCACAAAAAATACAGTTTTATATCTTTATGTTTGAAGCCTGAAATGTGGCAAAAGGTCGCAAAGTTCAAGGGGGCCGGATACTTTCGCAAGGCACTGTATACACAGTATTCTGCCCATATGAACAAATACAATATTTGTGGTCATATGTGGTTTTAAGGAAAATCATTAAACACACATTTAGAAAGAGACTCATAAACACAATCACGCAATAGGCTACAGCTGGCTTCACAGCTTGCTGAAAACTCAATCGATTGTAGCTTCATGCAGAAAAAAGAGTAGTGGAGTCAAGAGTTCGCTAGGAGTTCGTTTCTGCTGCAGTGTTCCTAGTAAAACATTACGTAATCAACATAACCTTAATGAACAAGATATTGAAATTATTTGTACATGTAGCATGGAATTGGCTTCTCGCTGTCCTTTTCTTTCAGACTAGGGTGAAGTTGGGGAAACAGTCAGAATACTCATTCATATAAGGCAGAAACTGGAAATGGCATTTATTTTCTCAGTCACATGATGGCGTTGTCACTGTTGTTGGAGGAAGAGGACCAAGGTGCAGCGTGGTGAGTGTACATATTCTTTATTTAGAAAAGACGCATTTCCTTCACATGACCCAAGGCTGTCGGGTAAGCATCATCTAATAATAATATCTGGACACTTTCTGTTTTTTTATATTGGTACCTTACAAGAAACCATTTCATTGTACCGGTTAGACCTCCTGTATCCTGTGCATGTAACAAACTTATAGTGTGTGTTTACCAGATCTAGTGTGTGTTTACCAGAGACGGTAATGTGAAGAACAACATGACCTGTACCAGAGTCCATTAGGATATAGGTCAAGGACGAGATAAAGTGAGTTTTTCTTTATTGTAGGCTACAACTTTTAGTTTTGAAATCTTTAGTTGTTTACTAAACTACTTACTCTGTTTAGCACATCGCCTCACATGTGAAAGACTGTCACATGTGAAAGACTTATTTTGTACATATTGTTGCCGCTACCATCTCTTATGACCTGAAAAGAGCTTCTGGATTAAAGAACAGCGATTAATCACCTTGAATTGTAAAAAATATTTTTTCTTTAATGAGTCAGATGGGAAGGATATACTCCAAACACCTGATCAGGCCCTCATCCCAGTCATTCACAGAAGAAAGAAACTGAGATTTTGCAGAAGGAGATCGGGGTGCCTTGTGAGGATCAGGCGACGAGTGGCTAATCTGCCTTTGCCATCTGTACTGTTAGCCAACGTTCAATCACTGGAAAATAAATGGGATGAACTAAGAACACGTACATCCTACCAATGGTACATTAAAAACTGTAATATCTTATGTTTCACCGAGTCGCGGCTGAAAGAAGACATTAATAAAATACAGCTGGCGGGTTATACACTCTATCGGCAGGATAGAACAGCTGCCTCTGGTAAGACACGGGGTGGCGAACCTATGTATATTTGTAAACAACAGCTGGTGCACGATATCTAAGGAAGTCTCTAGGTTTTGCTCGCCTGAGGTAGAGTATCTCATGATAGATAACATGTAGACCACACTATCTACCTAGAGAATTTTCATCTGTATTTTTTGTAGCTGTTTACATATCACCACAGACTGAAGCTGGCACTAAGACCACACTCAATGAGCTGTGTACCACAATAAGCAAACAGGAAAATGCTCATCCAGAGGTTTACTCCTAGTGGTCGGGGACTGTAATGCAGGGAAACTTAAATCAGTTTTACCTAATTTCTATCAGCATGTTAAATGTGCAACAAGAGGGAAAAAAACTCTAGACCACCTTTACTCCACACACAGAGACACGTACAAAGCTTTCCCTCGCCCTCCATTTGGCAAATCTGACCATAATTATATCCTCCTGGTTCCTGCTTACAAGCAAAAAAGAAAGCAGGAAGCACCAGTGTCTCGTTCTGTACAAATGTGGTCAGATGAAGCAGATGCTAAATTACAGGACTGTTTTGCTAGCACAGACTGAAATGTATTCTGGGATTCTTCCATGGCATTGAGGAGTACACCACATCAGTCACTGGCTTCGTCAATAAGTGTATCGATGACATCCTCCCAACAGTGACTGTACGCACATACCCCAACCAGAAGCCATGGATACCGCTTTCAAGGAGCAGGACTCTAACGCGGAAGCTTTTAAGAAATCCCATTATGCCCTCCGACGAACCATCAAACAGGCAAAGCATCAATACAGGACTAAGATCTAATTGTACTACACCGGCTCCGACGCTCGTCGGATGTGGCAGGGCTTGCAAACTATTACAGACTACAAAGGTAAGCACAGCCGAGAGCTGCCCAGTGACACGAGCCCATCAGATGAGCTAAATAACTTCTATGCTTGCTTCGAGGCAAGTAATACTGAAACATGCATGAGAGCATCAGCTGGTCCAGACGACTGTGTGATCACGCTCTCCGTAGCCGATGTGAGTAAGACCTTTAAACAGGTCAACATTCACAAGGCCGCAGGGCCAGACAGATTACCAGGACCTGTACTCGGAGCATGTGCTGTCCAATTGACAAGAGTCTGACATTTTCAACATCTCCCTGTCTGAGTCTGTAATGCCAACACGTTTCAAGCAGAGCACCATAGTCCCTGTGCCCAAGAACACTAAGGTAACCTGCCTAAAATACTACCGATCCGTAGCACTCATCTCTCTAGCCATGAAGTGCTTTGAATGGCTGGTCATGGCTCACATCAACACAATTATCCCAGAAACCCTAGATCCACTCCTCTATTGCACTCCGTACTGCCCTTTCACACCTAAACAAAAGGAACACCTATGTGAGAAGGCCATTCATTACTACAGCTCAGTGTTCAACACCATAGTGCCAACAAAGCTCATCACTAAGCTAAGGACCCTGGGACTAAACACCTCCCTCTACAACTGGATTCTGGACTTCCTGACGGGCCGCCCCAGGTGGTAAGGGTAGGTAACAACACATCTGCCATGCTGATCCTCAACACGGGGGGCCCCTCAGAGGTGCGTGCTCAGTCCTCTCCTGTACTCCCTGTTCACTCATGACTGCATTGCCAGGCATGACTCTAACACCACCAGTAAGTTTCCTGATGACACAAAAGTGGTCGGCTTGATCACTTACAATGATGAGACAGTCTATAGGGAGGAGGTCAGAGACCTGACTGGGTGGTTTAAGGACAACAACCTCTCCCTCAACGTGATCAAGGCAAAGGAGATGATTGTGGACTCCAGGAAAAGGAGGACCGAGCATGCCCCCATTCTCAATGACCGGGCTGTAGTGGAGCCGGTTGAGCGGTTCAAGTTCCTAGGGGTCCACATCACCAACACCTAACATGGCAAAGTACACCAAGACAGTCGTGAAGAGGGCATGACAAAGCCTATTCCTCTCAGGAGACTGAAAAGGGTAGTTAGGGTAGTGCGTACAGCCAGTACGTCACCGGGGCCAAGCTTCCTGCCATCGAGACCCTCTATACCAGGCAATGGTCCAAGACTCCAGCCAACCTAGTCATAGACTTTTTTCTCTGATACTGCATGGCAAGCGGTACCAGAGCGCCAAGTCTAGGTCCAAGAGTCTTCTAAACAGTTTCTACCCCCAAACCGTCCAACTCCTGAACATCTAATCAAAAGGCTACCCAGACTATTTGCATTGCCCACCCCTCTCCTATGCTGCTGCTACTCTCTGTTATTATCTATGCATAGTCACTTTAATAACTCTACCTACATGTACATATTGCCTCTATTACCTCGACACTGGTACCCCCTGTATGTAGCTCCAAAACCATGCTCAAGCAGCAGAGTCGATATCCACGCTTATAAACCCAGGGTCGTTACACTACTCCCTTCTTTCAAAGAGCGCATCCTCACGTTAGCTTGCGACTCTATGTCTTATAGGAACGCGCTCACTGGCCAAGAACACACACTGTCATGGATTCAAGGTTCAGTCACTTCTGACACCAATGTAATGAAACAGGCAGGGAGCAGGCCTCGAACCCCCCAAAACCATGCTCAAGCGGCAGAGTCGATATCCGCGCTTATAAACCCAGGGTCGTTACAGTATGTTTTCATGAAGTACTGTACCAAGGTTCAAAGAGGGCTGAGATTCAGATTCCATATCACTGTTTACCAAACCAACATAATGTAGACCCAGGCAGTTCATTAACACAGAGGTTCCCGCCACTGCCTGCCTCGTGTCTCCAAAGCTTATACCCATTTGTTAAGTATACTAACTTATTCCTGTGATTAACGCTGCGAAACAACATGTGACGTTGATAGTCACTGAATAGGGACATTCTTATTTACACACGTACACTGCTGAAGGTCTTTCAAAATGTTCATCTGAGTGACTGTACTGTTAATGTTTCATGCTTCTTTAACCTTGGTGAACCTTCTTGTTAACCTCTTTAACCTAGGTTTGCACTAGATTTTTTTGTTGTTCATCTCCTGTTTAGCTTTTAAAGCTATGTTAAGGTGTTAATGGTCTTCTAACTTAGTGTTGCCCCCTTATCGTTCTTACTTTCCTGACTAGAAAAAACTGAGACCTGGTTAGGCTGAAGGTGTTTGTCTTGGTTTGGCCCTAAAAAGGTCAGGCCCTAAAGATCAGAGAGTGTTTTGATCCCTGACTTGATCCATTATTATTTAGTGTTTAATCACTGTATGAACACAATACTGATGCATCAAAGAGGCTAAGTGGCTTAATCTCAGTTACACAAGTTTTGTCTCATTTTGGCTGGGCTTCAATCCGATTATGCTTAGACCTCAATGCACATTTTAAAGGCAATATTCCCCTGTTCGTGGAGACCACATTCACGGTAAATTTTGCACATGTTTGCTCAATCGGAAATAACCTTTTAATTGGTGAATTGTCAAAAATCTGCGATCAAATTGAATTTGAATCATTTGAATCATTTTAACCTAGATGTCAACCACAAATCAACAAAATTTGGGGCGGCAGGGTAGCCTAGTGGTTAGAGCGTTGGACTAGTAACCAAAAGGTTGCAAAACCCCGAGCTGACAAGGTACAAATCTGTCGTTCTGCCCCCGAACAGGCAGTTAACCCACTGTTCCTAGGCCGTCATTGAAAATAAGAATTTGTTCTTAACTGACTTGCCTAGTTAAATAAAGGTTACGTTTAGGTTTATTTCAAGTTTGGACTAATTTTGGACAATTTAATGAACAATTCTATGAACAATTCAGTCTTTGCTCGGTGGGGTGAATATGGTGTTTTCTCTTAGTGGTCCTGAGGCTGTGATGGGCAGGTTGATGAAGTGGGAACCCCTGCTGTGACTGTGGATGCCATCAGTTGGCAGGACTATCTGGGTGGCGTCATACAGCATCACTGCTCCTGCCACCATGACAACCTCGCTGTGCTGGTCACTGGTTACAGCAAAACAAAGATAATATGAGAGTATAGGCCACACCCATAGCTTGGCCCATGGCCTGGCCCCTCTGCGGCAAAATAAATTTTATGCACTCTTGAAATGCAGGCGTAAGCACTGTTGTTTTCATCTACGGACAAACAAGAAAATATGAGCTGTCATGACATTTTCTCCCAACAGCCTTTCCCCGCTCGCTCGGGAACTAATGAGGAAATGAGTCGAGATCTCGGACCATGGAAACACCACGCACGTTACTTGGAAATGTAACAGACATGATTACTCACATTTTACTGTAACTCCTTATGTCACGCTATTACTTATAAAAGTAATAATATTACTGTTGTAACGCGCTACCCCCAACACTTCTCACAGAGACAGTTTGTAGTGATGTGAAATTTTGTCATTATCTTTACATTTTATTGCTTTAAGTTATGATATGAGGCCAATTTCATATGCATGGGTTACTCTGGCTACAGCCGTGTCCATAGTGTGTGACTGAGCATTCTAAACATTAACATTGTACCCTCAGTTTCAGGGAGTTGCCATACTGGATAGTACACAACTCTTGGGGAAGGCCATGGGGTAACAAAGGTTATGTTAATATTAAAATGTGAGGCAATGTTTGGGTGAGTTTGAACTTCAAAAACACATACAGTACACTGCCTGACGCAACATTGTCCTTGAATATTTGTTCACCATGTAAATGAAATGTTTTATATTCAGGGAGCGCTTTTCCTTTGAGTCTAAAACAAGTGTTTCACATGTAAGAGTACCCAAAGCAGATTTCCTGGATGATAAAGGATGTATGGAGTACCGCAATAGGACGAGATTCAGTTAAAGATGCATACACTGCCAAGTTCAGTTTCGTGTGATCAGTTCCTAACGACATTCTGATTGTGCAGACAGGTGTACAGTAGATGGTCTGATCTAATTGCGATCGGATCCAATGGCAAAGGCGCATAACGATGTCAGAATTGAGATATTACATTATTGTTTTAGCACTATCCACTGAGTTTTTAAACTATGGCACAGATGATTCATTATATCGACCATATAATCTAGTGACTGCTCTATCGATGAAAATAAATGTCTTAAAAAACTGAAGGCAGTGTGGAGGAGGCAAGTCCAGGTGGGACAAATCTAGCCAATGAGACGTCAGATACTCATGTGAACAACAGGCAAAACGATTTCCACTTGTGATCTTAGCAGCAAAGTCAAAACTGGCTATATTGTAAACGTTTCTAACCCTAACCTATTTAAGGTTAGGGTTAGGCATAAGGTTAGCAGTTTGGTTAAGGTTAGGTTTAAAATCACATTTTAAGAAAGGAAATATCAAAATAGGCGAGGTTTATGACTTTATGGCTGTGGTAACTAGTGACGATTATAAAGTGTTTTTTTCTGAAAGTTGCTGGGTAGTCATGTGTCATTACTTATCAGTACACTCGTTCATTACCTGATCATTACGAAGATTCTATTCGATCAAATAAGCCACAAGTAGCAAATCAGCCATTACATTTTTTTGTCAACCAAAATCAACACTCATTGACCTACAGCCCAGGGCTTGGATCCCTGGGCTTTACAAAGAGACCTGTCTGTTACAGCGAAGAGCTCGGATCTCGCACGTCTGGGACCTGTTGGATCCGAGGGTGAGGGCTAGGTCCATTCCCCACAGAAATGTCCGGGAACTTGCAGGTGCCTTGGTGGAAGAGTGGGGTAACATCTCACAGCAAGAACTGGCAAATCTGGTGCAGTCCATGAGGAGGAGATGCACTGAAGTACTTAATGCAGCTGGTGGCCACACCAGATACTGACTGTTACTTTTGATTTTGACCCCCCCTTTGTTCAGGGACACATTATTCCATTTCTATTAGTCACATGTCTGTGGAACTTGTTCAGTTTATCTCTCAGTTGTTGAATTTTGTTATGTTCATACACATATTTACACATGTTAAGTTTGCGGAAAATAAACGCAGTTGACAGTGAGAGGACGTTTCCTTCCTGTTTCGTCTTCTGCAGTTGGAAAAACGGGGGAAGTCTCGCTCTAGTGTGGTCACTACTCATTTACTCCCAACATCAAGTTGTATAAACTCTACAGCTTTACGACACAAGCTTTTCTGTAGTAATCAGGTAGAGTTTTTACTATTTACTGCCAGCATCATATAGTAAATATCTACCTGATTACTATTGAAAAGCCTGTGTAGTGAAGCTCTAGTGTTTGGACTACTCATTTACTACCAACATCAAGTAGTAAAAATTTCCACCAGATTACTACTGGAAACACTACCGTTTTCCTACTAAACACTACAAAACTCTACTTGTGTATCTTAGGTAGTGCGTAAACTACACGTTCACTACACAATCCCTACAATAGTCACTACTGCACAAATCTAGGTTTTGTGTACCAATTCCATATTACTTTTTCATTAGGGGCAGTTCCTTCTCCTACACCACCAAAATAACTGCTATGCGGGTGTCGGCTAGTGCAGATCTGATATAATCTAGCCCTTAGGTGACCTATGTGATTGTTTATGTAAACTCTCCATTATTTTCTTCATCCTCATTCCTCTCTTGAGGCATTGCAGAATGCGACTTCAATCTTCCTTTGAGCCATGGATGACATTTGTTATTTAAAGGGATCCATGTGTTCCGTGTACTGCCAACTTCTCAATCAAACCTTCAAGGAACCCTTTAAGACAATTCCCATGGAGGTTAAAAAAAGGAAATCCTCGCAAACTTTTCAATAACATATTTTTATTGAGACATACATTTTATCTTCTGTTACAAAAATATATGATTTTTTTAGTAATGTGATAATTTCTATGCTGATGTTGAATGAAGTCTACATATCATTTCTCTAACATCACATAAACACCCAATATCGAAGTACTGTACAAAAACATAATACTACTCTAAAAAAAGATTAACAATATAACTTCTTTAGGGTACACATTCAGAACTCAAGTACATGGAAGGGTTCATGATTATCATTCATTAGGCTGTGTACATCACACTTTTTCATACTTTAAATACAGCACAATATTATATAAACAATATATACTATACCCTGAGTATACAGAACATTAAGAACACCTGCTTTTTCCATGATATAGACTGATCAGGTGAAAGCTATGATCCCTTATTGACGTCACCTGTTAAATCCACTTCAATCAGTGTAGATGCAGGGGATGAGATAGATTTTAAAAATCATTTTTATGACCTTTGAGATAATTGAGACATGGATTGTGTATGTGTGCAAGAAAAAATATTAAAGTGCCATCAGACTGGGTATGGTAGTAGGTACCAGGCACACCGGTTTGTGTCGAGAACTGCATCGCTGCTGTTTTTTTAACGCTCAACATTTTGCTGTGTGTTTCAAGAATGGCCCACCACCCAAAGGACGTTCAGCCAACTCGACACAACTATGGGAAGTATTGGAGTCAACATGGGCCAGCATCCCCCTGTAGAACACTTTCAACACCTTGTGGAGTCCATGCACCAACAAATTGAGGCTGTTCTGTTCTGAGGGGGAGGGATGCCTTTATGGTTATGGTGATATACTATGTTACTTGTCGCTTTATTGGGTGTAGGTGAGACTTTACCAGGTCAAAGCTAGCTTGTATGACACTCTAGATTATGTAGATGTTCCTTAGGTCTAAAGTGGCTTCCTCTCATTGGCACCTTTCCTCAGTCTTCACCGACCACTTTAGACAGTTGAGACAGTCTGCTAGTCTGAATCCTCACTACTGCAGTAGGAGCTGTCACAGTACTCTGCGGTGAACAGGAAGGTGTGCTCATTGGGGTCTAGTTTAGGCACCCAATGCCGAGGTATCAAAAACATGGCCAGGTTGAAGAGATCCACAAAGACTTTGTAGCGATCACTGTGTGAGAGAGAAGAAAAACACCTACTTAGCTCATTCTTGAAGGGGTATATAATGATATGCTTGACAGTAACTCTTGGATGCAGTTTATTTCAATAGCTAATCATATATGACAGACATGACATACCTGACAGTAGAGCGCAGATAGTGGTAGCCAGATGAGCCTCCGGTGCCTGCTTTGCTGCCAATCATTCTGTGCACCATGCACACGTGGTTGTCTGAGACACATACGATAAATATTGCACTTGTTAATATAACAGTTCCAGGTCAATTGACAGTGAAATTATAGTCTAGACCAGTGGTATTCAAACTTTTTCAGTGGGGACACCATTTTTTCCACCAGAATTGATTGGGACCCCATTTTTTTTCCCCCCAAGAATTTCTCACAACCCCACCCCAAATCTAATGACAACCCTAAAATGGTTTACA
Source organism: Oncorhynchus clarkii lewisi (assembly GCF_045791955.1). Classification (NCBI taxonomy): domain Eukaryota; kingdom Metazoa; phylum Chordata; class Actinopteri; order Salmoniformes; family Salmonidae; genus Oncorhynchus; species Oncorhynchus clarkii. The sequence goes on along the minus strand of NC_092177.1, from coordinate 37,492,132 downwards.
TTAACACATAACCTTAATTTATTGCATTCTCATATCTTATCAAAATGAAAATAAACCAGTAAATGTATTTACTCAGTCATTTTGGAATGATCTTTCTCAAAAACGTTTGTATAATGATCCCATACAATAATAATCTGTACTCTTAATTTTGTATTTTATTTTTCTCACCCCACTGCAGTCATCCCCCCCCCCCCCCCCCCGCGACCCTGACTTTGAATACCACTGGTCCTAACAGTTCAAAGCAAGTTTAGCATCTAGTAGAAAATACAGATGGTGTAAGGGAAGCCTGTACATGCAGACACTGTTTGAATGAAATGTGACGAAGTAAACTGTTCTTTACATAAAATGTATTTTGGTGTTACTTACATCTCCATTTTGTCATGAGGGTATCAATGTCCATCAGGTTGGACAGGAGTTGGAAGGGAACCTGGAACCTGGGCTCCTCCCTAACAATCCACAATGTAGTAATTACATCTCAAATGGTGAACAAACACAAGCCTGTCTAAAATAACTGTAAGAAAACCCTTCTTACCTGTAGAAGTAGATCATCAGCGCTCCTTGGAGAGCTTTGTAGGAGATCCGTCTCTCACCTGATTAAACAACAGGAAGTGAGATGGTTTCTGTAGTTTTAAACTCATTATTGGGATTGAATTGTTGAGGCAGTTTGTGTTGGCGCTAGGTGCTAAACACTCACCTTTGGCCAAAAGATGCTCATGTCTTTTGACATCAAACAGAGAAGTAAATAGCTCTTTTTGTTTCGTCATCTCTTCCATCATCTCCTCCTTCTCCTCGGAGTCTTGCATTTTCTGCCAAAGAACGATAAATATTGTCGTTTTTTTGGTCAGATTATTTTATCTGTAAGTAACCTAATGAAAAGCGATGTTGTGAGTTTTTGGTACTAGATTATTTTTGAAACAGCCAATACCTCTATTTTATTTTTTTCAAGACTCAACCCTTCAAAGATGTTGGCTTCCAGTTTAACCCAAAAGTTAAACCCATCCTCTTCAAGACCTGGGGTCCTTTCCAGCCATTTCTGAATAGAACAACAAACAGTATTGCTCAATAGTGCTATGATATCAAGTGTGGGAAATAACATCACTAAGTATTTAAACGGGATCTATTTGAAAATGTTTCAGTATTTCTTTTGCTTTTCACACACCTCCACCAATTTCAGCAGGCAAGGCTCCTTCTCAGATCTAAGCAGCATCTCACTCTCATGTCCTTTGAAGTTGTCCCTGTAGTGGCGCCTGTTGTAGGGGACTCTCAGGTTGTCAGGGACCCCAATCTTGTTCTCCAACAGACGGAACTGGAGACTTTGGAACCCGGAGGCAGGGGACAGGTACTCTCTACAACACACAAAAGTAATGTGAGTTAAATATGTAAAGAGGGTATCATTTTATAAGGTTTATAAAAGCTCAAAATTCTCCATGGGTTATCTATGGGGCTTACCTGAAGTCATAGAAGTCCAAGGCGGTCATTGTCTCGAGTACGGCGAACTGGTCGACCAGCAGCCTGAAGATCATAACAATCCTGTGTATGCGGGTGTTGACCTTCAGCATGTTGCGTTCATCGCGAACCTGGTGAAACATTACAATTAAAGATGAGCTCTTACTTTTTGGCCTCAGGGGGTGCTCCTGATGCAAAAAGGGTCCCTGCAATTGGACTGCATTGGACAGAAAAAAAAAGCCCACCTTTTCACGCCCACAAACAAAGACTTAGGTCATTGACATTGTTTAAATTTAATGGCTTAATGAGGTAAAAAAAGACTGATTCATATTGTATTTTAAGCGTTTATGAATTATATGTTGGGGCTGCAGGTAGCCTAGTGGTTAGAGCATTGGGCCAGTCACTGCAAGGTTGCTTGATCGAATCCTGAGCTGACAAGGTAAAAGTCTGTCGTTCTGCCCCTGAAAAGGCAGTTAACCGACTGTTCCCCCGTAGGCCGTCATCGTAGGCCGTTGAAATCAACAATTGTATAACTTTTATTACACAAAGAAAATGTTTGCCAGTGTACTCTTGCTTTCTAAGGTGCTTACATGTCCACTGATGAAAATCTCTCGCACTGAATCCAGTTCCCATAGAATCTGCTTGAACCAGAGTTCATAAGCTGAAATAAAATGATAAAAATGCAATGAATCATAATGTCCCACCTTTGCAATGCAATGAAATTGATCATTTGTTGATGGAAAGTTGATAGTGAATTACTATTCCAAGTCTTCCACAAGTAGGTGCAACTACAATTAAAAGGTTAAACTCATCTCTTGAATTGACTGGATTTCAAATGGAACAGACCCCAATCCCTGTGATAAGGGAATGCATGCATTCTATGATTACAATTCCATTATTGATTCTCAAATCTTGATTATATTTGACCACAAACATATACTGTGCCTTGATGTGTGACAATGAAAAGATGCTCATCGTGGATTTTGTTCCCCTTCAGTTCACTCTGGAGAACTTGGGCGGTCACAACCTTATCAAGCTATAATGGAACACATTTTTTTTCATTTAGTACTACAACTAATCCATAATTAAAATTGTACTTAATTTCCATCCCTTGTGTTGGCCATGCAGTTTCTATCCGCAGAAAAAAAAAGATACCATGTCGAAAACCTCGTAGAAGACGAAGTTCGATTAAACTAGATGACGATGGTGAATGCTTTACCTGAAGGTAGTCACCATAGATGATGCCACCTTTGCTGGCCTTGTTGGTTCCTTCTTGAGAGTCGTCTTCCTCTTCCTCTTCTAGATGCAGCTTGCTCTTGAATAGCCTTGGGAATGAAAAAGACAAATGTAATGGTATTGATTGGCTAATGTAATACAATTATTATTAATAATAATAAATACAACTATAGCATTTATTGATTTATTTAGAATCATTATAGAATGCCTTTGTTACAATTTCTTTTAAAATAAAAACAGAATTTGAAACGCAATAATGAATACGTACAAGTGCCTTTTCTCGAAGTATGGACATCCACCACTCATGGTTATCCAAATGATCCAAAATGAAAGCAAAAATGTTATCTTTTTTTCCGTTGATTTACTCAAACTCTGTGAGAACTCAAGTATTTATAGGCTCTATCAACATCCGGCCCACCTCCATTTGCGTCATTTGAACCGTTCTTGTTTGCCTTCTCTTAGGTGAACTCACTGGATGACCCATTCCAAATTGGCCCATTCCAAATTAAACAGACATTTTAGCAGCCTATGTTCGCAATCAACCACCACGTATCTTTGTCATTAATGCAACTCCGTGCAGCCAATGGCAATGCCCGCTTTAGGTATAACACAGATGTTATTGAAGTAGATGTTATTGAATAGAGCCTTAACTATAATGAACTGCCACTTATTTGAGTATAACTGTGGCAATGGGCTACCAGGGAATCAGGGTCTCAATATTTGTAGTTCGGTTAATGTGTAACCAAAGCCGTAAACATCCTTTGACTTGCTGAAACGTTATAGTTTTTTCTATGTATTTGCTTTTCTGAGAACCTCATTGGCACAACCTTGACATAGCTGTACTTTTGATCTACTATTCTGGGCCGTACATATTGTCCGTTGAAGGTCCTATTGGTGGTCCCTAGACAACAACAGTTGTTGCAGACATTCAGCACTGCTGTCGTCATCCCCCCCCCCCCCCCCCCAAGAATTTGCACACAAAAAACCTCACAAGTGAGAACTCATATGATAACTATTATTCATTAGTGAGCCACAATATATTTGAGTTTGTTTATATATATATATATATATATATATGATGTATAGAAATGTCAACATGTTACACAACTCACAAATCAAAATCGCTATAGGGCCTACTAGTGGTAAGTACAGCAATGTGTACCTACACTTTAATTACTGTACACTCTACCTGCCTATGCAACTCTAAACAAATAAATCATGATAGGTATAACTGTAAATTGGGACCTGTATGTGCTGGCCTTATTATTTGCTTGGCCCGTCCAGACCATGTGGTATAAAAGGAGCTGTGTCCCCACGATGGTCTAGAGGGGCGTTTGAAAAAAATGGAATCCCATGTTAAGAGGACATTGTGCCGACAACATCAAAGCCTCCTTGACAGACAGGAGGACTGACATCTGAAGAAGAAAAAAAACATCACAGATCTGCTTTCTACTCGCTATAGCCTTTAGGGGGAGACAAAGTATGAAAGCACAAATCTGTCTAACAAAAAATGGATCATGATAAAATACTAGGGTCTCTTTTCATTCTGGATCTCTGAAGAGCTACAGATAGATTGCACAATATTCATTTAAAAGGTACTTTCATACATTTCAGTGATTTCATCATTTACCGTGAATGCAGTCTTCAATACGGATTGAATAAAGCCCTCCGTAATCATACTACCTAATTAACATTTGTATAATATAAGGTAATTCATTTACCAATCCAGGCCATCATAGAACAATTAACCCAGTTTCAGCCGTAGGCCACAAATCATGCACTCAAGTCACTCTAAGCGCGCTATTCAATCCGTATTGCTGGAGTTCAGCGTTACTGCGTAGTTCAAATTTAAAGGTAATGTTCCTGCGTTAGCAGATACTACAATCTAGGTAAACGCTGCATACCATATGTCCTCTCAATCAGAAATTACCTTCACATTTCTATCATGCAATCGATCAAGCTTCAGCGATACAGATTGAATACAGCCCTAAATCTCCCACAGATCATTAGCTATCGCCCCAGTTGCTTTGTACAACCCCATTGAGCCAAGTCCTGGAGGTCCTCAGACGATTAGAGTTTCCTCAACAATTTCTGTTTGGCAGGATCGTCACCAGACATTTAGAACATCCGGAGCAAGACCTGAAGATCTGGGTCTAATTCTGTGGAGGGGGGTTTCTTCAACCAAAAATGTTGGCCTCACACAACGCTGTTACATATCTTACTGCTTTCCTCCATGCGCTGTGCTCTCCTGATGTCAGATAATCAACACTTTTTAATATTATTTCAATGGATTGTGGTCAGTAAACTCATGGAATATGGTGTTAATATTTATACACAAATCTATTAGAAAGTACAAATTACAAATGCATAACTATATTGTAATTTTCCATGAAGAAAAATAGTTGGAAAAAGTATTTGCTTCATTATTTAAACATATCCAATATTTCATGGGCTATAAAAAAAAGCTTCATGTTGATGTTGGTCACATTACTACTAACGTGAGCAAGTCATGCTGTGGGCACTGTGCAGTTCCAAAACAATCCAAAGGGTGGCAGCGTAGACCACAAATTAATGTTTAGCATGAAATAATGTTCTAGTCATGTGCAATTTAGCAGGATTGTGATTTTAGACTGCCACCTTTGGATTATGTTGGAACTGCGTAAACTCACATTAGCAGTAGGCTATTCGTGATGGGTCGTTCGCGAACGAGTTGGCTCTCAGAGCCAGCCCATGTAGGTGAATGTTGAGAGCCGGCTCGCATATCAGAAGAGCCAAATAAATCTATTTATAAAAAAATCTAAAAATAAAGATATGAATAATCAAAAGATTTAAATGAATAGTTTTACCTAATTCAAAGAATGAATGGATGCTGTTTGACGAGAGAGCAACTGGGGATGCAGCACGAAGGAATCACTCAGCAGATGCCATAATGGAGGTCTGATCCTATTTGGAGGACATCTGCAGATCCTCTGAGCTGGTGGAAGAACAAGGCCTCTGTCTACCCACGGCTTACTAAAGTCATGACAGGGAGACTCTGCATAGTGGCCACATCCGTTTCTTCTGAGAAAACGGGACAAATAATTACTGAGAGAAGAAACCGCATCAGCCCCTCGAAAGTGAGGCAGCTTGCATTTCTGAATGCAAAGCTCTCATAAAAGCAAAATATGTTCAGCATTGCTGTGTGCTGCTGGTTATAAAATGCCAATAAAGGGAGAGAAAAGAGGGACCAGTGTAATGTTTTAAGTGAGATGCTGCAGTTTTGCACATTGTTATTTATTTTTCTTTGATATGGTGGAATATTCTATTATGCTCTTCAGATTGTATTCGTTTTGAATGGTCATATTTATATGCACTTTGTTTATATACTTTCAAAAGTTATACTTTAAATGCAAATGTTTAATAGCATTCTTTTTCATAAACTAATCATTGTTTAAATACATTATGGTTAAGGTAGTGTATGATTTCATTTAATCATTTAATTAGAATTGTTTTAACAACAATCATAGTCAAACCATTGCAAACTGTTTGACTTAAAACATTACAAAGCATATTTATTTTTTAAAGAGCCGTTTGGGAGCCAAAAGAGACGGCTCATTTTGGTGAGCTGAGCCGAATGAGCCAGTGAGCCAGAATGCTCGTCACTAGCAGGCTTGTCCTATAACTGTCAAGTGGGGTGGGGCCAGATAACTTTTGCAGATATGGACACACGCAGGCACCAAATGCGCTTGAAAATCATGCTTTTATAATATTTGTGGTAATAAATCACAGATTCCAAGGTCAATTAGCTACAGGACAATAATTTGACCTATTTAATTACACACCCCCCAAAAATAGGGGGTGTAACACTTTTACAATTTTACACACATGACCATACCAGCATACAATCCTTTCTCCTACTAAATATTACCAATGTTTGCAAGTTATGTTACATAGCACTAGGATGTTAGTCCATCCATAAAGATGTGAAATGAAACAAAATTAAACTGTAGCTGAAAACCTGTCTATGACTTGACTCTTTCCCAAGCGTGTTAGTATCTTAGTATGTATATCATGATGCATTCTATCTTGGGTCATTGGGCTCCTAGGCCAGGTATGTAGACGTGTTAACGCACTCAAATATCGCTCACAGCTGCTAACTGAGATGGTCAGTTTGGCCTGCATGATTACCTTCAGTGATGGAAACCTATCACGGTCTAAGATTATTCACACAGGACATGTCAGAAGAGGGATCTTTCTTTGGGAGGTAATGTTTAGTAAGATCTACTTCTTCTGGCTTGAGAGGATTATCAAATCAAATTGTATTTGTCACATGCGCTGAATACAACAGGTGTAGTAGACCTTCCAGTGACATGTTTACTTACAAGCCCTTAACCAACAATGCAGTTTTAAGAAAAATAAGTGTTAAGTAAAAAATAGATGATAAAAAATAGATATAATAATTAAAGAGCAGCAGTAAAATAACAGTAGCGAGGCTATATACAGGGGGTACCGGTGCAGAGTCAATGTATGGGGGCACAGCTTAGTCGAGGTAATTTAAGTAATATGTACATGTAGGTAGAGATAAAGTGACGATGCATAGATAATAACCAGAGAGCAGCAGCAGCGTAAAAGAGGCGTTTAGTCCCATGGTCCTTAGCTTAGTGATGAGCTTTGAGGGCACTATGTTGTTGAACGCTGATCTGTAGTCAATGAATAGCATTCTCACCTAGGTGTTCCTTTTGTCCAGGTGGGAAGCGGCAGTGTGGAGTGCAACAGGTTGGTAGTCATGTAGGCAGGTTACCATAGTGTTCTTGGGCACAGGGACTATGGTCGTCTGCTTGAAACATTTTGGTATTACAGACTCATTCAGGGACAGGTTGAAAATGTCAGTGAAGACACTTGCCAGTTGGTCAGCGCATGCTTGGAGTACACATCCTGGTAATCCGTCTGGCCCTGTGACCTTGTGAATGTTGACCTGCTTAAAGATCTTACTCACTTCAGCAGGGGAGAGCATGATCACACAGTCGCCCTGAACAGCGGATGTTCTCATGCTTGCTTCAGTGTTGCTTGCCTCAAAGCAAACATAGAAGTAATATAGCTTGTCTGGTAGGCTCATGTCACTGGGCAGCTAGCGGCTGTGCTTCCCTTTGTAGTCTGTAATAGTTTGCAAGTCCTGCCACATCCGACGAGCGCCCGAGCCGGTGTAGTACAATTCAATTCTAGTCCTGTATTGACGCTTTTACCTGTTTGATGGTTCATCTGAGGGCATAGCGGGATTTCCAATAAGCTTCCAGGTTAGAGTTCCGCTCCTTGAAAGCGGCAGCTCTAGCCTTTATTTCAGTGCAGATGCTGCCTGTAATCCATTGCTTCTGGTTGGGGTATGTGCAATTGAAGTCGGAAGTTTACATACACTTAGGTTGGAGTCATTAAAACTTGTTTTCAACCACTCCACAAACTTCTTGTTAACAACTATAGTTTTGGCAAGTCGGTTCGGACATCTACCTTGTGCATGACACAAGCAATTGTTTACAGACATTATTTCACTTATAATTCACTGTATCACAATTCCAGTGGGTCAGAAGTTTACATACACTAAGTTAACTGTGCCTTTAAACAGATTGGGAAATTCCAGAAAATTATGTCAAGACTTCAGGTAGGCTAATTTACATAATTTGAGTCAATTGGAGGTGTACCTGTGGATGGATTTCAAGGCCTACCTTCAAACTCAGTGCCTCGTTGCTTGACATCATGAGAAAAATCCAAAGAAATCTGCCAAGACATCAGAAAAAACATTGTAGATCTCCACAAGTCTGGTTCATCCTTGGGAGCAATTTTCAAACGCCTGAAGGTACCACGTTCATCTGTACTTTGGTGCGAAAAGTGCAAATCAATCCCAGAACAACAGCAAAGGACCCTGTGAAGATGCTGGAGGAAAAAGATACAAAAGTATCTACACGCAGAGTAAAATTATTCCTATATTGACATAACCTGAAAGGCCGCTCAGCAAGGAAGAAGCCACTGCTCCAAAATCGCCATAAAAAATCCAGACTACGGTTTGCAACTGCACATGGGGACAAAGCTCGTACTTTTTGGAGAAATGTCCTCTGGCCTGATGAAACAAAAATAGAACTGTTTGGCCATAATGACCATCATTATTTTCGGAGGAAATATGTGGAGGCTTGCAAGTCGAAGAACTCCATCCCAACCGTGAAGCATGGGGGTGGCAGCATCATGTTGTGAGGGTGCTTTGCTGCAGGAGGGACTGGTGCACTTCACAAAATAGATGGCATCATGAGGATGAAAAATTATGTGGATATATTGAAGCTATATTGATATATCTCAAGACATCAGTCAGAAAGTTCAAACTTGGTCTCAAATGGGTCTTCCAAATGGACAATGACCCCAAGCATACTTCCAAAGTTGTGGCAAAATGGGTTAAGGTTAACAAAGTCAAGATATTGTAATGGCCATCACAAAGTCCTGACCTCAATCCTATAGAAAATGTAGGTGCAGGCCATGAAAATGCGTGTGCGAGCAAGGAGGACTACAAACCTAACTCAGTTACACCAGCTCTGTCAGGAAGAATGGGCCAAAATGCACCCAACTTATTGTGGGAAGCTTGTGGAAGGCTACCCGAAATGTTTGACCCAAGTTAAACAATTTAAAGGTAATGCTACCAAATACTCATTGAGTGTATGTAAACTTCTGACCCACTGGGAATGTGAAGCTGAAATAAATAATTCTCTCTACATTTCATATTCTTAAAATAAAGTGGTGATCCTAACGGACCTGAAACAGGGAATTTTGATTAGGGTAAAATGTCAGGAATTGTGAAAAACTGAGTTTAAATGAGTATGAAAACTTCTGACTTCAACTGTACGTATGTGGGGACAACGTCATCGATGCACTTATTGATGAAGCCAGTGACTGATGTGGTGTACTCCTCAATGCCATCGGAAGAATCCCGGAACATATTCCAGTCTGTGCTAGCAAAACCTGTAGCTTAGCATCTGCTTCATCTGACCACTTCTTTATTGACCAAGTCACTGGTACTTCCTGCTTTGGTTTTTGTTTGTTAGCACGAGTCAGGAGGATAGAATTATGGTCAGATTTGCCAAATGGAGGGAGAGAGAGCTTTGTACGCATCTCTGTGTGTGGAATAAAGTTGGCCCCCCCCCCCCCCCTCTGGTTGCACATTTAACATGCCGGTAGAAATGAGGTTCCCTGCATTAAAGTCCCCGGCCACTAGGACCGTCGCCTCTGGATGAGCGTTTTCCTTTTTGCTTATGGCCTTATACAACTCATTGAGTGCGGACTTAGTCTCAGCATCGGTTTGTGTTGGTAAATTGACAGCTGCGAAACATATAGATGAAAACTCTTGGTAAATTGTGGGGTCTACAGTTAATCATGAGATACTCTACCTCAGGCGAGCAAAACCTTTAGACTTCCTTAATATTAGATTGTGTGCACCAGCTGTTGTTTACAAATATACATAGACCGCCACCCCTCGACTTGCCGGTGCAGCGTAAACCCCACCAGTGGTATTTTATCCATGTCATTGTTCAGCCATGACTCTGTAAAACAGTTTTTAATGTCCCGTTGCCCGAACTGTACATTTAACTGAAGAAAATTGCTGTTTAAAACCAGACCAGATCTGCACTTGGTAAAATGTTAATATATATCTCAGTCTCTTTCTGATGCAAATGATGGGGATGTGGGCCTTGTCGGGTGTCTGAAGTAAATACTTTGTGTCCAACTCTTTAAAGAAAAAAATATTTGTCCAGTTAGAGGTGTCCCTGCGGCTGCCTAGAAGGCCAACATCCTGGAGTCGCCTCTTTTTTGTTGACATTGAGACTGATGTTTTGTGGGTACAATTTAATGAAGCTGCCAGTTGAGGACTGGTGAGGCGTCTGTTTCTCAAACTAGACACTCTAATGTACTTGTCCTCCTGGTCAGTTGTGCACCGGTGTCTCCCACTCCTCTTTCTATTCTGGTTAGAGCAAGATTGCGCTGTTCTGTGAAGGGAGTAGTACACAGCATTGTACGAGATCTTCAGTTTCTGGTCAAGTTCTCGCGTGGAATAGCCTTCATTTCTCAGAACAAGAATAGACTGACGAGTTTCAGAATAAGTTCTTTGTTTCTTGTCATTTTGAGCCTGTAATCGAACAAAACAAATGCTGATGTCCAGATACACAACTAGTCTAAAGGCCAGTTTTATTGCTTCTTTAATCAGAACCACAGTTTTCAGCTGTGCTAACATAATTGCAAAATGGTTTTCTAATGATCATTTAGCCTTTTAAAATTATAAACTTGGATTAGTTAACACAACGTAAAATTGGAACACAGGAGTGATGGTTGCTGATAATGGACCTCTGTACGCCTATGTAGATATTCCATAAAAAAATCCTGCTACAATAGTCATTTCCAACATTAACAATGTCTACATTGTATTTCTGATAAATTTGATGTTATTTTAATGGACAAAAAAAGTGCTTTTCTTTCAAAAACAAGGACATTTCTAAGTGACTCCAAACGTTTGAATGGTAGTATAAGTAGACTTGCAATCATAATTGATTGTAGCGGATATAAATCAACCACAAGCTACCGGTGGCTGAAAACACAATCGACGAACTAGTGACGAATTTCCAGTTAAGGGCGGTCAATTTAAAATGCATTCCTTCCTCCCTCGCCCTGCAAGTGTAAACTTGCCAGATGTCATCAGAAGTGTCCACTTAATTTGAGGGCTGAGGGGATAGGGTGTGTCTTTTAAGTGTTTGAAATGCAGCCTCGGGCTGAGACAAGATCATTTGGGGCTAAAGCCCCGAAAGCCAGGGTCTGATGACGTCAATGCTGGTTGGCGACACGGTACCAAGCCGCACTGGTGATGCAGAGAGAGCTAGAGCAGTCACTAAAGCAGCCACAGCCCTAATCCTTTGTTCTTGTCTTAGCTGGTATACACCGAGATGAGCAAAATGGAGGACATGCTTGATGCTTGAAGCAGTGATCCAGACAGTCTTGATTGATCGCCAAGCTTTTGCAAAGGCCAGACAGTCATAAAGGCCAGTTGTGTTGGTTTGTTTTCTCTCTGATACTTAATTGATCAGTTAATGGCAATGCTGGCCTTTAAATACATGTGGTCTCCATGTCGTGAATCAATACAGCCAGCAGAGCAGAGACAACAACTGGCAGCCTATTGCTTATGCTCAGTCTAGACTAAATATGAAGGATAAAAGACAGTAACTGACCATTCTAGTGGTCAAACTTTAAAAGCTCCAATCACTGCCTTTTGTTGGAAGACTTTTCAAGGGAATATATGACTGTTTTAAGCCCTATAAGCCCAAAGTCTCCAGGTTGGGGAGGCACTTAGTGACGAAGGAACAGTAAATGTTTGGCTGATCAAGCCATTCTGATGAATGTGTCGGGACAGGACAGCAAAAATGCCACAGGTCAGATTCTACGGCCATCAATCCACTCTGGTCTAAAACATTCTCGTGTTTTTTGAGGGATTTGCCAACAGATTTCGCTCACTATATCTTTGAAAATGGCTCGAAGTGGCAGACAGGACATCTTGTACCCGACATGCCATCTTTATTACAGTACAGTAGGTTAGTGGCTACAGGCTAAAACATCTAAATAGACATCTCTGTACGGGAACGCTCATGCATTGCCTATGGCAACACATACCAGTAAACCAATGTCCCTCATTTAAGTAAATAATGTGTGATGTGTGTGTGTATAGACCCATGCCACGCGATGCGATTGCAGTAGTATTTCAGGCACTGGGATTTTGATTGCCAGTGTACCCACTACCCACCTTTGTGTCGCATAATATGAATAGGAGCCACATCAATTGAACCTCTTTCACATTCCTCTGAGCATGTGCTTATTGCATGATCCTGTTGGACTTTGACGTACTTGCAAAGTCATACCATCGCTTCTATGCTGTTCTTTGAAGTAGGCCACGTCGCAGTGTTGTGGTCTGCTCTGGTTTGCTTTGAAGGTGCCAGTTGTGGTCACAGTGCAGTGCTTATGTTGAGCTATATTTACTTGGTGAACATGCCCTTTGCTGTGGTGGTTTGACAACATCTCTGGACACTAATAGCCTATGCAATCATCTGATGCTGTAGTGATGTTTGAAGCTGCTCCTAAAATAGCAAGTAATGGAATTATGCAGTCTTCTCTGGAGCTGAAAATGGTCTCCTTAAGATTCTGCAATATCAAAACAACAAAGCTAAGAAAGCAAGACATTTTGTGCAATACAAATTCAACACAATTACTGGCTGCATATTGTATAGCAGTAGGTACTGTACTGACCAGCTGATGAAAATCCAGGAATTTAGCCTTAACATCTTATTCACTTAATGCTCATCTATGGCACACACTATACCACTAGAGAGCGTCATAGAATTGCATGGACATTGATTAAGTGATGAGAGTTCATATGAAATGTGCTCCTTCATTTCCTTTAAATCTAATTATTCACATAGCATGGATCAGAAATAGACTTAACGCCATATGTATTTGGACAGAAAAGCTACCATGCCGTTTATGTTGGGCAAAACATAACGCAAAACACAACCAAAAACTGCAAATGCATCCAACGATTTTGTAGTGACACGCTTGAGTGCATGCTAGGAATATGGGACCGAATAGTAAACTTGACTACTTTAATACACTAAAAGTGAATTTGTCCAAACATGTATGACGTCTTCAAATGGGGAACTAGATACATCCAATTCTTTCATTTCCAAACGGTGATACATGTACTTATGAATATGCCCTCTAAGAAAAGAATAATTTCTGTACTGTCACCTTATATGAAACATTTGATCTCAAATCCAAATGGAGTATTGAGCCATTTTAGCTTCACTGTCCAAATACATCGTCTTGAGTATACATATGCTTCCTTCAAATTAGGCTGGGTACTGCATATAACCTGTACATTTAGGAGAAATGGAGTATCACTGTAAGAATTATTCAAAGGGTTCTGCCTATGATTATGTGAGTAGGCCTATACTTGAGCCTAAAATGTGTTTGAGTTTTTGCTGTGTCATCAAATACAACTCTTAAGGCTTTGATCAACTCTAATAATTGGGCAGAGCAAGCAATTATAACAATACAAAATCTAATTAGAAGTTCCGTTCAGAATTTTACACAGAGAAGTGAGAAGATTGCTTAACCCCAAAACCCTGGGATTATGAAGTTGATAAAGACATCGGTGTTTGGGGTATCTGTCTAAAATCCTGGTGTGTTACACTTGGTTCAGTCACAATTCAAGTAAAACGTGTTACAAACAGCTGACTTCAATGAGGAGCAGTATGTGGCCTCCTTGGCTCCCCAGATGGAATGTCTTCATAATCATTTTAGGGCAACATACGGGAAATGAAGGTCTTGTTGAACGCTTTGTAAACACATTCATTAAAGAACGTTTGATATTCTCTTGCTTTACCCAACCATCTTCCAAGGATTTACCAGGTATTTTTAAGAAAAAGGCAAAAGATTTTAAAACCAAATGACAAATGAAAATGGCTGAAAAATGTACAAAAATGTTTGAAAACACGTTATGATAATAGCTGCTAAGAACACGTATCGGTTCTATAATTGGACAAACTTGTTTAGGTGATATGCATTTCTGAATTTTTTTGTGTTCATTAAATATTTATTGGACAGAGGCTAAGTCACGTGGCATCATGCGTGATCAACATTAGACTTAGAGGAGACAATATTTATATAGTGATACTCTAACCATCTTTACACGTATTCAGTTTTTACAAACAAAATATACTGTTTCTGGAAAGGATATTTTATACTTTTATTCTACAAAATCTTGCAGTTTTTATAATGGAATATCAACCTTTCCTTTGTAACATCAGTGATGAATATAATACATGCTTTACATTTTATTTGCGATGTACAAACAACATAAATTACTTGTTATGAGACTAACATTCAAATGGCCAGTTAATCAATTTCTAAGGATCGGACCCTTTTTAAAAAAAATATTGGCTTAAAATCACATACCAAAATCTAACTACCGGTAGGTAGCTCAGGACCTGAAGCAAGTGTATGCATATTCTTGATACCATTTGAAAGGAAACACTTTGTAGTTTGTGGAAATGTGAAATTAATGTAGGAGAATATAACACATTATATCCGGTAAAAGATAATACAAAGAAAAAAACGTGTTTAAAAAAAGAAAAGTTGTCATCTTTGAAATGCAAGAGAAAGCCCAATATATGACTTAGGAATCTAGGCACTATTTAGATTTTGGCCACTAGATGGAAGCAGTCTATGTGCAAAGTTTTAGACAATCAATGAACCATTGCATTTCTGGTCAAAATGTTGTATCAAGTCTGCCCAAATGTGCCTAATTAGTTTATTAATACATGTTCAATTTCATAACTGTGCACTTTCCTCAAACAATAGCATAGTATTCTTTCACTGTAATAGCTACTGTAAATTGGACAGTGCAGTTAGATTAACAAGTATTTAAGCTTTCTGCCCTTATCAGATATGTCTATGTCCTTGGAAATGTTCTTGTTACTTACAACCTCATGCTAATCACATTAGCCTACGTTAGCTAATGTGGGGGGGGAACCGATCCTGTAGAGGTCCATAAACAACATTTCCATCCACAGTTTTTAAGTGAAGTCATACTGTATAAAAAGGATCACGACAGCTGTGATGGAAACAGGAAGTTTCGGTACAATTTTATAAATTCCAAGAGATAATTGTTGGTTCGACATTTGTCGTTAAAATTAATTATGTGAGAAGTGGCAGTGGAAATACGCACAAATATTGATACAATAACAGTCACAATGAAGTGAACTTGGAGTCAAACAATGCAATGGTGTGTGGTCCTTCCATTACGACTTGGGAAACCATGCAGTTTATTAGGCTACAGATTAAATAAATGATGATGAACTTCACAGGGTCGTGAAAGTGCACGTTATGAGCTTGACGCTCCTTTCCAATAGATGTCGAGGGTCTTATTCTGGTGACATGATGATCGATGCTTGACTGCCATTTGACAAATAAAGATATTTTAAGTAGTAGGCCCTTACAGGGCCTACTACTTGCCAAGACCAGAGATTTGCTATTTAACGCAACAGTTTGAGACAAAATGCGATGGAAACACATTGAACAACAGATTTTTTATTTGGTACATGAAAACTTAAGCGAAAAAGTACATTATGTGCACTAGGTCATCGCGCACAGATTTTTATCCTCAACAAGTCATCTTGGTGGAAAAACACCACTGGTGAGAAAATGCAAATTTTCTTTAAGCAGATTTTTGAATATTCTCATGAAAATCTGTTGCCAATTGGATGGAAACCTAACTACTGAATACAAAACAATACAATTCTTGCAGAATTGACTAAACACGGTGTTACTGTGCTCAGACGAGACTCGTATCTGATCCAGTCTTGTACTTACCTCATACCTTTTGCCCTGATCCCAAAACCAAGACAAAGTCTGATTCGCAAAACAAATATTTTGTGTATTAAAACATGTACGTTGTTACGATGCCTTTAAAAAAAAAAGTAAACCAAAGGGGAATAGGCATGAGTTTATCAAAAGCACTGCTTCTCAATTCCGGCATGTACTGTAGGTGTGATGGTCATGAGTGAGAGGAACCGCAAAATGAAAGGTCATTGATTTAAAGTAAATGTCCATTGTTTCCAGTAGGCTATCATTGTAAATAAGAATGTGTTATTAAGTGACTTGCCTAGTTAAATAAAGCTTGAATAATATGTATTTATTTTTTATCCAGATTTTTATTAAATATGACCTATAATTACTTACAATATGTTAAAAAGCAGTTTTTCTGTGTTGGAATGGTGTGGGCATACTGCAACAAAATGGTGTGGGCATACTGCAACAAAATGGTGTGGGCATACTGCAACAAAATGGTGTGGGCATATACAAGTCATTAAAAACATTCATGCGAGTAGCTCATTCTCCTCTAGACCGCTGACACCATACTCTATGAGGAAATAGTAAGCATTTTGTAAACGGTCTGTTTGAGATACAAGTTTGAGGTAGGGTTTTTAAGTGTTTTTTCTCCAATTTATGCTTTCGCCACAAATACTAATATAGGACGAGTCAAGAACATTATTTGGGTATGAGTTAACAGAATATGCATTTTAAAAAGTGAGATTTGTACTGGACAGTTACTTTAAGACAAACATCTGGTAATGGACATTGCCTAATTAAGAGTAAAACATTTCCAGATATGTGCACTGTATGTAAACATTTAATTTCACCTTTAAATACTTTCTTTTAATATTAAGCAGACAACATTTTGTAAAAACAAAAAATTAAAATAATAATAATAATATTTAACTTTTGCCCAAAACACCTATATTTCTCCTGGCTCCTGGTTGAGAGCTCATAGTCCAATCAGAGATTGTGCTACAGAGGTACATTTTGTCACTGCCCATATAAGGCTTGGCGTAGTTGTACATTTACTCTGTAGTAGTCCCCTGTTAAACAGCATTGCACAGCATTGCTTTCGATCCCATATGATTTTTCAAAAACACACACTTACTCGGACATAGCCATAGTACTCTTTGGCCATGCCACTATTGTTGCTTTCGTTCCTACCATCACCACTCCTCTATTGAAGCAGGCCGTTCAACGTCTTTTTGGCAGCGAGTGCACAGCAGTTTGTTACCTTTTCCCTATTTCACTTTGCCGTAGGAACTGAATGTTTTTCGCACTGTCCGCTAACTCCGGGTATAGCTCGATGGAAAGTACGTAATACCCGTCGTACCCCTGCACTTTCCCACTGCTCAGAAGCTGCCTCTTCTCTCCCTCCGTCCATGGACGGACGCCCTCCTCGCCGTCGCTCACCCTCTGCTGTTCGT